>NC_051075.1:50764689-51064689 GCF_004664715.2 Peromyscus leucopus | reverse complement strand
GGGACCATTTTCAGGTCCAGATCCCTCACTCTAACACCTACTGGTAATTTTCCTTTGTTTTTGTCTGAAATTTGAATTTAGGAAAGATGAGCTGCCAGCTACCCTAGCTGGATGAATGCAAATGGACCAACCTATCTCTTGACCTCCCAGGGCCTTTCTCTTTGAATTTCTAATTCTTCACCCATTAAGTGGCATCTATAGCTCATGTACCTCTCTTTGCAAGCATACTTTTCCCATTGCCCAGGCCTTGGTAGAGGCAGGGTGGAGCTGGTCCCATCACTAGGGGTCCGGGTTATGAGACAGTTAATGGCAGCTGTCCCCAATGGTAAAACTTCAGACCTCTGGGCATTTGACAGACATTTGGACAAATGCCCATGATATCCTCACTGGTTACATAATTCTTTATCATCATGTAATGTATGAGGAAAAAGATTCCAGTAGAGCTGGAGAGATTGGCCTGAGAGCAGACAGCCACACTGTGACAGAGACAAGGTGATAGACCTCACGAACCACCCATCTTCTTGGCACATGGCCATTGACTCTCAAGGGAAGAGGCAGATGGGAACGCCCAGGTACTAGGTGCTCCTCCACACTTACACTGGACCAGTTTGAATATACTTGAACCCATCTCCAACACTTTTTGCAGTGCTCAGGGGCTTCCCTTTTCTATACTTGGGATTTCTGTGATAGGGGAGGGATCCCTCGTTGACTGGCAAGGTGCCTTTGCCTACTGCATGGGGCCGGGGTGCAGGCGGGCATGATGCATATAGATTCACAGCAATGCTGCCTGGACACACCCGGTGAAACCATCCTTGTGCTTGTGACTGTGTGTTCCTAGTGCCTTTGAGCTCTCCTATAGTGGCCTCAAGGAGAGAAGCAGATGTGACACTGGCTTTTCTAAAATGGATCGGGCAGAGTAGGCTTAACTCCTATTAGAAACGAACCCATTTCAAGTCATTATAGACCAAGTGCCCAATTGGGGGTATCCCAGACAGGCTAGGGAACCCTCCCTGGATGGTGTCCATAGACCCTGGCTCCTGCCTCCCATCAAAATCATTACTTAGGGTACCCTTGCAGAGCTAACGTTTGTCTGTAGGTTTGGGCCGGCCATGGGAGACCTTCTTCCACATCCCTCCAGCTGCACAGAGACTAATCTGGACCCAGGCAGGGATGCCAGGAGAGACGAGAGAGCAACAGCTGAGCCCTGTGCCGGTGGCAGAATGCCCAGACATGGACTCTCTCGCCTCCTTTCCAAGTTGTGCATTTCCATCTCCCCTGCCGCTCCACCTCCTCTGCGGTGGAAACTACTCCCCCCACCGTAGCCTACAGGGCCTTCGGTCTCTCTTTCCTCTCACTCCAGTGGAGCAACCTGCCCCTTCCACCATCAGCTTGCAGGAACTTCTTGGTGGTCCCGGGCAGGGAGGGGAGGGGAGGGGCCTTTCGCTCGCAGAGCCTTTCAGTAGCATACCTGCCTGGGGCCTGCTCAGTGTCTGCCTCATGCTTTTCCTCTCCTCCTCCTCCCTCCCCCCAATGTACACGGAGATCTAAGCTCTGGTTTACTCCAAATTAGGAAAAGGCCAAAGACTCAAGGAAACAGGGAGATGACTATGTTGCTATTGGCAACAACTGGATGCTCCTGTTTTTCCAACAGGGAAGTTCAAGTAACCCTCGGCTGTGACTACAGGGTGCAGGGAGCTAAAGCTTAGTAATTTGATATTATGGACAAGTCGGCAGAAGAAGTCGCTTACTTGGCAGTATGAGATTCTCCTGGGGACCTGTGAAGATTTCAATGCCATCTACCCGAAAGGCACTTATCTCCCACAAACATACACACTGGCGGGTGTCCCTAACTATGGTAGCTGCTAAGGCAGAGCCCAGGAGGCAGGAAGACAATTTCCTGGTTTGCCCCTTGCCCTCTGCCCACCCAAAGCAGACTACTTCATGAATGCCCATGTCTACTTGGAGGCATACAAAAAGAAGGCAGTTCATTCCCCTAATCTCTTTACCACCTTGAATGCAATTCAGTGTTTTACGAGCTAGGCATCTGGGCATTCTTAGCCTGGAAAGGGGGAGGCCAAGCAGCATTCTTGTGTCAACTGGATAGGACTTTGGGCCATCGAATTTCTTAGCTTCGGAGAACCTTCCTACTTCTCTTTCCCTGAAGACTCTTCTCTCATATAGGAATATGAGGGCTTGTGCTTCCCTGAGGATTCAGTCCTGGGCTTGCAAAGGAAGGGTTCTGACAGCCTTATTCTGAAGAGGAAACCCCAGGTCAGTGCAACTGGATTTGAAAGCACCCACGAAGTTGTTAGAAGGCGGGTACCCTGAGACATGAACTGTAGGATCCCTGTCTAGGATGGTATTTATGCATTGCCTCCAGGACAAAGGACTCACGTTGGTATCATGTCTGGGATACTCAACCCCTTGTTTCTGAGGAAGAAAAACTATGGATGTCAAAAACAGGGATACTAAGAAATGGGTGCCACTGACTGTCCGTGGGACCAGTGCTTGGGGCTAGGAGCTACGAGCAGAGTCAAGGCCACAGACAGACGGACAGATTATCTCTGCTGGACGGTGGGACACTGTCTATGCAGAAGGATCCCCAAGGTTAGACAGCGTACAGACACGGGCATCACTCACCCACTGCTGGAAGGAAGCCACCTCGGGGGTGAAACGCGGCGGCCATTCTGACTCTGCGCCAGCAGCACTGGGCAATTGTGTTTGGGGGGGAAGGGAAGGGAAGAGTAACTCATCCAGCTGCAACCGTGAAGACCTGTGGCTTTAGAGGAGCCCCTGCCCAGATGCGCAGACAGCCGTGACAGACATGCAGTCCATGCACAGGCGCATGCAGGCCTGCAGCATATGCTGACACATGAACCGTACACCGAACACCTAGGCGTGTATCGAAAAGGCAGCGCATGCACCTGCGGACACTCCTGGGAGCATGGATATGCAGCCGTGTACACACGTGTGCATGTCCACGGGGCAGGCATTCACATAAGCATCTCATGCAAGATACATAAGCAGCTATGAGGCTAATATATATAACCTCATGTACATCAGCTCCCAACAGTGCCAACCTTTGACAAAACTGCGAACTTGAAGCCATGACCTTTAGAGACACATAAAGCAACAACAACCACCCAAATTCTCCTCAGGAAAATCCATTTGCGTCACCCCTGTCTCTACCAACATTACAAGCAGTAGGATCCCACACCCCAGGGACCTGGCTTATGGAGATGTTTTAGAGAATTCCCTGCCACTTGCCACTTTAGAGCCTTCCAACAGCCCTGCTGTATAATAAGCGCTTAAAAAAAAATAAATAGAACCCCCTGTTGATCTGGCAGATGGAGCAACTGGCCTCGGTGTGAGGTTGCATTGCTCAGGGTGGGTCCAGGCAGGCAGACAGCTGAGAGGTGAGCTGCCCTGGAAATGAGGCTGTGAGGGCTATGCTCGGAGGACTGGATTTTACACGACTCTCGGGGGACAGAGCCATTCCTGGTCTGTGTCTGGAGAAAGGAGACATCTTAAAGTCCTGGGCCTCTGTGGGAGTCCCGAGGCCAGGTCTTGGCGACCCAGCCACATTTTAACAGTGGCCTTTCCCACCTCTTAGGTTGATGAGCTCCACAGCCCCAAGGCTTCCTGGGAAGTCCTTAAGAGCCCCAAGAAATAGGTCATGTGCCAGAGGCTGGCCTCTTGGGCACCGTTGTCCCTCTCCATTCCCCAGGAAAGCAGATGAACTAAGTTTAAAGTAGGCCAGTAATAATGGCTCCCATACACTGAGTTGTTATCATGGTAGCCATTGTAGTAAATGCACCTTGCACATAGTGTCGCTTACAGCCCTCAACTATAAAATCAATACAGAGATACCTATCTCACGGAATGCCGTTGAGAACTAAGGATGCGTTTCACGAGAAATAATACTAAATACTTGTCAAATACGTAGGCTGCAAACAGTGTGCTCTATGTAAAATTTATACTTCATCATTTACTATCATTTCTCCTTTAAACCGAGGCTTAGAGTATCTTCTCATGGTCACCTAACTCAGGGATAGAGTTGGAGGAGAACCAAAACCCGTCTCAAGCTATGCCCAGCATGACATGGTTAACACCATGAGTTCCCAGGAAATGGCAGCTGTCACTATCATGTTCTCACTTAGTGCTGACCTCTGCTGTGTGAGGCAGGATTTGTTATACCCCTCAGGTCCGTGAGTGACTTTTCCAGGCCTTACATGAACATCAGGTAGAGCAGGAGTGAGGATTCCATTTTAGCTGCCTGCTTCTGATTCACTTCCTCTTCTGAATTCCTGTGAGCTCTAAAGGGACATGGCTCTCAGGGGGAAGAACCAGCGAGTCATCTGTGACAGGGATGAGAATGCAGGTGGGGACACGTAGCCAAGCTTTTGACATTCAATCCTAGGTGATTAGTCCAGCTTAGTCACAACCCAGCTCCATCCTCTAGTTAGGGACACAAGCAGAGGTAACTGGCTAGGAATAATAGCAGGGATGAACAGTTCAAAGAAGCCAGGTGAGAGGCCCAGCCAGTCAAGGATTCGCTCCCGCTGGCAAGATACACCTCACCAGGCAGTCCTTGTAGTCTCTGGGGAGCATGGCCATAATGGGAACCTGACCCAAACCTGGAAGAAGCTACTGAAAGGCAGGTCAGGGGCTCTGGCGGTTACCACCCAACCCATTCTCCTTGGTGGTCTTTCTTATGATGTCCCACAGACCTAGGAATTAGTCAAGAAAGCTATGATTGAGGACTAGCAAATGATGGGGTCTGAAGTCCCATATCATTATAAGGAAACCTTCATCGAGTATATGGTCTCTGGTCATGATCACCCACATAGGATAATGGTTGCTCCCTTAGTGTATTCTTTATGAGTGCTCTAGACCTAACAGTATCTATCACCCAGAACAAATTCTGCCTGACACTTTTGCTGCAGACTACAGGGTTGCATTCTACAGGAGGATCTATGAGCCTACTCTTTGTGGAAGAGATGAAGGTCAGAGGTATGTGGATAAAGCCAGGTGCCTCTGGATCCCTGAATCTCCCTGCCACATACCTCCCAGGTCAAGGGATTGACCTGGTCCTGACAGGGGTTAAAGAGAACACAACAACCACCAACCCTGTCTGAGCTTTCTTGCACATTAAAAAAAAAAAAATAGTCTTGTTAAAACTTTGCTGACTTTACCAGGATCGCCATGTTTAATGAGAGGCCTCAACGAATTTGAAAGCAAAAGATGAAGAGAGGAAAAAAGCCATGAGCTGTAATCACCATAATTACACAATCCCAGGATGAGTTGAAAGCAGCCCCTGGTGAAGCCTGAGAGAGAAGGGAGTGTCATCTGCAATCGGGTTGCTTCTCAGGACAGCTGAAAAAATGTGACATGAAAGTCCTTCTTTCCTGTCCCCAGAGCTGGGTCTAAGATGGGTTCCTTAGGCAGGACCTGGGAGGAGGGGTGTGCAGTGAGGGCAGTTATTTTCTGGTCTTAGCCCTGGAGGCATGTTAGGGTCCTGGTGTCAGCGTCTTTGCCTGGAATCTGCAGTGGCGTTGAGTAAAAGCACATGACGTCTATATTTCAACAAAATACCCATCCTCATGGGAACTGTGACAAGCCATGCTTTTTCCAACCCAGGGCCAGGATGCTGTATGCTCCCGACTGTGCCCAGCCCCCTGTGCCAATGAGAGCCCGTGTCCTTCACTGGTTGACCTCCTTTCAGGCATGCAGAGAAGAGAGCCCTGTTGCCCAGGGCTCAGCTGCAGCAGCAGCAGCAAATGGTCAAGGTCGGGGAAGGGGAGAGGCATGGATGATGTGTGGAGAAATTCTGCTTCTTGAGTTTCCCTGGCTTTCTCTGTGTCATTGTTTACTTGTTTTTTTTTTTTTTTTTCCCCAAGGCAGACCCCTGGATCCCTCTTCTCCAATCTCAGCAAACTTCCTCCTTACAGTCCATTCACCTTTCCCACAACTTGTAGACCACTGAATTAAACATGGCAAGGTTCCTTAAGAAATATTGAGTGCCTCTGGAATTCCAGTTGGAAGACACTATACAATTCAGCACAGAAAGCTCCTCTGCAATGTTCTTGACGGTGGAGTTTGTAAATGCTGTCAGAATATTCTCCAGTGGGGTAGTCCTCCCCACGCCTTCTGTCCACCTGTTCTTCTTTACCCTTTGGGACAGTCTAGATGGGCCCATTTATTCTGGGAAACAAAGATGATATCGGGTTTGCTTGAGGTCAGACTTTTTTTTTTTTTTTTTTTTTTTTTGAGACAGGGTTTCTCTGTGTAGCTTTGCGCCTTTCCTGGAACTCACTTGGTAGTCCAGGCTGGCCTCGAACTCACAAAGATCCACCTAGCTCTGCCTCCCGAGTGCTGGGATTAAAGGCGTGCGCCACCACTGCCCGGCTAAGGTCAGACATCTTTATCACTCCTGTCTCCCTTGGCATGACCGTCATTGTCCCTTTCTCCTCCGAATTTCTTCTGGCTTACCAAAACCCCGGATAAGATACAGAGGTTAGCAACAAGATGCCCAGAGCAGCACAGTCAGGGAGCACTCCGCAAGTCAGGGAGCACTCCTTTGGTGTTTGACCATTTCCATTTCTGTTATCACGGCCTCAAGCTAGACATGACAATCACCGAGGGTTGGAGAGGTGGGCAAGGGGGAGACATTAGTTTCCATCTTTGGGTTGAAATCTCACTAACACCAGATTTTTTTTTTCTCTTTTAACTTTTTTCCTCCAATCGTAGGGATGCTGTCATTAGGGTCACCCAGGAAAGGAGAATGGAATGCCCTGCCAAATGTTAAGCCAACGAGGCCCCCTCCTGTTTGAGACTGGGCTGTTACTAGGGCCACAAGGACTTGGCCATGATAAGGGAGTGTACAAGATCCACTGCGGGTTGGGCCCTGTGTTGTTTTCCCACCCAGTGGGGAGCTGCCTTGAGACCCCTCAGTCACCCTTCTCTCCTTGGCTGTACAGATACCTCAGCATTACAGTCCCTCTGGTTGACCTCCTTTCGAGTCTCTCCTTTGGTGCCCCAGGTGGCCATTTGCTCCCAAGCAGCCTCCTACAGGCTTTTCCTACAGTGCACGCATCATAGGTGTGCCCTCCTTCCAGGACACTGTGCTTTCTTAACTACATTGCAACCCGAGGAACGAATTAGCTGCTTTCACAAAGGCTGGTACCTACCCCTTGGTTTTCACAGTGGCTCATTCTGTGTGTGGGGGAGGGGGTGGGGTGGGGAAAGACCTGGACATCTCACTGCTTAGCTTGCTAGTCCTCTGATCTTAGGCTCCCCTGCTTCTATTTCAACTCTCCAATTTGGAGAACAGATAGGGTGGAGTCTCCTTGACCTTGGGGTAGGAAGGCCTTGTCCTCTTCCCAGGACCTGTAAGCCTGGAAGTGGATTTCTCTACTCTGTCCTGCTGGCGGGACTGGGCAGATTTGTTCCCTAAAGAGGCACGCACAGTCTCTTGAGTGGCCTGCCTTCTGCTGTGCAGGGTTCCGGCTCACCTTTACCCTCTGCCTTCTCACGGACAGATGGGAGGCCATGAGGTCCCCGTGTGGGCACACGGGGGCATGTGCCAGAGTCTGGCTGCACAGCAACCAGGAACAGGCTGAAATCCCACCACCCCACCAGGCACTGCTGAAGTGAGATCACCTTCCAGCAGGCTGACTTTCCTTAGTGAGGGTGGCCAGGAGGCAACAAGATGGCAAAGGTCTCAGGTCACCTCCCAAAATAGATCCCTGCCTGGCACATATACACAGTCTGCCCCCAGCCTGCCCCGCCGGCAGACGGACAGGGATGAGATCTGGATGGAAATCGGCTGCTGTAAACACACAGCTGAGCCCTTCTGCCTCAGAGGACTTGGATTTTCAGTTGACTGCATGGCACACTGGGGTCTGAGAAAGGCAGGAATAGTGCTGTGGGTGGGGGGTGGAGTGGGGTGGGGTGGGGTGGGGTTGAGGGGTAGGAGGGAGCAACCATCCCAGAGATGAGCTCACTCCAGTGTCTTGATGCTGAACCACCCCCACGATTCTTCTCTGAACTGGTACTGGGTGGCCAGGGCGTTTTGGGGTGCTTTCAGCTGTCAGATTGAATCATCAGTTGTAACAACTGGGGTTCTGGTGGTAGGGTCTAGGGATGATGAGTCGCCCCCAAATGGCAATGAAACTCTGTATAAAGATAAAAGAAAACAGAGCCCTCCCTGTTCCCAGACCCTGATGTGGCGATCAGTTCATCAGGTATCTATCTTCCCTGCCTTCCAGCAGCCCGGCAGGTTCAGTTGTTGTTTATGATAAACAGACTTCTACACTTTCGTTTTTACAGCTATTAATTGTGTGCTTTACCACACTTCCCGTGGGCCAAAATAGAGGGCAGGGACGAGAGGAGCCTTGGCCTGCCACTGACTGTAACTGCAACCTCGTCATCTCCCAGACCCCCTTACTCATCTCTAAGAGTGTTCAGTGACAGGCTCAGAGTTCCCTGTGGAAGCACAGGGCATCCGTGATGACTCCCAGACGGCCACACGTCATTCCTGGTCTTGCAGCCCACGGTACTACTGTCCCAGACTCAGCAGCAGCAACCCTGGGACCACTGTCCTGCCTAGCTGACCCAGGCAACCTGCCCCTGACTCTTGCCACTGGGCACCCCGACCTGAAGGAGGGACTGTTGAGCTGGCAAGGCAAGATGGCACTGCTCCCTGTTCTCTGTGACCTCTGCCTGCTCTCCAGCTACTCAGCACAGGAGTGAGCTCTGGACTGTTGAAGGGCCTGGCCTGTAAGACAAGGAGCTCTGGCTTCAGTCCTCCTGTGGGTGCCTCTCTGGGGTTTGCAAATACTTCTGACTCCATTCTACCCACCATTTACCTCCTAACCTCCAAGGCCGGCAGACACATCTGCATCAGGTGGCTAATGGGACAAAAAAGGGCAGCTCCTCTCTGACTCTCAGGAATGATTCCTACAGCTCCAGAGTCCCAGTGTGAAGAGAGGCACACACCTGCAGAACACTCCCAGCTGGACAGGAACGCTAGAGATTGACCAGTCCAAGCTATTACATAGGGAAGGTGGGGGAGGGGACAATAGGTCTCAGAGAGGGCTAGTTATTTGTCTGGGATCACACAGCTAGGCAGCAGCGACTGGGCACAGTGGAGTCCCGAGAGACATTGATGCTGCTCTGGGGAAGGAGGCCTCACTCTTCCCCACCCACGTATGCCGACAGCTGTCTCTAGCCAGGGCATCCCTGTGGTTGGATAGATGGGAGAGGCTGGCTCTACTGTCTGGAACAGAGGTTTCAAAAGGACCCGAGGACTGTTTGCCATCAAAGGCAGTCCTTATGTAAGATGCTTCAGCCAGTCATCTCTAGCTGGAGACCTGAAAAAGGGTTTCCAACGGAGGTCCAGGCCTTCCAGGACTCTGCTGAGTCTGTGTTTGAAGACTCATTCCAGCAGGCCGTTCCTCAGGAAATGCTGAGGCAGAAAGAAACAACCTCAGGAGAAGGGAGACGCTGTCCCAGGGTCAACTACCCTGGTTCCTCAACCCTTCCTGCGAGCCTTCTACTTCTGGCTCGAAGCTGGAGTCATGTCCCTCAGAGCTGCCAGGAGGGCCCAGTGAGCATCCAGCAGGTCCCCTCTAGCTTTCGGTTGAGGAGGGAGGGGACAGGGGAATGACAGCTGGCTGGCTCCCTGGGCTTCATCGCCATCTGACTTCCTCCACTCCCACCCTGCATTTCTTGGCAGGCAGGACACAAAGAATGAAAAGCCCAAAGCCAGAGATGCCACTGGTCATGTGCCAAAGAGCCCTCTGCTTCCAGCCCTCGCGGCTGGAGTCTAAGAAATACCATAGCAAAGCCACATTCTCCTGGGGGTGGGTAGAAACCCGCTCCTCACCCCTCTCCGCTGTGGCCCCTGGCCCCGCTCAGGTACCTGTGTTCTGTCTTTGCAGTCCGTAACTAGAGCAGATGGGACTCTAAAGGGGGCAGCCAGGGCTTTAATAGGGAAGGTAAAAAGGAGCGGCTGCCAGGAAGCTACACTAGGGCCACCATTTCTCTCCACTTAAACGCCATCCCACTTCGGAGGTGTCTTCCTCGATACTGTGTACAAGGGACAGGGGACTTGCTCCTCCCCGGCTCAGAGTTCACACCAGATGGCTTCAGCTGCCATCCAAAAGAGGAAATGGTATTGGTGTTGCTCTTTGGCTGGGGCCTCTTTGCTTCCTCTCGCCCGCCCTGCCTCCCCAGAAGCCCCTGGTCCTCGGCCAGAGTTCTGCCCTGCACAGGCATCAGCCTGCTGCCAGTCTACGGTCAGCTCAAAGAGAGATCCGGGAGAGGAGACTTTCCACTCTGGCGACCCACCCGCCTCTCTTCCCACACGCGACCCTTTCTCAACCACAAAACCAGGAAGACAGCGGAGTCTGGCAGGCTACTGAGTCCTGAGCAGCGGAAAGTGGTCCGTACTTGGAGATAGCCTTCTCCTTCGTGGTGAGTGAGGGGCTTCCCACCAAAGGACCTCAGAGAACGTGAGACAAAAGCAACCCATAAGGCGTTGCTACGAGGATAATGCTGATTTCAAATGTTATAGCCACTGCGGAAATGAAGTGGCTTAGTAAGAAAGACTAAGGGAAGATGGGCTCTGGTTCATGAAGGGATCCTTGCCCTGATGATTGACCCAGCTGCTGACATCTTGATGATAGCTGCCACCTTGCATGCTAGGGAACCCTGGCCATAGTCATTCCACATGACATAGGATGAACCAAGTGTGTGACGATAGTTAGCCAATAGCAGTTAAGAGTGTGTACTGTTCCTGCAGAGGACTGATTTCAGCCCCGCCCCCCCAGTACCCACATCTGGTGGCTCACAACTGTCTGTAACTCTGTAATCCAAAGGATCTGACTCCCTTGTTTGGACTCCATGGGCACCAGACTCACATTTCCCCGATTAATAAAATAAAATAGGGGCTGGAGAGATGGCTCAGAGGTTGAGAGCAATGACTGCTCTTCCAGAGGTCCTGCGTTCAATTCCCAGCAACCACATGGTGGCTCACAACCATCTGTAATGAGATCTGGTGCCCTCTTCTGACCTGCAGACATACATGCAGGCAGAACACTATATATATAAAATAAATAAATCTCAAAATAAAATAAAATAAATGTAAAACAAAGATAGTCAACCAAGCATTTTGGTACTGGCCACTGAAACCTGGATATATGATATATGATACATTAAGAGTATTTGGAAAAGTCCTAGTACATTCTACTTAGTCAAGGCCCATTTTTGTCTGGCTTGGCATACATGCCCCTTCCTCCTACCTTGGCCTGGGGAAATTTCATCTTCCTGCTACTTGGAGCATGCTCCTGTCAGTAAGTCCCTAATACACTGTATTCAGAGTGTATCTCAGCATCTTGCACCTTTGGTGTCTAGCTCTCGGATTCTAGACTTTTCTGAAATAGGTTCCTTTGGCCTGAGCCCATGTTTGAAAGCCCCTTGAGAGCTACTGTGTATTATAGTCCTCTCTGCAGCTAGGGCTTTTTGAAGAAGGCCACCGTATGCAATAGTGTGCCTCATTCACTGTACACAGGCAGCTGAGAGCAGAGGTTGGACAAAGCCTGTGATTTGAATGGCCAGAGGGGTGCACATGGGGCTGGGCCCACCAAAGGGAGTCCTGCTTTCCATCTAAGGCAAAGGGCATTATGGGTTAGCTGCAGCCCACCAAAGATTTTCATTCACATTTGGTTCTAAACCTGGCCTTTGCCATCAGATAAGTGGGCTATAGGTAAGCTCTGTGGTTCCAGTCTGCCAGATGTTGTGACGCTTGGCATTACGCCCTCAACATTTTCCTGGCACAGTAAAGCCTTGGGTGACTTAAAATGACATCTCCACCGGAGGAAGAAACCCTCCCAGCACCGCTTCTTGGGATGGCCAGGCCCCTCTGCATGGCCTTAGATGCCTCCATGAAATGCTCAGTTACTCCTAAGGCATAGATGCCTTTGGCCTTTGACAGGCAGCCCCACCCTAACATGAAATGCCTTCTCTCTGCAGATGCCCCTCCTTTATCAAGGAACGAAGAGAGGTTGCCATGCTCCTGGGGAGAATTCTGGACTCACATTCAGTCTTGATAAGACTCCAAGTTGACCAGGCTCTCCAACTGCTCAGATAAAATCCCGTGCCCATTGATTAATCCTAAATGGCAGTCAGCCCCACGCCCTTATTAGTGAACTGCCTTGCTTTTCCCTATATATTCTCCATCAGTGGTGAATATGGGTAATCTGCCTATTGATCTGGGGATCATGGGGATGATACCAAACCAGCCCTTCACTTTGTTAGTGGTAAGCAGAGGAAACACAAGCAAATCTTCCCCGTCCTCCCCTTTTTCTTCTTTGTCTTTATGAACCATGTAAATCTTCTTCTAGAGAAGTTGAATACTTGGTGAATATCATATTCAGAAGACAGGCATATTTGCTGGCTGGTTATGTTTGATTAAAATATACTAGGATGTTGAACTCAAATTCTTGGGCTCTGAGTTTGATGACATCTCTACTGCCATGGGCCATGTTCCCAGACTTAGCTCCATCTGTGGGGTAGGGGTGCTACCTATAGCTAACCTATAGTTGGGGTGTTGTGAGGAGCAGGGTAGGGCAATCTGTGGCTTTATGGAACCAGAAAGTCTGAGTGTATCACCTAGTAGAGCCTTCCCTTCATGGAAGAAACTCAGGGGATCGTTCTTAAAACCTTGAGCCTTTTGTCACATAAATGCCTAAGTCTCAGAGCTTGGGCTGTTTTTTTCTGCTTCCCAACAGCTTCTTTGTGAATTCACGCGGCATGCCAGATGTATGGAGAGGCGGGTGCTTTCCTGTTCTGCTCATCAGCAGACCTCAGAGATCCACCGAGCCAACAGCACTTCTGAGGTGAAGGGACACCAGTAAATGCTCCTCCTGGAGCTTCATTGAGACTGTCTTTGCCCATCCTGATACCCACTTCTTGTGGAAAGCAATCTGAAGATGTTTGCACATCTTGTCCAAGTACCAGGTTCCCTCTCTTCCACCTCGCCCTCACAGTCTACCTGAAGAACATCCACAGGGCTGTCAGAGCTCAGCTTTCCCACAAAGAAAACTCTCTGTTTTCTCAATTTGTACCCGAGAGTCCCAGTTGCCTCTACAGCTTGCTTTTAACTTGTCAAACTCACTCTCTAAATCTTCTCCAGCTACAGCATCCAGGCCTCAGCTCAATACAGAAAGACACCCCCCCCCCCGTTTTCTATGACGCTATTGTGGGCCAGAAGAGGTCCCATGGGCCTGGCCTCTGATGGTGCATGTATCACCTTGATGACCACGTGACCATGGCAAATCAGCTATAAGGACAAGAGGCCAACGGGTCTCACAGTCTGCATTTCCTGGTTTCTCTTGTGAGAGATATGAAGAGAGAGAGGAGCTTCTCTTTTAATTGCCATCTCCCTGAGGTATTGTGATGTGTACATTTGGTGAATTCAAAATCATGGCTAAATGTCGTTAACATGCATCCAGCTATGACAGGAAAATGGCTACATAGCTTTCAACCCAGGATTTCTTAGACTATTTAGGAAGGATTAAAAGGGTACTAATCATACAGTAGTCATGTTTTTACAAGGACTTTGCTCTTGGACAGAGGTGGGGAAACAAGACAAGTTAGCATCAATGGGCCCCACTCTTGGGGAAGGGGAAGGTAGCCAGCTCCATGTGCTCCCAACTGCTACTTTGGTTGCTAACAGTTTGATATTAATTGTACAAGCAGGGTCCCATGAACTCAATGGCTTCTTCTAGACCAGACAAGGTGTATCAAGCCTTAGGCTTGGAGAAGAAACCACCATGGAAAGGAGAGATATTTCTGCCCTGTGCTATATGGATCATGGTATAGATCCCACAGGGCTCTCATGGACTGCTCTTACCTGCCTCCCTTTGTGTCCTTATGTGAGTCTCTGCCTCTCCAAGCTGCTGTGTAAAGGGGAAAGGCCATTTCCCTGCAGGGACAGTGAACCTGGATCCTGTTTGTACTCACTGTCAGAATCAGGGACTGGGGAGACTGATAAAAACCTTGGCCTTGGGAAGTGCTTGGTACACTTATGGGACCCGGTAACTATCTTCCTCTCTAGGTCACACTATGCAAATGAGGCTGACAAGGGACCTTAAGGGCTGTAGGTACTCATGCAGAGGCCGCTAGCACACACACACACCAGCTAGACCACATTGCCACAACCCACGCATGCAGCACGGTTGCTTTCTGCCCACAGCAAAAGCCGTCTACGCAGCAGCAACAGCAGCTCGCACCCCACGCTAAACACAACTGTCAGGGTTCACAGAGGGAAATTTGGAATTTTTTTTTTGAGGTGAGTGATGGTTCTCAGCCAATTTGGTTCAAGGTTTGTTTCATGACCTTCTCCCCCAGGCCGCTGTAGAAGATGCACAGCCCCAGCCCCAGGAGCAGTAAGGTCCCTTCCTCCTCAGAGCCTTGAAAAGAGGCCACAGGTCCCACCTATGGCTGGGCTCAGGCTGGGCCCTGAGCTGTGAACCTTCTGCAGAGGGGGGCTGCTGACTCTTTATGCAATTCCATTCCTGGAAGAGAAGCTGCAGACACTTGCAAAAGAAAAAAGGGGGTGAGTGGAGGGGAGGGGGGAAGCACTGGACTCCCTCCCACCCCAAAGAAGGTGACAACCAAAAAAAAAAAAAAAATCTGAAAAACCAAAACCAAAAGCAAAAGAAACACGGAGGGCAGAAAACCAGCTGAACTTACCACACTGCGAGTGAACTTTTCTAGGGAAGTTCTACGACCTTGCTCACTTTCTGGCTTTAGGGGAGAAAAAAAAAGGGGGGGGGGAGGGAGAAAAATACAGGGGGAAAAAATCTTCAGCTTACATGTGATTTCTAAACAGCAGCAGCCACAGCTAAAGAACAAAACACAAAAGCCAAATGCGGGCAGAGAGAAGCGGCCAGAGGTGTTGGCAGAGCCCATGGAGAGCAGAGAAACAGAAGCCCAGGAGAAACACGCTGCCTCTCTGGAGCCCCAGGGGGAGTGAGAGCAGGGACAGGCTTTCTGAAGGGCCATGGGTGGTGCTGTGGAGCCTTTGCTTTGGGTAGACGCCCCGGCTGGCTGCCATTGGAGATGGTTGCTTGTTACTCTTTATTGGTTGTGCTCAGAAGCAGGAGCCCTGGGTGGCTGTGGCCAGGAGGCCCCTGGGGACCCCAAGTGGTGACACAGAGCAGACTGGCAGCGAGAGCTGTCCATGTATGGTGGTGCTGGGGTACTGATGGGGTGTCCGGACGCAGCCACTGGGGAGTCCTGAATTCATCTGTGAGTGTGTGTCAGGGCTGTTTTCTCTCTTGACATTTTTTTTTTCCTGCCTAGAGGAACATCTGCTAACTCCAAGGACTTCCTGATGATTTTCTGTGTCCCGAGAGCAAGGAGAGGCTACTCAAGTGCTTTGCAATGACAAAGGGGGCTGAGGCCTCGGGGAACAAGACTGAGCCCCAAGCAGAAAATACTCTCAGTTCCCAAGTAGTCACCCTTCTAAGCTGAACTCAGGGTGTATTCCAGAAGGCTCGGGATCCCTCCTCCCTGGGGAACTGTTAGTTCAGGTTCAAGGAGCAGAGGCCAGAGAGGGCAAAAGCCTGAAATGTTCTACTACAGGCCTCTCAGGAGGAAAAGAGGTACAGTGTGAGCCTGAACTACCTGGAAAGAACAGAGTCCTATCCCAAATACATGCTGGCTTAAATTAGAGCCCTGTTTCAGGTCCTGAGCCCGAGGTTGACAAATTCAGAGGACACACACATTAGCATGGATGCACACATGCACGCACGCGCGCACACACACATGCATGCACACACACATGTGCGTATACACACACACATGTGCGTATACACACACACACACACACACACACACACACGGACACACGGACACACAGGGACACACACGGACACACAGGGCAAATACTTGCAACTTGGGAACTGAAGAAGAAGCTAGGTGTCTGTGGGTCTGGAATGTGCTAGAAGCAGAGGGGTCAGGCAAAGGCAGCCATCCTTGGCATCCACCCATGTCCCCTACTGACTCGGCCAAGCTCCGGAAAGACAAATATGAAGTGGCAGAAGGAAAACACAAGACAAATGACATGTGACCATAGAGTTGCGGTGGACTTTCTTCTAAGATAGGCCTGTGGGAACCATGTCAGGCCCATACCCAGAGTCTGCTATGGAGATGGCAAGGCTCAGCTCTCATCCTAAAGACACCAGATGGCAGACACTGAGTCATGTCAAGCCCCTTCCAGGTCCAGAATTCTGGAACTGTCATTCTTATTCCCTGGCCATAGAGTTGGGTTTCCCTTGAGTTGCTATGGAATCCTATCATCATGGCTACATCGTTGTCCATCAAAATCCAGGTCACCCACCCTTAGAATCTAGTTCCCCAGAGTAACTACCCTCTCCTCTGCAGATATCAGAAAAGAGGAAGGATCAAGGACACCAGAGCTGAAGGCTGTGCTTCTAGACTCTACCAGGCGTGGCTCTCAGCCCAAACCGGAGGCCGAGTCTTACCCTCTGAGGCTGGAGGGTGGGTGGGAGTGTCACACACCCTTTTATAACCTGGGTATTGCTATCACAGGACGAGCACCACTGGAGTCAGAAGATGCTCTGGGCCTTCCTGAAGGTGCTGAGTTACAAATCTGATGCTTGGAGACTCTCAGAAATGCATGGATAGGAAAGTACTGCCATCCGGGAAATAACTCCTCCATATTGGAAAGCGATCAGCGGGTCCCCTGGCTTTCTGCTGGAAGAGCGTCCCTTAAATTGAGGGCTGGGGGATAACTGTAATGAACTTCATTTGTAACCTTTCCCAGGAAGGGGATTAGTTCTTGCCCCACTCCACTGACCTCCTGGAGGTTTTGCTGTGTTGGGAGGATCTGCAGACTCGGCTAGTTCAGCCTGCCTTCTGGATTGAGATACACCTTCCCTGACCACAGCCATGGGGAGCCTAAGGGGCCTCGGGCCTGTCCTCTAAATGTTTATGTAGCTAGGCACAGAGTGGTGAAATTGCTAGAGCCTTAAATGTCCCCAAACTACGATCAGTTTAGGGGGCTTGAGCCTCAAGAAATAAGAAAACCTTCCCTTGACTTTCTCCCATGAGACTTGGGATATAAGCACCCAAAGCCTCTGTGACCTTGATCTTGCTTGCAGTGCTTGAAAACGTGGGCACTGGAGCCACTTGTGTGTGGGAGCCTCATCCCCCCCTACCAGAACCCATCCACCCGAAGGCGGAATGGCCAAAGCCCGGGTTTCACCTTCTCCAGCCCAGCAGCTATACCAAAGGAGGGGCTTGGGAACCAACAGAGCTGAGCTTTTGACACTAGAACTTCTAGAAGTCCTTTCATTTTTCTCAGTCTTAGGACTCTTCTGCGGGTTGTGTAAGAACAAGAAGGTGGAAGTAAATGCCCTCCAGGACTCTGGAGTTACACGGTACCAACCAGATAGGCAGACAGGCGAACAGGAAGTACAGTTGCCAGTACACAGAGAAGGGCATGTGGCTGAAAGGCCATCTGACAGAAAGTCTGTGGACGGACAACTATGTGCTTGGGGACTAGGGTTCAGAGACCAGAAGAAGAAAGGTGTGTGTGTGTGTGTGTGTGTGTGTGTGTGTGTGTGTGTGTGTGTGTGAATGGAAGCGGTAGAATTTGGAACAAGTTGAGTCACACTTAACCACACATGGGCTTCAGGTTGGAGCTGAAGAGCACACAAGGTTGGCAGGCTCACCAGACTCATGAGCCCTGTCCCTTGCCCCCCCCCCCTTTCCTAGCCCATGTATCATTCTGCATTCCTTCTCCTCGACATCTCGCTAAATTTGTCTCCGGTCCAGGCACTCTCGTCACGGGCACACTGAGGGTCATGGGGCTCTGTGAATCAAGGCTCCAAGTGCTGCAAGGGCCACGATTCAATTCCAAGTGGAAGAGGAGGAAAGTGGTTGGGATGCGGTGACTTCCTGGTTCAAATAACTCGGAAAAAACGGAGAGAGATGGTGAGGAAGGGCACGGCAAGAAGGGATCAATGCCCGATTTTAGTGATTAGTCAGATATCTGGTGGGTCCGTTAAAACTGACAAGCCTTCCTTTCCCAGGATGGGGATGCCCCAATCCTTACCTCATATGCTCCCTTTCTAGCCTGGTTAGAGAGGGAAGGACGGTTGGGAATGGCTGAATGGAACTGATGGTGAAAGTCTCCCTGATATCCTTAGAGAGTTGCTTGGGTCACTGCCAACCTGACATTCTGGGGTTGAGCCACTGTGGCAAGGCTATCTGGTCAACCTCCTCTCCCTGTATGGAAAACAGTCAGACAGAGGCAATGGGGCACAGAGGCAGAACGCCATATCCTGGATATTGGCTGGGGGAGCCTGGGACAGTAACCGTCCTCACTGTTCTCCATTGGAGGGGAGCAGACAGAAAAGGGCAGAGAAGAAAGGAAAAAAAAAGAAATCAAAACCCCAAGGGATGATATTCTCATTTGACACCAGCAGCAAGCAGCAGCGAGAGTCAACAGTGCTAAGAAAGACAAGCTTGCCCTTCCCAAGGTACCTTCTTCTTGGCCAGCAACAGGTCCTGGTAAGCATTGGACCGCAGGAAGCGGGCGTAGCTGTCACTCTTCATCAGTTTGTAGATGTGCTCCTGGGGAAGGAGAAGAGTCGGGAGACACGGGAAAGAACTGTCAGTGGGAGCGAAAGGAAGCGAGAATCCAACTGGCCTGGGGGATGGGGGCGGGCACACGCACCCAGGAACGCTCTAATGGAGCTAGGGAATCTTGCGGCGTGTCCCACCTCTCCCACGCCACAGGTAAACCCAGAAATGAAGAAACAAACAAAATGGCATCTTTCTCTTTTGGAGCAAGAGACCATTGTCAAAGGATTTGTAATCAGGTCTGGGTGCCATGTTGGGGTATGCCGTGGTGGGATCCACAGTAGCAACGGTTGGAAGAAGTGCACTGCTGGTAGACTCCAAAACTGGGGAGAATCTCAAGGGAGTTAGGATGAGTGAAAAAGCTGGTCCCAATTACACCATCTGATTTGATTTACAGAATGTTCTTTTTTTTTTTTTTTTTTTTTTTTAACAATGGTTTTTTTAAGACAGGGTTTCTCTGTGTAGCTTTGGAGCCTATCCTGGAACTCACTCTGTAGACCAGGCTGGCCTTGAACTCACAGAGATCCGCCTGCCTCTGCCTCCCGAGTGCTGGGATTAAAGGGGTGCGCCACCCACGCCCAGCTAGAATGTTCTTAAACATTAGGACAAATTAGAGAAATCGAGAACAGATTAGTGGTGGCCAGAAGATGGGAAAGGCGGGGAGGGGGGGGAATAGGTGGTATACAAGGCAACAGGAAGGCTCTTTGTGGCGGTGGGTGGTTCTGTATCTTGACACATCCACACAGGTGATATATATAGCTGTGAAGGATGAAGTACACACATACAGGAGTGCTGTATAAATCAGTGCATGGCTGCTACACCATTACAATAGATGCAATAGTCTACTACAGCTTTGCAAAATGCTGCTGTCGGGGAGTTGGATAAATGGTCCGTCTCTGTGTTCTTTAACAACTTTCTGGGAGTCTGCAAGTGTCTCTAGCTAAAAAAGTACAGCTTTAAAAAGCAGCCTAGAGAATCTGAGGAGGTGGCGCAGTAGGGAAGGAAGGGCTTGTGCTGTGTAAACATGAGGACCTGAGTTTGAACTCCCGGCACCCATGTAGAAAGCTGGGCGTGGCTGCATGTGCACTTACAAACCCAGGGCAGGAGGGGCGGGGACAGGTGGGCTGGATCTCGGGGGCTTGCTGGCTGCCAGCCTAGTTCCAAGATCAGTGAGACCCTGTCTCAAGGAAATAAAGTGGAGACTTAATAGAACAGGATACTGGACCTCCTTCTGTGGTGTCTGCATATGTGTGCACAATACCACGCACATGCATACTCCCCCCCCCCCACTCCTGGAAACAACAATGCAATTGAATCGGCTTGTGCACATTGGGGCCATTATCTTGGCCTGGAAGGTGACCCTTCACAACCGGATCATGGAGCATATGGGCACATATGCCAGGGCTAAGGGTGGCATCTAGGAGGGGGAGATGTGGTGGCATGCTGCTGTTGCTTCTCCAAGGCTCTTAGAAGACCCATGGCCTTGGTCAAGCATCTAACCCCCGCCATGCAGCTAAATCCTATAGGCACATGTTCTTTCCTCCCAGGCTATTCTTCTTAAAAGCAGAAAATTCCGGCCCATGAACAGAGAGACATGGAGAAAGGATTGTTTGTTTCTTGAGGCAAGCTTGTCTGTCCCAAGAACAGTGCTGTTGAGAGGGAGAGTGGGCCATCCAAGATGGCGGAGTACTAGTTGGTAGCTGTCCTGGTAAAGGACGCTTTGCCCCTTACGGTGCTCACTGTCCCTTCAGAAAGCTGGGAAAAGGCCTCAGTGCCAAAGAGAATGGAAGGCTGGTCAGTGAGGAAAGACAGCCCAGCTGAGAGTCAGGACTTACTCTTGGGGACCTTCTTCTGGCTTCTCTTCCCAGAAGACACCATGTATGGAGGAGGCAGAGCCCTCACATCAGTTGGAGGACACATTGTTTTTCTTAATTTTAATTTAATTTTTATATGTATTGGTGTTTTGCCTTCATATATGTCTGCATTCGATGAGCATGCATTGCCTGTAGAGGCTAGAAGAGGGTGTCAGATTCCCCAGGACTGACAGTTGTGAACAGCCTTGTGGGTACTGTGAATTGAACCCAGGTTCTCTAGATTACGAACACACAGTCCTCTCAACTGCTGAGTCCTCTTTCTAGTCCTGGGGGTTGGGGTGGGGTGAGGGACTGCATTTTTTTTTTTTTTTTTTTTTTAGTAGCCTGGCTAGAGAATCCTGGAACAATGGCCAGGCTGTGCCAAGATTCCTCCCTACCCAGCATAAAAGGCACATAGCCAAGACACAGAATTAGTCGAGGTGCCTATCAGCTTCTGAGCTGATAAAGGTGAGAAATATATTTTACACACACACACACACACACACACACACACACACACACACACCACACGCACACACACACTCATACACACAGGATAGTCTTTATCCCTGAGAAGAAAAGCTGTCATTTGCCTTGGTGTAGATGAACCTAGGCGAAAGGAAATAAGCTGGGCACAGAATAACAAATGCTTCCTGACTCTGCTCACTCACGGAAGCTAACACCTCAGGCTCACAAAGGCACATGGAGAGAGTGATGGGTGCCGGGAAGGGAGCCTGGGGGATGCTGGGCCACCGGGGAAACCCTTCATTTAGATAGGAGGAGTAAGTTCAGGGTATCTATAGTTCATCATAGTTGACTACAGTTCATTACAGTACCTTATAATTTTGAAATTTTGATTTAAATTTTTCTTAGTAAAAAAACAACTAAGCATGTGGAATGATACGCATGCTAAATTACTTGACTTGAGCATTTTTCGATGTATGCATGTATCAAGACGTCATGTTTACGTCATGGAAACAGATGGCTTTTGACTTGTCAGTTATCAACGGTGAAAAACAAATGAAAATGAAAATAGAACACAAGAAACGCGGTGGTTATGCTGGAAACCTCTGCGGCCCATCCCCAGTTGAACCCCAAAGGATCCTGGGATGGGCTTCATTCTTTCTAGATGCCCCATATTTCCAGAAGTTGGGTGGCATCCTCACCAGTGGAAATGGATGGGTAGGGGACGCAGGGGGATTAAACAGTGGCTGCTTCAGAGACGGTGGTCTCATTTAACAACCTTACCATGAAATGTTTTTCTGAAAAGCTCACAGAAGTATCCAGGTCCCCGACAACCACCCTGGATGGGTTTAAGTCCCTGCATGATGGAGGACAGAGTGTCTTCACCTTTTAGAGATGCATCCTGTCCATCACAGGGTCAAACATTTAGCTGAATTTACACTGCGGATGGTTTGGCTATAGCTTAAGAGTGCTCCCCAAAGGCTCAGAACCCACTCATCATGTGCTCTCTCCTCACACACTCCCCGCCATATTGCGACACAGTAGAAAGGTCCTCACCAGAGCCCCAACAGGCAGCGTTGCCTGGTCTTAGAATTTCAGGCTCCAAAACCAAACCAAACACATTTTTCTACCCTGCCACACACCCATCCTCAAGTAGCTTGATACAGAAACAGAAAAACATACAAATGCACAGTTTCTTGGCTCACTAAAATGCTTGCTTGGAGTTTAATGTTCACGTCTATAAGGCTCCACACTTGCTTTAGTTATGGTGGGCCTAAGCATCTGCTCACTTACCCTGTATGGAAGGAGAGTGAGGCTCATCTTCCCTACAAAGGTCTGTGAACCTCTTAGCTCAAACATCCTGCTCAGCCCAGAGCCTAGACCCAGGGGTGTCCTTGGTCTTTGCTTTCACTTGATATCTCTAAATTGCTCTACCATTAAAATCATAGGTGCAAATGTTAACTCTGAGTAAAGATGACTTACTGTCTCTCTCTCTTTTTTTAATCAGGCATCATCTCTGTCTGGCCAACAGAGCCAGGTGGCTCCTGAGTCATCTGCAAAAGCCTGTCTCAATAGTTGGACCCTTTCCAAATCTCTCTCTAAAGCAATGCGTCTCTGCTGCTTTTTCTGGCTTCTCCTAGGAATCCAAATGCTGAGTATATGCTTCCCAGCCCTCTGTTACCCTGCAAGGTAGAGAGAGGCCTCTCCTAGCCTGGCCCTCTGGCCTCAACAACAATCTTCAACCTGGATCTGCTTAATTCCTACTACCTCAGTGCCATCAGGAAAACTCCAGTTCATTAACAAAACAGACCTTGTCACCTGAAATAGGGCAGGAAAAGGCAGATGCTTAAACATTTAATCATGGCTTCGTTCACTCCAGATATTTATTGAGCATCTGGTAGGTGCCAGCCAGGCACTGAGTCTGACCATGAGGTTATAGTCTGAATAAGACAAAGAGAGCTGTGTTGTCACATAGCTGAGAATCTGTGGACAAGAAGACTTCTCACCGAGATGCACACAGCCATTTGAGCTAAGGGCTGCAAAGACGACCAAGTACAGCTGCTGTGCTTGACTGCGACTGGGGCTGAGCTGACGATCTTCCTGAGTGGGCAAAGGTCCATCGACTGGAAAATGCCTCTTCGAGGCAGAAGGGTCTGAGCAGACACTGAGAAGTATGAATCTCAGCTCTACAGGAGCCAAGGGGAAGGATCTGGCATAGAATGACCCCACAGAGTGGGCAGGATACCCCAGAGCAAACAGAGGGCAATGGTTCACTCTCCAAAGCCATGTGTCAGTGTGGGTCCAGGGAAAAGTGTGGACACTGCTGTTACCTTCCCCAAGTGGCCAACTCCAAAGTCACACACCCGGGCAAGGGCAGTGTGAGGGAGAAAGTAGGCAATGTGAGCACAGACTGCCTGTGGGTGCCACTGTCTGGCCCTCACCAACCTCTCTTATAACCCTTTACTAGTGTATGAAGCCTCAAATCACCCTACGTGGGCACACATACACACACACACACACACACACAAACACACACACACACACACAGAGAGAGAGAGAGAGAGAGAAAGAGAGAGAGAGAGAGAGAGAGAGAGAGAGAGAGAGAAGTATCTCTAGCACTCAGGTCTGACAGGCTCTTGACACTCTGCAGATCTCCCATAGTGCCAGCGTCCCTCTGGCCTGAGCCTGGCTTTCCCACAGCCTAGGGATTCGGTGACTCCCTTGTCCTGTCCCTCCTCCCCCAAACAAAGAAACGTTGCCTTTGATGTCAGGAAAGTGTGTTCCTTCCAGCTTTGTCTGGGAAACACAAAGACAGTAAACAGGGGGTGGGCGAGCCCAGAGCCGAGATTTTTCTGGGAATGAGAATTAAGATCAGACTCAGGGTCTCTGGCCATTTCCCAAATGCAATGAGTTTATCACTGCCAGGGACAGCAAGTGTACAAAGCTCTTGGCAGTGACCTCTGCTGATTTATGAGGGGTTCGGGTGCGTTTTCACGGTTCTGCCGACAACCGGTCCTAAGGGAAATGTATATCTACATCACAAAGTGCAAGGGAGCCACTGGTGAAGCTCAGCCCAATCCTGGGTGAGGAAACATGGGCCAGAGAGAGAGAGAGAAAAAAAAAATCTGCTCCTTTCTTCTTTTGCCTTTTCTGGTCTTCTTGTCTTACCCTCACTTTCGGCTTCTTCCCCTCCTGCTTATCAACTCTCTGCCCCTCCCCCCATCTCCCTCTGTATACTGGGGAGATGAGTGTGGACGGCAAAGAGGCAGAACCACATGAACACACCTGCCCCCCGGGACACCTCCCGAACGGAGGACAAAAATGGGCCTGTCTATATTAAGAAACCAGTACTTTAGGACCTAAACCACACGGGTGTCTTAGCCACACACTTTCCAGTGGTGGGAAGGACTCACACCCTCTGATGAAACACATCTCCTTCATTTTCTCTTCCTGGGTCCCGGCTGACCTGTAGATGGGTCCTCTGCTTGCCTGGGTTACTAAGACAGAAGCAAGATGGCCGAGGTCAGTAAGAGTCTCAGAAACACGTAGGAGCTGGGGTGAGCAAGAAAAACACACTGTCTCCAGACCACACCTGCTCCAAATCAATATTTTGCTGTGAGAGTCCTCATTTGGAAATGTCTTTTCCTTTTAGACAAAACACTGGGCTTCTGGTGAGAGGGGTGTGTGTCGGGGGGGGGGGGGGGAGGTGCAGGGAGGGGGGTTGCGTATTCACATGAATGTCTGAGGCCTTGGGCTGCTAGCATGGCGGAACAGCTGAACCTCTTAAGAATATCATTATGTCTCTTCCTTGGGCTGTGAGCTTCTAAAACAGCACAGACCTCATCTCCTAGCTTCAGAACACCTTCCTGGAGTGGGAACCACTCAGTTGGAACGCGCATCGCGGCCAAGAGCCCTCCTTGTGATTTTTCAAGTGTCCTATTTTTCTTTCTGCAGGTGTATGTGCCTCACTGTGGCCCTCCATTCCCAAGCTTCCTGGTGTAATAGCCATCCTTGGGGAGCTGTCAGGTCCCTTGAAGGAAAAACGAGGGGCAGAATGCGATGTGTAGAGGGGGCCAAAGGAGAAGGAACTGGGCCCGGAGCCAAAGGCTTGGATTCAAGTCCCCACTTGGCCCGTTTCTAGACCTGTCAATCACACTTTCGGCGCAGAAATAGAAGCAGAAGCATTACAAAATGATTATACACGTCAAGTAATAATGATAACCTTGTGCTATGACTGTGCGTGTGAGAGGCGATGCGGATGAGACAGAAGGGGGAAGATTCCGGAGAAAGGAAGCGGTTTGGAGCAAAGAGGACTCGGGAGCCGAGTTCGGCTGTGCTTTTGTGATGCTGGTCACCCTGAAACAGTAGTTAAACAGCCCCATTTTACAGTCAAGCTACTGGAGCCGGACCAGGTGGGATGGATGTCTCACTCAGTGTTAGCAGAGAGCCAGCATTTGAACCCAGAGGCCACTCCTCCCACCTCCATGTGCTGGTTTTCAAGGCTTTTATCTTTTCATTGGCCGTCGCTTAAAGCGGACCAGAGTTGCTCGGCTGAGATACGGTATGCCCTTCTATGTGTAGGGGCAGGGGTGTGGGGGCTTCCTCCTTGGAGTCTTAAGTCTGGGTCAGCCTGATGCTAGGGATAGCCCCCACCTATCATCCCCTTTTGAGAAACATCCGCCATCACCACTGTTAGCAATGGAAATGGCCACACCCCAGGCTCTGGTATTTCATCGAAGAGCAGTTCACAAGCAACTTGCCTTGGATGTGCAAGTCTGGATCTCTGAGCCTCATCTTCTGAGAGACTCTTAACTGCCTTTAACCAAAGATCTTTAAGCCTTGCGCATGGTCAGCTGAATCCTAAGGAAAATTAAATTGTTTCAGGATGTGCTGTGGGATGGTCTGTATGTCAAATTACTCTGATTGGTCAATAAATAAAACACTGATTGGCCAGTGGCTAGGCAGGAAGTATAGGTGGGACTAACAGAGAGGAGAAAAGAAAGAACAGGAAGGCTGGAGGAGTCACTGCCAGCCGTCACCAGGACAAGAAGCATGTGAAGATGCCGGTAAGCCATGAGCCATGTGGCAAGGCATAGATTTATGGAAATGGATTAATTTAAGCTATAAGAACAGTTAGCAAGAAGCCTGCCACGGCCATACAGTTTGTAAGCAATATAAGTCTCTGTGTTTACTTGGTTGGGTCTGAGCGGCTGTGGGACTGGCGGGTGACAAAGATTTGTCCTGACTGTGGGCAAGGCAGGAAAACTCTAGCTACAAGGCTGGGTCTTACAGGACAGAACAATGATGGCGGAAAGGACTCAAAGTGTGTCACAGCTCAGTGTCTGCTCGGTTAGCAGACAGAAGAGGAGCCATGGCGACATGGACAGCAATGAGCCAAGACTGACCAGGCCAGCTTGGTGGTGGTTCGGTTCTTCTTGCAGTCCTGGGGGCTGAACCCTGGCCCTCCCACATACCTTCTAGGCAAGTTCTCTACCAGGAAGCTACATCCAAACCCCCAGGGATGCCTCTTTGGATGACTTAGGGATTTTAAATGAGAAGCCTCCATTTGGATTTCTTGGGCCTTCTAAGAAGATGGGGGTGGGGGTTGCTTGTTTCCACATAGGGGATAAATCCAAAGTCATATACGAATATGAGAGAAAATGGTTCCTTGCATCCATCCTGCATGGTATCTCACAGATACAACTTTACTGGCCCAAGGCACAGAATGCTAACACTGTTCTATCCCCATTCTGAGCTAAGGACAACAAAGACAGCTTCGGATATTCTCTTCCACCTCCCACATATTAACACAGAAGACTGTTTCTCCTTCCCTCTTTAAGGGTTTGGTACTAGAAATCTATGCTCAGAATTAGCAACACAGAAATTCTAGCGTTTAATTCTCTGCTCCCTTCTCTCCAGGAACGCCTGCTAAACAGAACCAGCTCACAAACAACTGATTTGTCCTTTGCAAACTCATCCTTCCCTCTGCTCTTGTCGTCCTGAAATAACACCACCCACAGAATACAGTGAGTAACCTCCCAAGCAAGCTGCGATGGGATTCCTTAGTAAAGACAGCAACAGTGTGCTACATAATGGGCCAGGAAATGGTCTCTAATAGAGGATTTGTACCAGGAAATAGGCCCACAATGCCACTTGGATATCACCAAAACAAAGATGGACAGCTTTCTCCAGGCTCAGAGGACTTCCTAGCGCCAGCGTGAAACCTTACTCCCCTATACATTGGCTTTCGAACAAAGTAAAGGCATTCCTCCATCAAACTGATCTTAAACATCTAAGTTTACATAGTCACAGACACTTGGCAAGAGGCTTCCTGTCTGCTTGTGATGGGGGTAGATTCGATGGTGTCTTTTATCACCCAGACCTCATTCTGGCCTTGAAGTCTTTGACCAGTCCATGAATGGATGTGGACTGCAGAGGGTTCAGGTCTCAGAGATTGAGGGCTGTTTCCAGGAAGGGACCTGCCTATACAGCTGCAGATTTCCAGTGCCTCGAACATCTGGCACATAGTGAATATTCCAAGTTTTGCTGAACATAAAATTAGAAACATAATTTAGCTGGTCCTTATTGATTACTACGGTTGCTCCTCGAGGCTCTTTGAAGTTGAAAGCTAAGGGACAAATTGCACCCTCCCCTTTACCATGATAGACACAGCTAAGAGTATTATGATTCATGGACACGGGTTGGTTTGTCTGCTTGTTTGTGGGGGCAGGGTCTTGCTATGGATCCCCGGCTGGCCTGGAACTTGCTATGTATGCTAGATTCAGACTTGAAGTGGTTTTCTTGCCTCTGATGACAGGCAGGAGCCACTATGCCCAGCAAGACATCTGCTTTTGAAATACTTGAACCCCCTTATAGAGTGGTACACCCTAGTGCAGTTAGACACTAACAAAAGGCAAAGGAAACCGATTCCTGCTTCCATCAAAGGTCCAGACACTCCAGGTGCAGGGAGCGGGTGGGAGCCTCAGCATTAACATAGGTCAGGGAGGCAGTGGAGCTTGGACAGTTAAGAAGGCAAAGTGGGAATGTACATGCCATAAAGCCAATGAGGGAGGTTACTCTGCTCGATTCAACTGTCAATCCATTTGAAGGACAGGTTTCCAATCCAACCTGATCTCAGTGACCTGTTCGTTCTGTTTATAAAGAATGATGCACGGTTGAGGCAAGCTCTGTCTTATGGCTGTGGGCCACTCAGACTTCCTGTTTCCTGTGTAATTTCATCATAGAGGTCACCCCACACAGGTCAGGGTTTTCCAACTCAAATGGAGGATGGATGGTCGCAAAATCAATAGATGGTGAATAGACAAATGATCGAATGACCTAGAGACACAGTCCTTGGACCATCCTTGGCTTCTCTGAGGCTTTAAAAACAAGCTACACCGCCATCAGGCTGGTCACTGGACTCCTATCATCTTTCAGAGCCCACAGAGGCTCACAAGAGACAAATGTCCCCAGAGGAGGCCTTAGGTTCCTATACTTCCTGTGACTTATCGCCCCCTAAACCTGCTAGTGAGGTGCTAAGAGCAATCCCCAAGATTCAGAGCTCTCTCTCCCCACTTCCATCCCTTGGATTGCAACCATCTGATTTACCCTTTCCAATGCTTTCTGTCTGGGATGAGCACTCTAGGGTGAGGATGCACAGGTACTATAGCAGGACACCCAAGGACCTTCACAGTTTGGTTTCTTTGTTTGATTAAGACTGAGTGTCATTTTATAGCCCAGGGTAGGCTAGACGTCACTATGTAGCCCAGGCTGGCTTTGAACTCATTACAGTCTTTCTGCCTCAAACTTCCAAGTACTGGGACTACACACACACAAGCCACCACCATGTCCAGCTTGCATCTGCAAGAGCAGCCTTGTTGATAGAATTACTTTATTTGTTTTATTTTGAGACATTGTTTCACGACACACACTCCCCCGACCCCTAGAACTCCCTGTGTTGCCTAAGCTGACCTTGAACTCACAGAGGTCCATCTGCCTCTACTTCTCCAGTGTTGGAATTAAAGGAGTGTGTCACCGTGCCTTTGATCTTAGCTTGGATTTTGTAAGGCCCCAGGGAACACTAAAGCCATTATTATTTGTGAGGTCACACAACTCTATAGCACTTATAATCTTTTCAAAGAATGTTTAGAGCTTTTGGCTCATCTGATTTTTCTAAAATCTTACTGACTAGGCTGTGGAAAGACATCATCTTCATTTTACAGATGAGGAGGAATAAAAGCCCAAAGACGTTGCCCAAGATCTCAGGACAAGAAAGGAACGGGGTAAGTTCACTGATGCCCTACAGTTGAGAGCAGAAAAATCTAGCCCTTGTAAACAATCCATGGCCCATTTACCCCCGAAGCCTACTAAATGGGAACAACACAGGAAGCCTCTGAGGGCAATAGCCACAGCCCACGGGCCTTTATGGAAGGTTTGGTCTCAGCCCAAATTGTCAAAAGAACCAAATGGATCAGCAAATGGGCCCGTCCTGGGAAACCCTCCCAGGAAGCAAGCATAGGCAATTAACCTTACTCTTCTGCACGGGGTCCAATGAAACCTAGCGACGCCGCACCCCATCCAGATCTCTTGGCCTGATTGCTGGTCGCCAGCATTAGGCTCTTGCTTTTATTTTCATGGGTCACTATCTTAGGACTAACTGTGGTAGCCTGTCAGAGTTCCTGTCTCAAAGCAGGGTGATTCTAATGGTGTAGGGGTCATTACCCCCACTTAGCAGATGGGTAAACTGAGTGAGGAGAGAAGTGTAAAGTCCTGGAGACTCAAGTTTTCTCCAGGTCTCTGGGGGGTGGGGAGGGAGAGGCAGACAAATCTTCAGCACTAAAATGCCAAGCCAGGAAGGGCTCAGCTGCAGACTCCTGGCCAGCAGGCTAGGAGAAGTCATTCAGAGTTCTGGCCAGCAGGTCATGGGTTGTTACGGGATTTTACACCCTTTCCATCTCTGGAAGCTTTGAAGCTGTAACGCTCTGCTTGGTGCAGGTGACTGGCTGGCTAGGAAGTTAAAGCTGTGGTTGTCACCGTGCAAGCTTGGCTCCTGCTTGGGAGCACTCCAGGCTGACACAAAAATGTCCTCAGAGATTAATTACAGTGTTGCTGTGATCAAACCAAGATGGAGTCTTTCTAATTTGCCATAGAAGCTGCAGAGTCATCGTCCCTGACCCTCTGTCTTTCTGCTTCATTGAAGCTTTTCAATGACTTTCATGCGATACTGCTTGGTTCAAACTATCATAGCCTGTGGCTCCAATCTAGCTCTTGGTTCAGGGATTTTTTTTTTAAATAGTTAAAACAATTATTTTGTGTGTGTGTGTGTGTGAAAAATTATGAGTTGAATTTCATTGTCAACAAATACACTTTTGGGATACAGCCACACACATCTCTGTCTCTCGTTCTCTCTCTCGTTCTCTCTCTCTCTCTCTTTGTGTGTGTGTGTGTGTGTGTGTGTGTGTGTGTGTTTTCCATTGTGGTATCATAGCTGTTTTTGATTGGTAAGACTGAACAGTCATGACACAGACCATGTGTCCCATAAACCTAAAGTTTAGATTATCTAGTCCTTCACATGAGAAGTTTATTTTTTTTTTAAAACTGCCCTCTCATTTCGTATAAAGGACAGAGTTCCCCTATTTTCATAACCACCCTGTTATGGACTAAGTTTATGTCCCTCCAAAACTCATGTCCTTGAAGGCCTGACTCCCCCATATGATGGTGTTGGAAGGAGGTGAGGTCTTTGGGATACAATGACGCTTAGATGAGGTCATGGGGGTGGAACCCCATGATGGGGTTGGGGTTCTTATAACACAAAATGACCAAAGAGCTTTCTCTACTTGCATGAGGTAACAGAGCAGGAAGGCAGCTGTCCAGGAGCCAGGACAGGGTCAGCACCAAGAAGCACACAAGCACTCTAATGCCAGCATTCCCCACTCAGGACCGAGATGACCAAACGTTCCCATAAGTCACCCAGTCGGAGACCATGTCACAACAGTCTGAGCAGACCTAACATGTTGAGGAAGGAAGTGCAGATGTCTCCTACATGATGGCAGGTGGTTCTCAGGGCTAATTTGATTTACAGGTTTTCAACTTCAAAGTTGTGCGAAAGCTACATCTATCTCATACCAACTTCATGCTGGGCTTTGATCTTCTCCCAGGCTGGCTATGTGGTGAGTACCCTTTTCTAACACTGGGTGGTATCGGCATGAACTATAGCTACAGCTCAGCCATGGGAGCCCAAGAGGGAGAAACAAAATGTTCACTAGTGTTCTCCATGCCTCTATGGTGCTCAACCAGACCCTAGGTCGGTGAAGTGTATTAAATACATCTTTTGACTTAATGATATTTTCAACTTAGCATGAATGAGTTGGAGTGTAATCCATAATAAGTCAAGGAACATCTGTATACTGAAAGAGGGGTTATCTCTGTGTGCTAATAATGAAAAGATCTGAAAATTTTGTTAAATGTACTCAGTGTGAAAGACTAAAACACATGAATGCCACTAGGAAAATAAAACAGTAAATAAAGTAACTTCTCATCTGAGGGAGAAGTTCTGCTCTATCTCTCTGCTCTGTAGGAAAGGGAAGGAAGACTTGGGGGATTTAGGGGTCGAGTTACTGTTTCTATTGCTGTGAGAAAACACCGTGACCGAAACAACTTGGGGAGGAAAGGGTTTATTTGGCTTACAGCTCTCAGGTCACACTCCATCACTGAAGGAAGCCAGGGCCGGAAGTCAAGGCAAGAACCTGGAGGTGGGAAGCGAAGTACACCCGATAGAGCTGTGTGGCTTCCTGGGCAGCTTTCTCCTACACCCCAGGACCATCTGCCTGGGGTGATCCCATCCACAATGGGCCAGGTCCTCTCACATCAACCATCAATCAAAAACCAAAAATGTTCCACAGGTCTATCTGGCAGGGCATTTTCTCTATTTCCCCTCTTCCCAATGATTCTAGCTTGTGTCGAGTTGACATAAAACTAGCTAGGACATTAGGTGACATTCCCAAATATTAAGGATGCAAATTTGTATGTGGAAACACACTTTTTTTTTTTCAAGACAGGGATTCTCTATGTAGTTTTAGTGCCTCTCCTGGATCTCACTCTGTAGACTAGGCTGGCCTTGAACTCACAGAGATGCACCTGCCTCCACCTCCTGAGTGCTGGGATTAAAGGCGTGCGCCATCACCACCCAGCATGGAAACACACTTAAGGAGCAACAGGGAAGAGCCTAGGAATGGGAAATGGCATAAGACGGGAGCCTTATTTAATGTATAGAAGTTAGGTCTAGATACATCTTCCTATCTAGTCTACCTCACAGGCTTGCCTAGGATGTAACCCATTTGAAAGGACCTGAAAAATCACCTAGAACTGTACTAATGAAGACCAGGTATTCACTATCTTATCAAGGTATCATGTACTTATTTTCAAGTTCTCTCATCAAATCTTCTTTGACTAAAGAAGAGCACAAGCATCTAGGAGGGGGAGACTGGTTGAACTAACTATGGCACCTCCACACTGTGAAAAACTGTGTAACAGGTAAAGACCCAGGCAGCGATCGCATTGTCAGCCCTCAGACTGCTCTGTGGAAACGTAGCATAAAGCAGGTGAGTAACTACACTTCATCTGTGGGGTCCTTGAGGGCTAGAGTCTGAGCATAAAGGAAGGAGGAAAGGGGGTAAGTAAGACGAGATTGAGGAAGAGCTCCCAGTAATTCTAAATCTCAAACGAAAGTATCAACATAAACTCATGATCTCTCTCTCTCTTTACACACACACACACACACACACACACACACACACACACACACACACACACACACACACACACGAGGTGGGGGTGCTGGCCTTAAACTCCGAGCTCTCTCCCTGCTTCAGTCTCCCAACTGCTGGAAGTACAGGTGTGCCAGTCGAATGTATCCTTATTACAAATTACAATATACTTCCTAACTCTGTCCACTGAAAATATTGAGAAAAGACCAACAACTTAGCGTCCACGAGCACTAAGTGCCCACAGTGTGGCTTCTAGGAACCATTTGCCACTAAGAAGAATGGAGGGTCCTTAGAGACAGGGCTTTTTCCAGGTCTAGGACAGTACACAGGACCGTGGAGGCTCCTTGCTATTCGGATGACCTTAAAGATTAACGGGGTCACCTCAGAAAGAGTCTCAACTGGCTCGAGATGGTAAAACCCATGCATCAATAAAAATAAGCAGTAAAATAGATCATAAAACACATCAAATGTGTTTAAATTCATGAGTTTAAAAGACATTGGAAACAAAACAAAAAAAAAAAAACTCCAGTCAGCCACCAAATGAAGATGATATCAAGCCACTCACTGTGCTGGGAACCAGCAACAAAGGAGGAATCAGGCGGAGAGAGAAACATGGAGGCCAAAGCGGAAGGGAAGGAAGGGGGGGAGGGGAGAAGGAATCAAACATTCTTCCATTCTTCTTCCGTGAACAGCAATACTAACTAGTTCATTAGCTAGTTGAGAGGAGCGCCTCCTTTTGGAAGCCTTGCAGCTCATCAGCAAGGAGAGAAAGATAAAATGAGACATCACCATTTCACAACCCTAAGTGACGAATGGACTTCAGCAAGACACACCCCCAAAGTGGTTAAAATCACACACACACACACACACACACACACACACACACACACACACACACACGCGCGTGACAGGTGGACATCATTGCATGCCTCCTAATAGGACAGCACATCGAAGTCCACAAAAGTCAAAAGCTAAATCTGGTTAACTATCAAAATCAAACACCCAATTGACAGGAAATGTGAGTGTTAGAACATGTTGTGTAGCACCACAAGGCTGTCACTAGAAAGATCCAGACGGGAACCTTCATAGGATGAAACATCTAACTTCCTCCAATATACACAGGGGTCGGGGAGGGGGATTTCATCAAATATGCATGGGGGAGGGGCAGAGAGAGGAGAGAGAGAAAGATAAAGTATAATTAAAGAACACTCATGTTGGCCTACAGTACTGTGCAGCCCTTATTTGGAATCTGATTTTTAAATGGTGTTTTAAAAATCATTTATGGGACTATTAAAAGTACATACACTTGCCTGATGGCATTAAAGAGTCATTGACATTTTATTAAATGGCGATAATGGCTTTGTGGCAATGTTAAAACAAAAAGGGTATTCTCCCAACACAGCAGCAGGTGGAAATGTAGGTGGGGTACTGCTCAAAGGAGGTCGGTCATGTACTGGTGACCATTGAGGTTGGATGAAGGCTTGTAAAAGTTTGTGTTTCTGCTCATCCCCTGGTTTATGTTCAAGAGTTCCCATAGGAAAATGCTAAAGAAAATCCTCCCTGTGCTGTGCTTGGAGTGAGACACAGAGACTGGGACCTTCAAGGCTTGACATCAGGGTCTCTTTCTGAAGTTTTATAACCTTCTAACCTCACGATGGCTTCCGTGTTTCAGGCCATCTGTGCAAGGGGTCCCCAAAGAACTTCTCCATCCTCCTCCTTACTGAGTCCCATCAACATTGTCCTTGAGAGCACACACACACACACACACACACACACACACACACACACACAAAACTATGCTGGGGGAGGGGGAAGAGTCCTCATGATTTAGGGATTTTGCTCCAAAGCTACAAAGAGCACAAGGGTCTCATGTTGTCATAGGGAGGAGACTGAATGCTTGGGAACCAAATCTGCCCAGCACAGACATTCATTCAGTGGCATCCATGATGGAGGAGAGAAGAGGTATGTGATAGCTTTTTTCAGTCTGAGGTCTTGACAAGGGACACTGGTTACAGCCTCATGTCATTGTTTGCGTGGGTGTAACTGCATAGACTATCCTAAGTGGGATGTCAATGGCAGGGCAAGCCTCTTGCATCTTCTGCCTACAGCATCGGTGAGCATCCTAACAGTGCCCTGTAGGGTTGAGTCCTTCCTCTGGGTTTTTCGTTTAACCCAGAGCCCACTGCTTTGGGATCTTCTCACACTGCTAAAATGGACAAAAAGTTATTTGTCCGTCTCTCACCTGGCCCTGAGCCTTGCTGAGGACCAGGGGCTTTTGTCTGCTCATTGTGGTGTCTATCCAGAGCATGGAGTATGGAGCTGCTCGGAAAACACTAACTGCAGGGGGGTGGTCACCATGGAAGCAGTGTAGTGTGTGGGCATCACAGTTGGACAGGCATGGGCTTGACTCTTGACTCAACCAACTCACAATTCCTACTTTACTGGTGTTGCATTGTTGTTTTGAATCTACTCCTGACCTTGTATGAGAATTTCTATTTTGTACAATTTTTTTTTTCCTGGAAAAGATAAGGCAAATAAAAATGGTCCTACAACCCATAGTGGTTTGACTTATAACACCTTGGCTTTACAATGGCACATAGGGAACGGGCACTCAAAAGAAGCCAGATTTCAGATCTGGATCTTTCTCTGACTAGTGTTGTTTGGCCTGATCCTCTTTCTAGATGCTGGGAAGGGAGTCAGCTGAAGTTCCCAGTCGGCCTGTGCTCCTGAGGGAAAGGGCCAGTCCCTCCCAGTGTTCTGTGAATGGTAAACTGTGATGTGTACCGAGTGCACTTTCATAGGCTGTTTTAACTTATGACAAGTTTACCAGGGTGCAGTCCCAGCTAGTAGTCTAAGTTGAAGAACAGTAACTTTCTGTCTCTGTGTAGTAACGCAACCCAAGGAAAAGATCGCAGAATTTCACCACGCACTTATCTGGAATAGGTTCTACTGACTGACTCATAAATAGTAACAGCCGATATTCTAACTATTCATAAAACCTCTGACTTGTATCAAAGGGTAGAGTTGTGAAGTGGTTAAGGGCCGCCTTATGGCACGATGATTTGGGTCACTGAGCAAACCTGGGCATCTTCAAATGTGTATCTCCCTCCATCTTTGACATTCTGACTGGTTATCTCATAGCTGTGAGAATCCAAGTTGATTGCACTTGGGGCCCCAGGAGCTAGAAACTCCTGCCAGATCTCTTCCACCCTCTTGGCCACGTCCTGCAGAGGTTGCTTCTTGAGATCTTGGACAGCCAGCCAGAACCTGGAGGGAAAGCGGAAACACTGTTAGATCTGTCTGGACTCTGCTAGAGATGGTCCCAGAGCTGACGTGCATCCCCATGCCTGCCTCGACGCCACGTGTGAGTTCCATGAGGACTGCCAAAAGTCCAGGGTGTCCTCTTGAGGAGAGAAAAAGAGCGCATGTGAGAAGATGAGCTTCCAGAGACCACAAGAAGTTCCTTTGCTTCTGCACAGGGAGTTTTCAACCCCAGCACAATAGCCGTTCAGGCTGGGGGACTCCTGTATGTGTGGAAGGGCTGTTTTGTAGAACACTAAGCAGCCACTTACTCCCAGCCTACTCAATGTCATCAGCATCCGTTCAGCTACAACCACCAGCAAGTATCTCCAGACATTACCAAATACTCCTGGGAAGTACAAATTCTGCCGGGCTGAAAAGCAGCTACTTTTCATTCAGGTTCCTACATAATGTGAGTTCCTTTGTCAGATGTGGCTGGAGTCCTTTAGGGGGCATCAAAATAAGGAAAAGGAGCTTAGAGAGGGGGCGCAGTAAGCACTCACTGAACTTGCAGAGGAGCTGGGTTCGGTTCCCAGCACCCACATTGGGCAGCTCACAACTGCCTGTAACCCCAGTTCTAGGGGATCCAGTTCCCTCTCCTGGCTGCCACAGGTACTTGTGGGGCACCGACAGACAGACAGGCAGGCACAGGGGAAAAAAATCAATAAAGTAAAATTTAAAAAGGGACATGTCACAGAAGTAGATAAAAGATACTTGGTCTGGAATGAATCAGCCATTCATGTTAGAGAGAAACAAACAGGGCCATTCACATCAGTACTCAACACGGTGCTGGGCACTTAGTAGGTATTCAATACTCATCATGGTGCTGGGCACTTAGTAGGTCTTCAGCACTCAACATGGTGCTGGCACTTAGTAGGTATTCCATAAACAGGCTTGGAGAGGGTTTGTCTCAAACAGAGCTGGAGGGACATCTCTAACAAAAGATTCTCTAGGGAGTGTGAGAGAAAAATGTCTCCCTCACTTCCCATCACCTCCCCCATCGTCCCTGAGCATCTGCTGGGAAACAGGGCTCTTGACAAGTCCCATATGAGCACTGTACGAAGAGAGCTGAAGTCACCAGAGCCAAGGCAGCTCCCAGGTCCTGAGGGTGGTCCCAGGGCATCCTGTCACAGGGACCCAGGGCTGGGTAGCACATTCTCCCCTGCAAAGTGAACAGGCCAGTGTCCCCAGTGAGGTACTGCAGGCTCCATGCTATGTGGGTTGCACAGCCACAGGCAATAAAGTGGTAGGAAGTACATTCAATCTGCCACTGAATTTCATCCAGAGTAAGATGCACTTGTTTTTTGTTGTTATTATTATTATTTTATTATTATTATTATTATTATTTTAAAGGGTTAGCATAGTTTTCGGCAGGCTCTGGGAAATGTTATTGAAATCTAATGTGTGGCCCAAAGGTGCCACCCAGCGGCAGACTGAAGTACTGCAGCCACATTTCCAAAAGGAACCTTTGGGAATGTTTGTTTTCAGAATGTCAGGCTCTAACTTTCCTGGCTTGCTTTTTAGACTCTCTGCTCTATCTCTCTCTCTCTCTCTCTCTCTCTCTCTCTCTCTCTCTCTCTCTCTCTCTCTCTCCTCTCTCTCTCTCTCCTCTCTCTTCTCTCTCTCTCTCTCTCTCTCTCTCCTCTCTCTCTCCTTTTGTTGTTGTTGTTGTTTTCCAAGACAGTGTTTCTCTGTGCAGCCAGCCCTGGCTGCCCTGGAACTAAAGAAATGCCCCCTCCCTGAACCTGAAGATCAAAGAGGATAAAGAAGATGAGAACATCCCTCTACCTGGAGAACAGGGAATTCGGTTCTCAGCCTGGCTATGTTCTGTCTGGAATTGGACCTTCCCAGGGAGTCTTTCATCACCTGGAAAATGGGTACAAGTGGGTGAAGGGGGGTGCAGCGAAGTTCTGAATGATTTCTCAGCCAGACTTAACTCTGGAATGCTTCCAGGCCCCTGGGTGTGGGCCGAGGAACAGCCAGTGAGTAGCAGGCCAGTCAACGGCTCCCAAATGGAGCGTTTACGATTTAACCCTTTTTCCAACGGTGGTCTGGGAAGATGCCGCCAGGCCTCTGGCTGATGTTCTGTATCATTTTCTGCCTTTCAACACCTGCCCTCGTTGGTGCTCACGTCCTTCTGGCCTCCAGGGAGAGGAGTTCACAGAGCTTTATGAAACTCACTGAGCCAACGCAGAAGCAGGGAGTGATCTCTGGGCCAAGGCTCTGCCTGTGGAAGCCTTCTGGGTCAGCAATGTGCTGCACCGGTGTGGCCTCTGTGACTCCTCACACACATAGACGGTACACAGGTGATTTTTTTCCTCCTCCTCTACCAATGTGATGTTCAAAGTCATCTTCTGCCATCTCTGTCCCTTGCTAGTCTGGTCTGCTGTATGGGGAGCCGTGGAGAAAGGCACAGGAAGACCCCAGGATCTCGGAAGTGTCTACACTCTGCAGGCTCCCGGTGACTCCAGGGAGCCTCAGGATCCCTTTTGCAGAATGACATAAGGGGTACTTTACTGCACATCCCTAACCTGAGCCCACGGGAGCGGAGTGGATGTCAAAGCAAATTTCAGAATCAAATTGAATACATTCTTACATTGAAAAAAACAAACAACCAACCCCCAATGATTTCCTCCATCGATTAAAGCTGAGAATTTTTGTTTTAAAGGCACGAGGAAAAACAGCGGGCATGTCATGGGAGGGCTTGGAGAAGGGGAAGTGAGGTGGGGCGGAGAGAAGAAAGAGGGGAGGGGGGAGGGGAGGGCACACAGTGTGTAAGAGTGACATTCCCTGGACAGCTTTCTCTTCCTCTGTACACAGGACTCGGCCGGCCTTGGAGATGACCTACCTTGTCCCTCCTAGGTGACAGCCAAAATGTTGTCACAACAACAGCCTGACATCTCAGGTGTATTTATCCTCTTGGCTTGGAGGAACCTTTTGTGGCGATTTGAAATTCAGAACAGGCTGTCATTTGTGCGTGCCATCTTCCCGCTCCATGGTCTGGGCTGAACTGGGAGCTGAGGCCAACGCCCCCCACCCCGACCCCCCATCCACTGTCACCAAAAGAGCCACAAAAAAAACCTCTCCACACCTCCTCTGGTGGATGGGTGGCCCATTGAGGACAGAGAAATGGCCGCTCTTATCAAAAGGCTGCAGGTAGCATTCCTTCAAGGAAGCAGTTAGGCGTCAAATGCCAGCAGCTGCATCAAAGGCAACCATCCTGCACTAAGCCCTCGGCTGGAAGCAGGGAGCCTCAGGGACTGGCGGGGCACGGGGGCTCCAGTGTGTGCAGAGACCACCTGGCCTGCCTCTCCGCTAGTCACTGCCAATTGTCAGAACAGCGAGAGGCAGCCCTGTGCTGGCATTTGATCTGCGCTAATGGCTCAGAAATGAATGCAGAGGAGGAAATTGGCCTGGGGGAGGGGGTAGCCTGCACTAGGGTGAAGCGTCTGGGGCCCACAGGACCGGAGGGTGGTCCAGGGATGCTTCACTTGCCTCCTTACTCCAGAGAAGCCATGAGTCATCGACCATTTTCCATCCCATCAGGAGGTCCTCGCAGCTCTGCGCTTCCTGGCTCACCTAGCTTTTCACAGAAGGTTCAGAAGCTACTAAACACACCCCTGGGCTGCTTCCCAGAGCAAAGTGAACTCCGTGGCAGAAGGCAGTGTTGCTGTGCCCTCTGCTGGTCATTGGGTGACGCAGACCGATGGACAGAACTGGATTGTTTTGTCTCTGCCTGGGCTGGCCGCGATGCTCAGGTACCCACATAAGCATCTAGCATCAGCACCACCCAGGCTGAGCTCTGCACTGGACAGGAGCCAAACTGCTGCAGATGGCCACAGCCTTGCCGGAGTCACTTGGTTCTGATGTGTCACGTGTTTGGCTAGGTGGGACCCCTCACTGGGCCTAGTGAAACTTCTGGGGGTGTTCCTAGGGCTTGAGGCAACTACTGAAGCTAGAGCGGGAGCTAGAACTATTGAGGCAAAACCTGGCAGCCCCCTGCACTTGCTTTTAATTGCTTCACCCTTCGGCTGACACCGTGTGGAAGTAGGGTCATCAATCTGCAGGTTAGAAGAACAACCCCGCTCTCTCAGGAGATGTTACAGCTCATAAAAAATGTAGGGGGGATGCTCTTTGTTGCGGGTTTTGAATTTTAACTCGTGCCCTGCTGTGTGGCAGAGGGTGTCGTGCCAGGCAGGACAAAGGTTTATACAGGAAGATGGGGCGGGCGCAGGGGCCAATGGCACTGTCACCATTGGGGGAAAATCCACAGAATAGGCAAAAGGATGAAGTCAACTCCGTAGGGCTAGCTTTGGGGCTGTGAAGCTCCCGGCCTGCTGGCCCAGTTACCACACACCCTCCTTAGGCAGCTCAGCCCTGGGAAGGCTTGGGTGGTTATAACAAGAGGGGGAGCAGCCTCTGATGTAGACGGTCACAACAAAGCATGCCTTGTTGGACCTGTCCCCTTTCCTGTCCCTAGAGAGGACAGCCCTCAGTCATCTCACAGGCTCACCCAGGAGAAAATGATCAGGAGCGGGGCTGAGTAAAGTGTTTCCTGCACAAGCTTGGGGACCTGAGTTCACATCCCCAGCACCTATGAAAGGTCAGGTATGACAGTGTGTGCACACGACATCCTAATGCCGGGGTGTAGAGACAGGAGGATCCCGGGGTTTGCTGGCCAGTCAGTCTACCAAATCAATTAACTACACATTAAAAAAAAAATAAGGTGGAGAGTGTTCAATAAAACATTTAATGTCTACCTCTGGTTCCTGCACACTTATTCATGCACACTCATGTGCATACACATGCCTGCATTCACATATCTGTATGAACACACACACACACACACACACACACTGATCAGAGGGGCCTCTCCATGCTACTAAGTCACCACAGGACACTTCCTTTGAAAGGTCTAGGCAGTACTTTGGGGACCCTCTCTTCCTTATTCTGAAGCTCTGGTATGATTTATACCAATCATGGTAGAAATGGCTACTTTGCTGGCATCCCATGTGCTGTGCCCAGTAAGACCGAATGAAGTGTTCCTTCTCCTGGAGAGACTCGAGAGATTCCAGAAGACAGAAGCAGAAAAGCACTTTGCAATACCCCGCCCTTCCCTTCCCTTCTCCTGTTTTGATCCCAGTACCTTGGGTTCATGACCAGCAATGAGGAGAAGGGACAACCCAGCAAGGACCAAGGCAACGGTGACCGGGAACCTCAGCTGTACATTTTCCTCACCTCCCCCAGGAGCCGCTGTGCACAAGGACCATGACAGAGATGCATCTGGTCAGCCATGCATGGCAACTATGGACAAGGGGCAGAGCCAGATTAACCCTGAGCCCTTGGGACCTGGGTCCTGGGAGGGCTTAGCCATGGTCTGTGGCTGAAGGAATGAACAGAGAGGAAGGAAAGCAGCTCTTTGGTGATAAGAGACTGAAGGGTCTTCCAGTGGTGTGGCTTAAAGCTGAACTTTCCTCCCTGTATCCAATTAGGCTGAATACCATCAACATGGAGCTGGGGGCTCCGGGGAGGATTTCGGAAGCTCCTGGGCTGTACTTTTTCACCCTGCTGTCCTATTTTCTTTATCCTCCTTCCTGTCATGGATCAGAGGGGACCTTCTTTAAGTCTGGATTTATGCATGCGCGCTGGGGGCTGGCGCATTCACACATGTGCACGCACATTCTTTCACCCAAGATTAAATGCAGCCCTCCTGGCACCAGGCAAGCTGCTGGCAGAGGCACAAATGGAAATAGCAGAAGGGAGGGAACACCTGCCAGGGACACACTTCCCAGTGCACTCGGGACGCCGTGCCTGTTTCCTGAAACTAGTCTGATTGCAAAAGCGGCCCTTGGCTACACTGAGGCTTTTGACAGCAAAAAGCCCACAGACCGGGCAAGGAGCAAGCAGCTAAGTATGTAGATGGCCCTGGGGCCTTCACAATGAACAGGAAGGAGCCTATGGTTACTCTTCTACTGTCTGTAATAGTTCAGGTGGCAGAGGGCTCTCAAGTCTACTTGTGGGCTGAGGAACCAGCAAAGGACACTGCATCATTTTAACTTGGTGCCCAAATGGGATGGGGATTGGAGAGGTAAGAAGGACCTATGGGGACTATGGGAGCCCGTTTTTTGTTTCCTCGTGGCTTTACCCAGCAGGTCCACATAGAGGATGATTAGGACCACAGGCCTGAGTGCAGGTGTCTGAGATGGTCTGCACTTGGCTGTGCTGGGGGAGGAGGTCTTTTGCTCCACCCCTTGGCATCTCTGTAAATACCCTGGGGCAGAGACAGTCAGGGCCCTTTGGAGAAGGTTCCAGGCCCTCTCTAGGCTATCCTTTATTTTCTATCTGTTTATCTCCGCAAGATTCTCTGCAATAAATCCTTCTATCTAATATTTCCTGCTGCTCACACTCAAGAAAACTCTGGGAAGTTGTGGGGTTGGTGGGTAAACGTCCCACAGGGGACCCAGCTGGAGATGGAGTCTGGGATGATGACACAGAGAGACCAGCTGGGAATGTGCAGCTTGCTTCTTATATAGCCTGGAGAGGCTGGCCTAGGTGTTACTCAAGCGAAGAGGATTAGAAGTCACGGTTTCTGTTACAAATGCCTGCTCAGGAATCAAAGCAAACCCCTGAGCTATAGTTTAGATATTCTTTTTGTTGTTGTTGTTGTTTGTTTGTTTGTTTTGTTTTTGAGACAGGGTTTCTCTGTGTAGCTTTGCACCTTTGCTGGAACTTGCTTGGTAGACCAGGCTGGCCTCGGACTCAGAGATCCGCCTGCCTCTGCCTCCCGAGTGCTGGGATTAAAGACGTGCGCCACCACCGCCCGGCGGTTTGGATATTCTAAAAGAATGATGAAAGAACTATTGGGCCATAACCGGGAAGTGAGACCACCTTGTCTGGTTCATTATAGGCACAGTTCTGATCAGAAAGGACACACCATTGGTGCCTACATCATCCGAGGACTGTACGGCCTAGGAAGGTCATACTGTTGTTACTCGGGGAGAGTTAATCTTGATTTATGATTTTCTACTTGATTGGCTTGAGAAGAGTCTAGGATCTTAGTAAAGATCTGGGGGTGTCTGTGGAATGCATTTCCAGGGAGAATGAGCCCAGGGGGAAGATACAGCTGGGTGTGGGCAGCACCCTCCCATAGGCTGGGGGCATGGATGTAACGAAAGCAGGCAGAGGGGGATGCCCACAGTGCAGGTTCTCTCTCTGCTTCCGGGCCACCCGTGTGTCTGCTCGGTCTCACTCTCTCCACCACTGTCCATCGAAATCTCTGTAATCAGGGGCTCAAATAAATCACCAAGATGAAAAAGTTCTGCCTAACGCCCACTCCATGGCCAATTCAGTGTCCCGGCGTAGACTATATTCCCTCTTACGCGGTCCAGTGAAGTCTTGTGAATTCTTCAAAGTCAAGCTTAAGATTTGTGTACTTTCTCTTACATCCATTCCTTCCTCCTTTAAATACTTCCAAAATGGCTTTAGAGGCTACACTTATTTGTGTCTAATTAATAACTTAATCGTTACTTAGGCATTTTCTTCAAGGACCTGCAAGGTTGTTTCCAGGGAGAAATCACATATCTCTACTGTCTTGCATCTCTTAGTAGACCCTGGCGGGGCTTGCTGTAGCATAGGTCTGCCAAAGATATCACTTGATTGATGATTGTGGGTTTTACCCATTAACATAAGAGAACACAGTCCTTTTCCAGCATTATACGCTCTGATTTTTTTAAATTTTAAAATTTCAAAAAATAATATGTCTATATTTCAGAGAATAGCATTTGAACATGGAAATTAGTTTAATATGTAAAAGAGAACCTGATATAAATAGGGGTAGGGGGTTTGTGGCGGTGGCGGTGGATCTCAGCTGTGGAGAAGTCACCAGTTGGCTAAGGTCATTGTGATGGCTAATCTTGGTTGTCAACCTGATAGCCCCATGGAATCAAAACAAAAGCCACTAGGCACTCCTGTGAGGGACTTTCTTGTTCAAATTGTTTGAAGACCCACCCTAAATGTGGGTGGCACCTTCTGGTGGCAGCCCAGATAAGGGCACAAAGGGAAGCTGATTTTTGCATGCTTGCCTTCACTCTTGTTGACAAGCCCATCTATTCTGCTGCTGTGGCATTCCTTCATCCATATCAAGATTGCTTTCTTTAGGATTCTGTTGTAGACCGAAGACAAGCAACTCTCCAGGACTCCTCCAGGCCTTCGGGACTGCAGAGACATCCAGTCTCATGGACCGAATAACCACTGGATTCTCAGCCTGTCCAGTGTCTGAGAGCCATTGTTGGGCCACCTAGGCCATCCTGAAAGCCTGTCTAGTAATCCTCCTTTACTGTATGTATTCTTCCTGTCAGTTCTGTTCCTGTAGAGGACCTTGACTAAGACAGTCACTGGGGGTGGGGTGGGGGGTCTCACTTAGTGACATTCCTAATTGCATTCCCATGAGTCACCTGGTCCTGTATGGGACACAACAGAAGGCTGAATAACCCGCATCCCACCCCACCCCAGTTTCTCATTTTCAGCAACCAAGAACTTCTTTGCTTTTCGCTTATTCCCTCTCTTTCACAGCAGATCTCATGTCTCATTTTTTCAGACGTTTTCTTTTTTCTCCTACTAAATGGTAATCATTTGTACATTTCCCTTATAAGATATTAGCTGTGAGCCTACAGAAGCAACCAGGTAGCCTCAGTGGCCTCAGCTGGTCCAGGGAGTCAGCGCATGGAAGTGGCAGAGTTCTTTTCGAGAGAAAAGCCTGGGGTTTCATTGGCTTGTACAGTCACGTCTCTATACAACACTGACTTGGCTTGTGAAAGCTCTGAACTGAGCCCATTGATGTCCCCCTTTCTGTTTAATCTTAAAGGGGCCAAGAATCTCTAGGGCTGACACATTTTGGAGAAGGAACACTCTGAGCTGCTCCCTCACACTTCTGAAACCCCACGCTTCCATAGTTTTACTTGATGAATGGTGTGCTTAAATCCATCTGACTATTTGATCCCATTCAAAGCCTCCATCCCGACCTTAGCTAGATAAGCTGGTTTTGGCATTTGAAGCCCAACTGATGCTTTCTTGAGAAAGGGAGGTGGAGAGACTAATTACGCAAATTTACACACACACACACACACACACACACACACACACACACACACAGGTATACAATTCAAACGTTTGAGTTACCTGAGGTTTTCTGAACTGAATTCGGACTCCAGGAATCGAAGGAACTGGTCCCGCCCCACCTGGTCCTTCAGTATCTCGTCGAAAGAGAAGCCCCATCGTTTTACTCGCTGCTGACTGGGCTCTTTGCTTTGGGGTTTGGAAGAGAAGGTTTGAAAAACGATCAGTCTCAAACAAAAGCCACCGTCATCGTCTCCCTGATAAATCTGTTTTGCCACCACACGTCAAGGAGAACCATCTCAGGGGTAAGTAACAGATACCACAAACCCCACACAAATTCCACGTGTACACTTTTACACACCAACGGTAACAGGCGGTAAACAGTTTCTGAAACGGGGCAAGTGAAAAGGCCATGGTTGGTGAGGGTCACTGAAGTGCTCAGCAAGTGAGTGCTGTCTATAGGAAGCGTATCCCCACCACTGATGGGGCCTCCCTGGACCACTCCCATCAGTTACAGATCCAACTTCCAACTCCATCCTCTGTGCTTTTCCTGTTACCCAGGATACCTCCCGAATCCAACCCTTTGTCTCGGAAACTGACTCCCCATCTTCTGTCTCTTCTTCAGTATACAGAGGAGAGGTCGGCCTCTGATTAGAGTTGAGTGATATACTGGTTATGAATGCATGGGTTCAACCAGAATACATCACATTCACTTGCTTGGAAACAGCATGCTGCCTTTGCCCGTGGCTCTGGCCACTCCACAGTGTTGGTAGTGTGCTAGACATCGTTGTAAGCACTCTGCATCTACCTGCCGATGGGCTGAGTCCTGCTAGCTGCTCTGTGAAGAATGCTAGGGCTGTTTCCATGTTCTGGATAGGGAGACCGAGGTCTAGTTATCACTTGTCTTGAGACTGGTAGCTGGGAAGTGATGGAATCAAGAATCCGTTCTAGCTGTGTGGCTCCAGAGCACAGCCTTCAGCTTTCAGCTCATGCCTGCCCTGCGACCTCACAGCCACATGGAAGAAGTGGGATTGGTCATATTCCTCCGATGCTGAACCCCTACAATAACTCCTTCAGATTCTCTCCCCTCACATGAAGTCCATTGGCTGACCTTTCATGAGACAATAGCCCCTACTTCACAAGCCACATGCTGGGGCCTCCCCCTCCCTCCCCACCCCCAGCCCGACTCAAGGTGTGGTCTGCAGGAGCTGCTGAACTAGAAGCTCCAGTTCACAAGGGTCCCCAGAGACTTAGTAACAACAACACTTGGGAACCCCTGGTCTAGACAGTTTTTTTTTTCCTTTTAGAGACAGATAGGCTCTTGATCATCCCTAACAGTCAGTATATAAGATCATGGGTTTTTCTTATTATAGAGTTGACATAGTCTCCATATTTATCTCAGAAGAGAACTAGTGCACTGAAGTACTTAAAAAAGCAAGTAATTCTCAGCCTGAGCAGGAAGAGCCATTTTACATTCGTGCTTTGCAGGCTTGGGGCCACCATCCCCTTATGTATGCACTGAGGGCCAGCTAGGCACCAGTATGGTTGATGACCTGAAGTCAAATTTAAAATTAAAGTAATTAAAGTTTAAATTTAAATAGTCATCTGTGGCCAGGGGCTGTGGTACCTGATAAACGATCTAGACGGAAGCCATTCAAACCAGTGTCTTCTACGTCTAGGGCAGTGACCAATAGATTGTATATATGGGGATCAGGGAGGCTCGTGCAGTATGACTTAGCATTCCCAGGCATAGCTCAGTAGTGTCATGGTAGACGGCTAAATCTACTAGGTTAGGCCATGGAAAATTCCCCCATAAATGATCTCTTGCAAAGTATCAGGCTGGGCTTTTCACAATAAGACATGGCAACGGATAATCCTGGATTCTCTTGGAAACAAACCACACAATTAATCGAAGTTAGTAACTTTCTAAGGATCAAACGTCCTGGTTGTGGAGACAGTCACCTGGAGTTGAGACTATCAGCAAATTTAAGTCCCCAAGATCTGTAGAAATATTCTTCCTCCAGGGTCATGCTCTGACCTGGGACAGAGATAAAATCTGCTCTTTACCAGGCAATGATTCAAAGTTCTACAGACGAGCTGGTGGTAGCTGCGTCCTCATCAAAGGCTGTGCCTAGAGACTTGTGTAGAGTGACTCGGTCTTTTTAACAACTGTCTCGTGGATGCACACTCACCACTACTGCCACCACTTTCTGATGACAGGTGGTGAGCCCATGCTCACCCCACCAGATTCCTGGTGGAGGGAGGATTGGGAAAGGGGCAGCCTCAGGGTGTGTCAGAAACCTTGGAATGCCTCTGTAGGTACAGAGTTAGAGCGAGGACTCGCACAGAAGTCAGAGGTGCCCCCCAAGGTACAGGATCACCACCCTTTAGCACGAATGAGAAGGTCTGGAAAGACAATATCCCCTGGGGGTAGTCTATGGCAGCCATAATAACATCTTAACACAATGAGTGCCTTCCGACAACTGAAGTGTTTGGTCTCACAGTTCCAGCGGCTGGAAAGCTAGACCCAGGGTGTTAACAGAACCATGCTTGCTCTGAGGGCTTTGGAGGAAAATCTTTCCGTGTCTTTCCCTCAAGTTCTGGTGCTACAATCCTTGGCTACAGACGTACTGCGGAATCACCTGTTTTGTCACATGGCTTCTTTCCTGTGTTTCTGAGTCTACACATTCCCTCTTCATGTGTGTGTCTGCATCTCCTTCTTTTCTTTCAAAGGCACCAGCTGTGTAGACAAAGGGCCTGCTCTACTCCAGGATTATCTCAGTCGTATTAATTATATCTATTACACTATTTCCAAATAGATCAGATCTTGGGGGTTCTAGGGAGGACACAGATCTTAAGTTGACACTGTTCAATCCAGTTTCCCGAGTCTTCTCAGCTACCTGCCATTCCTAGTCCATTTCTGTAACTTACCCTCCACACAGGCTCTCCAACCCAGTTGGGACTCTGCTCTGTTGAAAGCCTCTTGCATACAACATCCCCTTTACCCCTTTCCTTCATCTCTTGGGTATTTCCAACATCACCTATTTTAAGGTTCAAGAACAGATCTGAACTCATGGCCGCCACTGAATGTTATTTTCCATTTATGAAATAATTTTTAAAGAATGAAATTTCTCGATGTCCTTCCCCAGGTGTGATAGTTTTAATTTCAACTTGACACAACTTAGAATCACTGGGAAAGAGTCTCAATGAGGGATAGTCTAGAGGAGACATCTTCTCAATTAGGGTTCCCGCTTCCCAAATAACCCTAGCTTGTTCCATAAACCAGCCTACACAGCTACATAGGAACATGCTCTTCCAGCAGGACCTACAAGGTGTGAGGAAAGGCAAAGAGCTTTCCTTACTCTACTTCTAGTGTCTGAACTCCAGTATAAGCCAGGAGGTAGATCAATGCTCCATGTTCAGAAGACCGCAGAGATGCATGTAACAACTACCTAGACTCGGACGCCCGGTGTGTCTGTCTCCAACATCCATTCTTTCTCGTTCCCCACACTACATTGCCTAAGAACTTCCTGTTCCTCATCTGATGTCTAAACGCAGGCTGAGAAAAGCTGTAAGCTATCTTCAAAAGACTCGAGCTGTGTTATCAATGATTGTTTGCCTTCTTCCTTAGATTTGAATGTTGAAATTCTCACTGCCAATGTGATGTGTCTGGGTGCGGGGCCCATGGAGGTGATCGGTTCATAAATGGAATTAGTGTTCTTAGGAAAGACCCAGAGAACCCCCTCACCCTTCTACCATGTAAGGATGCAGCAAGGAGCTGGCCATCAATGAACCAGTAAGAGGACTGTCAATCATACAGTGACTCTCCAGGTGCTTTGCTCTTCCGCCTCCCAGTCTTCTGAACCGTGAGAAGTAAATACATGGTATTTGGAAGTTACATACATGGTGTTTTGTTTGTTTGTTTGTTTGTTTCAGCCACCCTAATGGGCTGATGCAAACATTGGTACCAAGAGTGGAATGCTGCCATAACACATACTTAAAAATGGGAAAGGGTAGTAAAGACAGGCCAGAAGAAGTTTAAAGTGTTTGCTGAGAATGGACCCATAAAGATGAGTGTGTGTGTGTGTGTGTGTGTGTGTGTGTGTGTGTGCGCGCGCGCATGCGCTGAGAAAACAAATATAAAAGCTGAAGAGAGACCCCTGTTCTTAGATAATGCTTAAATCATTCAGAACGAGCATTAATGAACGGTGAAGGCTGTGCTGACAAATCTCAGATGAACATAAGGATTTTAGAGGAAGGGTGATTCTTGTTATAAAGTGCCAGAGATGGGCTGGACTCTGTCTGAGTGCTAGTAAAAGGCAGGACTTGCAAGCCATGGTTCTACATATTCAGCCAAGGAAGTTTCTAAGCCATGTGTTGAAGGAGTAACTTGACTCTTCCTAACTGCTTTTAGTAGTACATAAAGAGAGAGGAATGAGCTAAAGACAGAATTGTTAGCCAAAAGGAACTCGAACCTAAATAAGGATCGAGAAAATTCCTGGCTTGTTTGTGTTCTGACAAACAAGCAAACAACAGAACAAAAAAGAGACTGTGACTGGTGTGGCCAGTGCCTGCTATAAGGACACAGTAGGACTCAGTCATCCAGACAAAAGCCAGGAGCTATTCTGGGGGACAATAGGAAGATGATTCAGAGGCAGCTAGGCCTGCGACTCTCATTACAGGCTCAGACTGCTGCAACCATGGGGACCTGGGGATGAGACAGTTTCAATAGGTGTAGCCATCTTTCCAGTTCATGCAGTCCGGGATGCCATGCCTGGTACTTCTAGGATAGGTGGACTGGGACCAGTGGAGCTAACTGGACAAGCCTCCATGGCAGATCTGCAGGGTAGTGGTCCAGCCCAGGAAAGCTGCAAAGACGTGGCAGAGAGAGGACATTCAATGAGCTGTGAATGATGCTGCCACCCAAATGGGCGTAGAAAACAGAACATCGGCTCAGAAAAGCCAAAGAGCTGTGGAGGTGGGTTCGCTGCCTCAGTGAGTCAGTCTATTGTCTCAGTATGGGTCTGACAAGACAAAGAGAATTAGTCTTGGATTAAAGCCCTAACTTCACCCTATTGTTCTTGTTTCCCACTTCTTCTCTTATTGGAATGGAAATGTCTGTCTTAACCTTCCCATCATTGGAGTTTGGAAATAATGTGCCGTGTTGACTTCACAGCTGGAAGGGACTTTGGCTGGAGATGACATGTGTCTTAACTCACCCTCATCTTATTTAGATGGTACTTTAAAGCTGACGTTAGAGCAAGACTGCAGTGATATTGGGGCAGATTAGATGCATTTTACATACTAGAGTTTATAAACTGGGCGGGGGGCGGGGGCAGGTGTAAAATGGTATGGACTAAAATTTTTGTCTCTCCAAAATTCATCTTGACATTTTGACCCCCAACATGATGGTATTAAAGGCTGGGGCCTTGGGAAGTCGTTGAGCTGAGAGGAATGAGGTTAGCGCCCTTATCAATGAACCCCAAAACTCTTGCCTTGCTGCCAAAAGAGAACAGAGAGGGAAGATATGAAATTCACGCTGTAGCCAAGTCAAACTTGTGATCCTTCTGCCTCAGCCTCCTAAGCAATGAAATAATAGAGATATCTTAGTTAGGGTTTCTCTTGCTGTGAAGAGACACCATGATCATGGCAAACTCTTATAAGGGAAAACATTTAACTGGGGTGACTTGTTTACAGTTTCAGAGGTTTAGTCTATTATTGTCAGGGTGGGGGATGGCAGCATGCAGGCAGACATGGTGCTGGAGAAGGAGCTGAGAGTTTTACATCTTGCAGGCAACAGAAAGTGAACTGTCTCACTGGGCATGACTTGAGTATGTATGAACCGTCAAAGCCCGCCCCCACAGTGACACACTTCCTCCAAGAAGGCCACACCTCCCATTAGTGCCACTCCCTTTGGGGGCCATTTTCCTTCAAACCACCACACACCTTGACCAGACCATGATCCGGGCCTTCCTCAGACACCAACACACTGCTGCCTTGATCCTTATAGTCTCAGTTCTCAGAACAATGAGAACCAAATTTCTTTCATGTGTAAGTGACACACAATCTACTGCATTTTTGTTTGACAGCCTGAATGGATTAAGATAAGTTATCAGAAAATTATGAAACAAGGGCCAGTCCTTATTTAGAAAAGCATATCTAATGACCCCATCTTAGGGCCAGGCTGTGGAGAAACAATATTTATTTATTCACCACCCCGAGAACAACGGAAAGGTCTTGGATATTCCAATGGGGTGTGGCCCAGCCTGCACCTATTCATTGCTCCCTTTCAGTATGCTCACTTTGTCTGGGCTTGACTGTGCCCTCTTACCTGTGGTCACTCAGAGTGGTATTTGCAAGGTGGCTTAAAGGGTCATCTAAGGACTGGACGGGGCTGGATGTCCAAATGGTGCCTGTGGCAGCTGACACTGGCCGTTGGTCAATAACTCAACTGAGGGTTGGCTAGAGTGACCCCACATGGCTCCCTCGATGGTCTGAACTTCTCCCAGCATGGTGGACAGTTTCAAAGACTTAAGAGCAAATGTTCAGAAACTACCAGGACTCTGTATGGCTGCCTCTCAGAGTGTCATTTTGCCAGTTGGCCAAATAAGGCATCAAGGCTTCTGCATATGAAAACAAACGCCTTCTCTTGACATAAGAATCAGCATATGCACACAACGAGGGAAGCCACCAATGAAGCCATGTTTGGGAATTGACTGCTTTAAGAAAGGAGCTTGAGGGGGTTGGGGAGATGGCTCAGTGGTTAGCAGTACTTTTTGCTCTTGTAGGGGACCAGGGTTTAGTTCCCAGCACCAACTTGGTGGTTCACAACCATCTGTAACTCCAGTTCCAGGGTATCCAGTGCCCTCTTCTGGTCTCCACAGGCACCAGGCATGCACATGGCACACATACATACTCATAGGCAAAACATTCATATGCATAAAATAAAATAAATAAATCTAATTTTTTAAAAGGAGCTTAATAGTTCTGCCCAATAGCTGTATACCAGCAACTCAGGAATAGGCTCTGCTTCTTAAGGATGGTCAGTTTGACCATCCTTCAAGTTCAAGTAGAATGAACCAGGCTCTATGTAAGCCATTGCTCACATGCCTGATACTCAGTAGAGAGGGAGCCTTAAACCTTCCTCATGGAGGGAAGAATAGCTTACCACAATTCTGCAGGCCATACAAGTTTCATGAGGTCATCCCTCCAAGTAATGTTAACACCAGGACAACTTCCTTAGGCCTCCCTATGACACCTTTCTGATAATGTTTAGATTAGTGAATTCTCCCTGGCTGTGGTCTAGTGACTTTTGGCGAACTGCTCCTCAGTGCTAAGCCCTCACTATTATAATTTTCTTTAATGAAAACTGACTTCTCAGAATCTCCATCAGATGGAGTTTGCCATGATTTAAGACAGTAGCCTGTTATCACCCCCTCCTCACCTGCCCTGATTATACCCTTTTTCATTCTTAGACTTTTGGATCTAATATCTTATCTGAGACTGAGAAGGGAACAATTCCCTGCTATTTGTATTACATCTTATATTGTTTTGCCCATTTTTTATGCCCCTCACTGCACGGTCTGCGTCCACACTGCAGCAGACACAATGTGTTCTTCATTTTTGTGGACTCCAAGCATTTCCTCTCATGTCCTCACGCCTGGAGCTCAAACTAAGTCAACCTGGAGTTCTCTGTAGCCCAGAAGGAGTCTAAAGCCCAGTACAGATGAGCAGAAGGCTATTCCTGCTTTTGAAAAGACCTTTGTCACTGGCTACTAGAATTTCCCTGGTTCCGAATCTTGCCCTGCCCCCCCCATCCCCTCACCCCCACCCTTCATTTTTTCTCTCTCAGGAACGGAAAACAGACTCATCTCACTTTCTCCCTGAGCACAGCCCAACCCTCTCCTCTGTTGCCTGAGTCTGCCGGAGCCTTGCCCGCAGGGCGTGATTTATGCCCCAAGTGGCTGAATGCCCTTTGCCAAGCAAGGAGGAATTCTGGTGCCAGGTGGTAGGATGGCAGGTTTTATTGACTTCGTTAGATTTTTATCCAGGGGATTTCTTACTCAGAACACAGTGCGAAGTAGGTCTCAATCCCTATGGTCTGAATTAAGGTGGAACAGAAAAACATTGACTTTCGGTTATTTTCTTGGTCACCTTCGGGCTTTACTGTATAGACAGGGACCATCAGCAGGCTGAAGTGCGATGTCAGCACTGATCTCATGCGCCGCATTTCTTCTGACAGCTCTGTAAGCCTCTGAGTGAGTAAAGACACTCTGCCAGGAGAATCAGGGCTTCATTTTCACCTGGGCTTGTAGAGCTCCATTTGTTTGGGTAGATAAGACTGTGGCTGTATCTTTTCCTAGGCTAGACATTAGCTTAGGGTAGAAGTTTGAACAATAACAGCAGAACTAGACCACGTATTGGCGGACAGGCAGCATTGTGTGGAGGACAGGATGCTGAATAGTTTGAGATAAATCAAGTGGCAAAGCGGCTACCATATCCCCGGTGATCCTGTGCTTCTTTTTCTAGTTAGGGACAAGTGAGAAGATTCGTTTTATCTTTGTGAATTAGCTCCGGGCACTTAGCTTTCTTCTTTTCCCAGCTGTCAGTGAAGTGACCAAAGACGAAATAACTCAGTCACCTACCATCCACGCAACCTATACTTTTGGGTGCCTGTTTTTTGCCAGTTAGAAGACCAGATGATAAAGCAAATCATGGGTCCTCTTCAAAAGTGAACTGGGGGGTGTGACATGACAGCTGGAGACAGCCATGTCACTACGCTAGTTGGTCACCATGCTTGGGAAGGCTTGAGTGAGAAGGAAAGCCAGCAAGGAGGGTTTCAGAAAGACTGAATAGGCAAGGCCCTGAAGCTCAGAAGAATGGATTTTGTTCATTTGTTGTTAGTGTTTTTAACCCCAATCATAGTATGTGGAGACAAAGACACGTTCGTCAGGCGGATGGTAAGGTCCAGGCATTTCGGGGAGGATCAAAACGAATGGGACTTGTAACAAAGCTGGTGGAGGACAGTCCACAACTTCAGCAGAGCTGTGGAAGAGAACAGAGCGAGCCTTGGAGCTCTGAGCAGCAGGACGTCAACAGAGCAGTGGGGTAGGCGTTAGCACACAGAAGAAACTCAGAAGTACACAACAGGTTCCACATAATGGAAGCAGCTTGTTAAGGAAAGTGTGTGAGTGTGAGTGTCAGGGGGATGCTGACCAGATTCTGATAAAATCAGTGAGACCAGAGCATAGTGCATCACTGATGACAGAGTGTCAAGAACATAAAGAGAAATAAAAACAACAAAACAAAAAAACAATACAAAACAAAACAAAATAAAAAAACCAAAAACCATTGAGTAATGCAGGGAGACCTCTTAAGAATTTGATAGGTCTACCCCAGGGGCCTAGAGTTCCTACCAAAGGATGAGAGAGAGAGAGAGAGAGAGAGAGAGAGAGAGAGAGAGAGAGAGAGAGAGAGAGAGAGAGAGAGAGAATTTTTAAATAATAAATTAAGAAAACTTTAGAAATATTAATCAAAATGTACCTATATGGTTAAAACCAAGAGAGACTAACACGGAAAACACAGAAGCAGTAATTAAAGCACCAATTGGGAACGGGAGGAGGATGAGGAGGAAAAAAGACACCATGAGTTAATGAAAGTTTTATATTCTTGGTCAGACTGGAAGAGACTATCAAGTGTAGCAGTTTGAATAAGAAATGTTCTCCATAGTCTCAGGCATTTGTACACTTGGCCCCAGGAGGTGGTGGTCTCTGAGGAGACTTAGGATTCCCCCAAGGCCTTGCTGAGGAACTACGCCCTCGGAGGCAGGTCTTGAGAGCTGAAGGACGTGCCTACCCCCACTTTTTACTCTACTTCCCGCTTGGGGTTCACAATGTGAACTCGCAGCCTGCTGCTGCAGCCACCATGCCTGCCGCCCATGGCTGCCACTTTCTCAGGATGGTGGTGGACTGCTAACCCTATGGAACCATAGCCCAGATCAACCCTCCCTTAAAAGTTGCCCTGTCATGGTGTTTCATCACAGCAACAGAAGAGTAGTAACTAATAATGGTCACATCAGAAACAGAATTTTCAAAGTAGATGACCATTTACACACTACTCATTCTTGCAATGTTGATAGAAATGTAAATTCAGAATGTTGGCTTAAAATACATCATGTTAACATCCTCTGGGGATGAGTGTGATATTAGAAGGCAGAGGGAAACTTGTGTTTTCCATTACATACATGCTCTCTTATGAATTAGTGAACTTTTAAACCAAAAAAAAAGTAAAATATAACTATGGCTGTAATAGAAACTAGAATTTGAAGAGGTAATGCAAAAGTTGATAAGAAAATCAAAAGTTGGGGAAGAGTAAAAGAAATAAAAAAAGAAGGGAGGAATTGGAAAAAAGACAAGCCAAAGCAAATGGGACTTTTGTGTCCCAATACACAAAGCCAAGCCACTACTGGGGGACAGGGAAGGGACAGGAGACTGGAAAGTCACAAAAGAATGAATCTCTGCTAACCACATGAAAAACCCTCAATTAAGATATTTCTACACCAGTGAAGAAACAGAAAGAAAATGAGAATTGTTTCAACCTATTAGGTTTACAAAGATAGAAAGATTGCTAATACCAGGCTGACAAGGCTGTGGAAGGTGGGTACCTTTAAACGAAAGGCATGGAGAAAGGGGGATCAGTTTTGTTTAGGAAAATCTGGCACCTGAACTAAAATGAAAATATGCATTCCATTCCAAGTAACTCCACTTCTGGAAAATTTATAGTAGAAAACTAATTAGACTGGGTTGTAGGGATGTTTCTTGATTTGTTATTTATATTGCAGAAATAGACATGAGTTAAATAGTTACGGCCCAGGGATTGGTTAAATAAATTTTACTTCATTCATGCCAGGGAATATTATACAGATATTAAAAAGGATAAGGTAGATCTGTATGTGCATATATATATATATATATATTCCTAATTAAAATAGCACATATATAGGTATATATAATGAACATAATTACACTAGAGATGAGAATATTTTCTATGTATAAAAAATTTAAAGAGATAGTCACTAATTTGGAGCTTCTTGAATGTTCTGAGTTCATGACACCTCTAAGGTCTCAGTGAGTTTTATAGTCTCCCTGAGTCCAAAGAAATGCCTAACATTTTTGTTTATTTAAGGTTGGGACCAGTCAACTTAACATGTACTTGTTTCCTAGCAACAGCAACTATATGAAATGCACATACATTGAAGGAAAAAAGTCTTAATCTCATTCTTAACCCCTCTCCTGGCTAGTTTTTATGTCAACTTAACAGAAGCAAGAGTCATCTGAGAAGAGGGAACCTCAACTGAGAAATTGCTACCATAGATTGGGCTGTACATAAGCCTGTAAAGTTTTCTTAATCAGTGGTTGATGGAGGAGGGCCCAGCCCATTGTGAGTGATGCCATCCCTGGGCTGATGGTCCTGGGTTCTAGTACAAAGCAGGCTGAGCAAGCCATGGAGAGCAAGCCAGTAAGCAGCACCCCTCCATGGCCTCTGCATCAGCTCCTGTCTTCAGGTGCCTGTCCTGTTTGAGTTCCTGTCCTGACTTCCCTCAGTGATGGATTGTTTCCTAGAAGTGTAAGCAAAATAGACTCTTTCCTCAAGTTACTTTTGGTCATGATATTTCATCACCTCAATATTAATCCTAACTAAGACAATCCCTATGTATGCATGTTACACACTGCACATTTCCTCAAACTGGATCTGGCAGGACTGCGGCCACCTTCATTTCCTAGTCCATATTGATTTCTGTGCAGCATAGCTTTTGAATCACAAATCTGAAGACCTAGATTTGCAAAGATTCAACATTAAAAAGAACAGGATGTGGTCTGATCCTCACATCGAATCAACCTAAGCCAGTAGTGCACATGACATCTGATTTGTCAGATGTCTTGGAGTTTCCATCAAGGGTGTATGCATCTTGGGAGTCCTCTTGGTGCCCTGGGCACCCTGGTGCAGTGTGGGAACCAGAGACTCTTCCTGGAAGGCAGGCTGGAGGGAGGGAGGAGTTTTCCTCTGTATGCACATCGGGATAGATTAAGCTTTTTATAATAAGCATCTGTGACTTCATTAACTGTTACCGGGGTTTTCCACTTCTGAGAAAGATAACAGCCAGAGCACAAAAGAGAAAGAGAACACTTCGGTCATGGAGAATGGAAGAAGAAATCTGAGAACAGAGCTGCAGGGGTGCCACACAGAACTGTCCCTGCACGTCATGGAATTTTGACTGTGCTCCAAGTTCCCCTCAGCTGTTATGTCAACACATTTGCTCCTCTCCTAGGGCAGAGCCATGTGCTGAGGGAACCAGTGATGCCTGTCATCTCAGAAGACCGGCGTGAGGCCAGCCACAGCTCCAGAGACCTCTGCCTGGGCTCCAGCCTCAATGCTGCTGCATTCTAACTGTGTATCCTTGGACAAGTTCACCAACTCTGCTCTGCCTCAGTTTCCCCATCTGTTCCGCAGTGAGAATAGTGTTGGCAGCTGAGGAGGTTTGCTGTGGGATGGTCTGTATGTCAAATTGCTCTGATTGGTCAATAAATAAAACACTGATTGACCAGTGGCTAGGCAGGAAGTATAGGCAGGACTGACAGAGAGGAGAAAAGAAAGAACAGGAAGGTGGAAGGAGACTGCCAGCCGCCACCATGACAAGCAGCATGTGAAGATGCCGGTAAGCCACGAGCCATGTGGCAAGGTATAGATTTATGGAAATGGATTAAATTAAGCTATAAGAACAGTTAGCAAGAAGCCTGCCATGGCCATACAGTTTGTAAGCAATATAAGTCTCTGTGTTTACTTGGTCGGGTCTGAGCGGCTGTGGGACTGGTGTGTGAGAAAGATTTGTCCTGACTGTGGGCAAGGCAGAAAAACTCTAGCTACAGGGGTTTGATGGAAGTGCTGTGAGGTCAGAGCTGTGCAGAGAGGGGCTGGCTAGGGTTGCTGGGATCAGAAAGGAAGGGGACAAGTTGAGGCAGCAGAGCCTCCCTCCCAGCAGCCAGAGCTCGGAAATGGCGAGGAGCTGGACCATGACATACAGAGGGCCAGAGAGAGGCCAGAGAGAAGCCACAAAAGACCCATGTACAAACCGAAGCTGCAAGGAGGAAGGGACCTCGAGCAAACAGGTGTCAGTATGGAGGGTACTCGGGCCTTTTCTCTTCTGGTCTTATTCAAATTAAAACCGGGAATAAGGTAATAGCATGAGATTATGGATTTTTTCCAACATCCCCCACTCCCAAACATTATTATTATTATTATTTACCTCATCTCTATGTCCCATAAAGTGATGTCATCGCTGATCCAAGGATTAGATGGCTCTGCTGGCGTTATGAAAGGGTCGTACTCCACATACTGCTCTGTGTAAGCGATTAAGCTGTAGGAGGAAGCAAGGCAGAGAAGAGCTGATTTCCTAGGAAAGCACTCAGTTCCGAACACCAGCCGTAGAGTGTTCTCAGGAAAACCCCGCTCCCGTTTCTCACTCGCCAGCTGCTCTCAGTTGTCCTATTCCCTTCCTGTTAAAATGTCAGTTTGCCCCCTTGCCATAGGTTTTAGTTCACACACTGATGCCCTTTCCCAACACTTAACTCTTTCTTCAGAACCTCGCTACAATACGCCCTCCACCCCTGCTTATGCCAGGCTTACTGATACTGATACCGAGTGTGATACCCAGCCTCCAAAGATCATGGCTTTCAAGAAGAAACAGAATCCACAGGGAATTCCACAGCTCTACCAGAATTCCCAAACAAATGATTCCCTCGCTGAATAGACTTTTATATCCCACCTGACCACGACGTCACATAGGTTTAGTCTCAAAAGCGACTTAGCTTTTCTAGGTATAATTGCAACCTAATAGATTTGACTAGCTGACATGTATATAGAAAATAGAAAATGCCCAGGGGCAATGCTGGCTGTCTTGACATACAAAGGGTAGGGTGTGTGTGTGTGTGTGTGTGTGTGTGTGTGTGTGTGTGTGAACAGGTATACACACACACACATAAATACATGTGTATATGATGAGCCCAGTAAACCTAACTGCCTATCACACAATACTAAGTGATCATATGTATTTGGGGGTGGGGGGGTGGAGGAGCAGTAGCCTTGGCTGTTTCCCCCCATCTTTTCTCACAGACGCATCTGCCTCTCTCTTTTGCTTCTTCTAGCATTTGACTGCAAGCATGTGCTTTCATAACTGCTCTTGATTTATTCATTTTAGACAAGGATTGACTTCTACTCATTGGGCCCTAGCACCCCCACTCCCTGCCTTCTATGAGCTTCTGGGTGAACTCATCCAACCGATGTTGTTAAGTCAGGGTCCAGATTATTAACTGGCTAAAATTGTTGGCTGCTCAGCTCAGCAGCGCCCTACTCTTCCCCAGTGTTTTAACCAATCGGTAACACATCTAGAAATAGATCCCCCCCCCCCATCTTGTATTAGGTACTCTGTCAGGCTTTCCCTGCCTCCAAAAGGTGTCCTCTTCTGCACCCCTTAGTCCCCCTGCTTCTATGTGGACCTGACACAAAACCATCACCTTGGGGCTCTCTCCACTTAGACATTGAGTCCTTGTTCTATGGATTCCATTTCTGGCCCTTGGCTTTCCTCTTCAGCTGTGACGAAGCACATCCTTTGGTAGCTTTCTAACAAAGGCTCGTGAGAGTTAAAAATTTGAGTACTGGAGGCCTAAAAAGAAATGCCTGTCAACCTCGGTATTTGACCGATGGTGGTGGCGTAGGTCACCACGTTAAAAGTCGCCTTCCTTCAGAATTCTGAAGGCATTGCTCTATATTGTTGGCCTCCGGTGTCACTCTGGAGAACACTGGGTCCACGTGGCCTGTTGTCATTCTGTCAGTGTCTCTCCGTGTGGATTAAGGTCTCTATTTCGTTGCTAACGTGCTCTGCAATTCCATGGTGGCTTGTTATTTAATTCATTATATTGAGCGCAATGTGAAATAAATTTTAAAATATCCCCATAAATTTTATTTCTTTGCTATTTTAATACTCTTAATCTCCCAATTTTCTTGTTCAACATGACAATTTTTATTAACACACGAATGGCCTGAACTATGATTCCAATTTTTCCTTTAATATTTCATCTTGTTTGAGTGTCTTTTGCCCTATCTAGCTATGTATTTAAAATGTAGGTAGACACGCTCTCAAGACTTTACTCTGATCATTGTACCAAGATTCTTGTTTTATCAATGAAATGTCCTCTCCTATATCAAATGTCACTAATTCTCCATATTTATCAAACATTTCTTCTGTTAGTTGAGCTGTTTTTGGCTCTCCAAGTCCCTTCCTTCTGTTTGCATGTATCAATGATGTCCCTTCAGTCTGGGGCTTTCCTTGAGGATCTGGAAAAAATCTTTGAACATCCATTTGTACTGAAGAGTCAAGCACACAAACCTGCTTGGAGGCTAGGTGTGCATGTGGACAGGGTCTGTAAACAGATAGGCATCGTGGCCAGGTCCCAGTCAGCCTGCTTGTCTTTTTATTACGGCTCTGAAATGGAGATAGAGTCTTTCCCCTGAGGACATTTATGCTTCTCTAAGCACTTTAGCAAGCCATTCCTGTAAGGTTCACGTTGTAAATGTTTGAGACTCTGTGAGCCAGACAGTATTTATCTCAGCTCTTCCACTGTTACAATGAGGGGGTGGGGAGTCCACCCCTCCCCAACCCAGAAGCCCCACAGTTCAGGAAACAGAACGTCTACTGACTCTCTTGTCTTCACTAGGCCTCAGTGATGTCGAGTGTACCTGAGGTCTGAGGTTATGTGACTCAGTTTCTTTCTCCAGAGAGTAGGGAGAGGGCGGTTCGGAGGGGGGGGTGTCCAGAGGTAGACTGACTTGTTTGGTTGCTGTCAACTCGTGGCTTTGTGGCTCACTCTTGCCTTCCATGGTCCTCATGCTTCCCGGGAACAGTATGAGACCTGTTAGGTCAACTGGCTCACTGTCAACCCCACTTCTGCTCCAGCATGTAGATTACAGTGCTCTTCATTCTGTCCTTCCCCACTTCCTTTTCGACCAAACTCTGAAATATTACAAGCTAGCAAAGGTACAAAAGACTAGGAACTAGTTGTGTGCAATCCCAACACTTGGGAGAACGAGGCAGAAGGTTGTAAATTGGAGGCTAGCCTGGGCTATTTAGAGAGGCCCTATCTCAAAACCAATCAACCAATAGACCAGCCATACCAATAAATATTGTAAGGAATAATATCTATACTCACTGCTCAATTGAAAAATTCAAATATTTACAAATAGAGAAATGAAGGCCTGCGGATTATGGTTCATAGATATTCTTTCTCGGGAAAATGTGTTGAACCCATTAATCTGTCAATTTGTTAAGCTTGAGTTTAAGGCAGATGAAGGGTCCCCTCCTTCCTGGGCACTGGATGGGTGTTAGGCCCTGCTCAAGCAGTGTTAAATCATGGCCAGTGTTAATCAGACACTCTTTAAGTTGATATTGTAGGCATACACGAAGGCTGGGGTAACCTGGGTTCCTAGTTAGCAACTGTGGACTCCCCCTTGCTACCCTGAGCAAAAGGGCCGAGCCCAACAGCTGGCTGGACTACCCTTTCACTCCAGTATCCTCCATTCTATACACTCTATGGATGGTTTCCGATAATTATGAAAAGATCACAGCTGACTACCCTGGGTCTTAAAGGATCTTTCAAGCCAGGGCTGCTTGAAACAGTTTGTGCCAGACTTTTTGTTATCAGAAACATTCGTGAACTCCAGGCGACCCTGCAACCATTTCCACTTTGGCCCAAGGAAGAGGAAGAGTACTTCCCTTGGTGGAAAGACTAATTACCAATTATTGCTAAGAGGTAAAGTCGTTTGGTCCAAAACACAAGAAGCCTCAATGATTATGAATGGTGCTAAGATGCAAGATTCTGATTGGCCCAAACAAATGGCTGTGATTGGTCCAAACCCAGGCTATATAAACAGTCTGCTCAGGCTCACTTAGTGAGTGGGCTGGGAGATGCTCTTTGGTGTTGCCTTCTCTGGTGTGTAGCATTTGACCCCATAAGAAGGATTCCCCACGGTGGTATTTTCTTGCTTACTTTCAGTAGTGCGGACTCGGCTGGTAGCACCAAGAAAGAGACAGTGGAGAGTTGCCGGTGATGGCAGCAGCTGCTACACAGATGAAAGGGGGATAGTGGCCTTGGCATGGTTGTTCTATGGCTGAGGAGGAAGTGGCCACAGGCCCAGACATGGCCAGCAGTAGTGATCTCCATCACCTCGCAGTCCTGCCCATCTAGTCATCCACCTGCCTGGCTGGATGTCCTTGTCTCAATGATCTGAACAGTACCAGACACTGGCTTGCTGAGTGGCAGGCAAACCCACCCTGACTCCCAAAAGACGTGCCAGAGGAGGCATGCATCCTGAGTCATCTCAGCAGGATGCTGGTAGCTCAGATCGGAGATCTGCTATCGGCGATCTGCGATCTGAACGCAGCCGGGAGGAAGAAGGGAAGCAGGAAGACAGAGAGAGCAGAGAGTACCTAAAGGCTAAAAGGCTGCAAGGAGCCAGGAAAAGAACCTGCAGGGCCTGTTTACCGTCAGAGTTCCGGACAACCGTCCAGTCTTCAGGGCCATGGGTCTCAGCCCCTGAGCTGAATGCTGTGACACTGGATGCTGTCAAGAGCCAAGGGTCCCAGTGCCTGAAGCTTGCATAGGGGTTAGAACACTCCCAGTGCTAAGGCTCCATACCTAAGAACTGAACAAAGACCCTGACACTGGAGTACACCACTCATCACTGCTTCCTGCTGCCAAACACCGAGGGAAACAAAAGTTGTCCAAGACCAGCATTTATTTGAAAGGTGTCTCAAAGTTATTATCATCCACTTGATAGGATCCGAACTCACATAGGAGACAAGTCTCTAGGTATTTAGAGACTTGCATTTAGATTACGTTTGGTCTCTAGTCATGTCTGTGATAAGTTATTTTAATCAGATTAACTGAAGTGGGCAGCACCATTCTCTAGGCTGGGATCCTGGACTCATAAAAAGCAGAAAGTGGCTGAGTATCAGCAATCATCCTCTGCTTCCTGACTGCAGATACAATGTGACCAGCTGTCCCAAGCTCCTGCTACCGGAATGCCCTGCCATGATGGGCTGGGCAAGATACGCCTCTCCTTGCTTTGGTTGCCATTGTCACAGCAACAGGAAAAGTGACAAATACTCCTTCTCCTTGACTACATGTGATCTCTATCCAAGTAGAGCAAGAAAACCTTCTGCTATCTCAGTAGTGAAAAGTTCATATTGTTTTGATTCATTTAGTGACATATTTGAGGGGGAAGTGAAGAAAAAGAATAGTTTATCATATATAATTATATATAATATTAACATGTAATATATGTGCATCATATTGCACATGTGTAATTTACTTAAAGCTTATTATAATTTATTTAATCATCTCCTTTATATTAGATACAGATTTTTAATATGTTTTTAATGTGGTATAGTTCATTGCTCTCACATAGGGTTTTTTCCTTTTTCTTCTTTTTTTAAAATCTTGCTGGGGTGTGGATCTTAAATGTCTCCTAAAAATTCATGTGCTGATGGCCTGGTTCCCTGTGCGATAGTGTTTAGAAGCAGAGCCCTGCGAGGTGAATGACTCAGAAACGCTCTGACCTCATGAGTGCGTTGTCTTCCTATGGATTCATAGCCTAGGAGGCCACAGTGTGGGGTGGAAGTTTAGGAGGCGGAGTTTAACTGGAGGAAGTAGGTCATTGGGATCACGTCCCCAAAGGGTGTCTTTTGTCTGGGTTCTTCTCTCCTTACTCCCTAGCTTACTCCTGGCCACTGTGAGGCAAGCAGTTTGGCTCTGCCATGCTCAACTGGCTTACCATAGGCTCAAAACAACAGAAGCAACAGATGCAAACTTCTGGAGCTGCGAACTAAACCTTTCATCCTCTTAAGTTGATTTCCTCAAGCATTTTGTCACAGCAGCAGAATGCTGACTTACACACATCTTCTGCCATATCTGTTTGTAAATAGTATCTGCAACTAGAATAATTTGGCCCAAAGATATGAACATTTTTATAATTACTAATCCACAATAATTTCCCCCCCCCCATAAATATGGCTAGCTGTGGGCCACCAGTTTCCTCTACTACAGCGAACCCACAGCCACTGTCTCCACCACTAAACTGCAAAGGGGAAGTAAGGTCAACTAACTTAATGCTGAAAACGTAAAGACATTATGCTGAGGTACCATCGCTACATGAAGTGTGGTCCATAAGCAGCACACAGGTGTCCTCTTCAAGTTGTCATGAATGTGGATTCTTAGACCTTGGGGCTCTACTGAGCCAGAGTCTTCATTTAATAAGGTTCCCAGGTGACTCATATGCACATGGAAGTTTTAAAAATCACATCAGTTTTCTGAAGAGGACAGGATTTACCGTGTTTTATTCATTAAGCCATCGTGAAGGAGGGGCTGGGGAGATGGATGGGGCTCAGCGGATAATGTGCTTGTTGTGCAAACATGAGGACCTGACTTTAGATCCCCTAGCACCCACATACAGAGACGGGCACGGTGGCTCCTGCCTGGAATCCCAGTGCTGAGATGGAGACAGGATGACACCTGGAGTTGACTGGCCAGCTAGTCTTGGTGAGCTCTAGGTCCAGTGAGTAACCTTGTCTCAACACGTAGAGTGGAGAATGACATTAACCTCTGGCTTTCGTGTGTGTGTGTGTGTGTGTGTGTGTGTGTGTGTGTGTGTGTGTGTGTGTGTCCCACGCGCAACCTAGAATCACTGGGAAGAGAATCTCAATGAGGGGTTGTCTAGATCAGACTGGCCTGTGGGAAACTGTCTTGATTACATTAATTGAGGCAGGAAAATCCATCTGTTGTGGGTAGCCCCATTCTCTGGGGTTGGGTCCTGAACCATATAAGAGTGAATGGAGTCATAGGCATGAGTGCATTCATCTTCTCTGCCCTTGACTGTGGACGTGGCCAGCCAGCTGCTTCAAGTTTGCTTGAATTGCCAGTAATGATGGGGATGATGGACTATTACCTGCAATTGTAGGCTGAGTAAACCATTTCTCTCTTAAAGTCACCTTTGCCAGGGTGTTTGATCACATCAGTAGGAAGGGAACCACATGCATGAACCTGCACACAGATGGACATGTACCCATGTATGCACCACACACACACACACACACACACACACACACACACACACACACACACGCACACACAAGCACGCACACACGCACGCATGTACACACATATACATGCACACACACCATAACGAAGGAAACTGATAATTCTAGTTTTAAAGATGGCTGTCGATTTTCTGACACCTAAAAGCCTCCTTGTCCTCCAGTGCTCGACATTGGAAGGCCTGTGTTTTAGTTCTTGAGTGGGTCATTTATCTGATCTTTATCAAGTCCACACTATGGTATATAATGACTTTGTTGACTACTCAAGACCACTGTGATAAAAAACAAAACAAAACAGGAAAATATTTCCAAAGGCTCTTGAGCATCTTCTGCAGACACAGAATATACAATGGGAGCCACCATGCACAGTAGGGGTGCATCATCGCCTGTCTGGTGAGCCTCCTTGGAGGTTTGCATCCTGACAGGCCAGGGTTCATCTGAAAGAGCTTTACCGTGTGGCAAGAATAATGTACAGGGAAAGTGTGCTCAGGACGGACCCCTGCAGGCAGAAGCAGGATGAACGAGTGCCCACAACTGGGAGCCACTCCTGGGTCACTTGGACTAATTTCATCCATCCTGAAAGAAATGAGATTGATGTCACAAATTACCACAGACTTAGTGGCTTCAGTGTGGACTCAGCTCTGGAGGCTAAAAGTCTGGAATCAGGGGCTCAGCAGGACTGCATTCCCTTAGGACCTAAGCCAGGTCCTGAGGGGAATCGTTCTTGCTTATGGAAGCTTCTAGTGGCTTCAGGCAGTCCAGTCCCCGCTTGTGGCTGCAGTACTCCGGTCTCTGTCTCTAGTGGCCTCCTCCTGTATCTGCAATGTGACCTCTCTTCTCATGTCATCCTATCCCTTCTCCTTGTTTTAAAGTTTTTATTCTCCTCTCTCCTCCCCTCCTTTTCCCTCTCCTCTCCCCTCCCCTCCCCCTCCTCTCCTCTCCTGCCCTCTCTTCTCCACCCTTCTCCTCTCCTCCCCTCCTCTTCCCTCTTCTCCCCTCCCTTGCCCTCTCCTCCCCTCTCCTCCTCTTCCCTCCTCTCTCCTCCCCTCCTCTCCCTTCCCCTCCTCACCTCTCCTCTCTCCCTTCTCCACTCCCCCCTTTCCTTCTTTTCCTTATATGAATGTTTATCTTTGGGCTTAAGGTTCTTCTGGACAATTCATCTCAAGCTCTCAAAAGAGAAATTATTATTTGAAAATTTCACACTTGTATACAATGCTCAAAAACACCCCCATCCCTTCCCTTTCAATGCCTTCCATTTCCCATCTCATTCCACACTCCTAAAAGGTCATGTGCTCTTTCTTCATAACCCACTGAGTCCACTTAGTGCTGCCGGTATGTGGATGGGTGCAGGGCCATCCTCCAGAGCACGGGCAACCCACCAGGACCGCTCCATCACATCTGCAGTGATGCTTTCCCCACAGAAGACCAACCACACTTACAGGTTCTATAGGTCAAGACCTGGACATATCTCTTGGGGAGATGGGCTGGAACTCGTCAACCCCCTAGCAAGAAACATGTAAACAGTAGTGGAGTTGTAGGGGACAATATTGGGTCATTGGATGGCTTCAGATGAGCACAAGACAAGTCATCAGCAAAAACCCTAAATTCTGTTCAAGGAGTTAGGATGACAGGCCTGTTAAGGGGTACTGTTGTGGAATATTTGTACACTGCGTGCAGATGTGTTGCTGTGATTGGTGCAATAAAAAGCTGGGCGGGAGGGATAGGTGGGACTTCAGGCAGAGAGAAAAGAAGAGGAAGAGAGGATGGAGACGTGCAGGAGTCAAGAGCCAGACACAGAGGAAGCAGGGCACGCAGGAGGAGAGGTAAGAGCCATGGTTTATGTGGCGGCACAAAGATGAACAGAAATGGGTTCATTTAAGTTATAAGAGCTAGTTAGAAACAAGCCTAAGCTAAGGCCAAGCTTTCATAATTAATAAGTCTCTCACATTGTTTAGGCGTTGGCTGGCAGGATGTTACAGTGTCCCTAAGTGTCACAGGCATGAGGAGATACTGGGAGCCTCTCTGACTAGGAGATACTCAAACATCCATGGTGGTATCCCAATCTGAGATGATATAAACAGTTCACGGTTCTCCTTTTCTTCACCCATGACCTCTCTGTCCTTTCAGGATATCTGTCCTGGCTAATGATAGGATGTCTGTCTCAACTGGCTTTGTATCTCAAAGAAAAGACATCTGCTTGACAGCCCAAGGCAAAAGTGAGACCTCCTTATCTAGCTAAATTACAATTGGGGAATTTTTTTTTTTTTTAAGCTAGAAGTAGACTTTCCTGAAGTAGAATGTGGGATTGGAGGAAGCAAGTTTTCTGTTCCTCTCTCCTCTACCCTCTCAGGTTTCTGAGAGTTAGTCTGGGGTTTTCCAACCTGAAAGGAGGCATCCAACTTCACAGGTCAGGGCCTAGAGCTAAGTCTCCAGGTGGAGCCCTAAATGAGAATAGGGGCAACGTCAAGAGAGGGAGAAAGTTCTAGGAGAGGCTGGGAGGAGAACTCAGGGAACCCTCGGGCATCCAGAACGACCTACAGGGTGAGGCTGCCTGTCTGACGGCACACAAGCAGCAACTCAGACAGCTGTCTAGACACGGCCTTCAGCAGTAGAATCTCAGAGGCCAGGCAGTAACTAAGGACCTTGAGGACCTAAGCCAGAATCATACAGGTTCTTAGAGATATTTTAGAGAAGATTGGGAATGGGTGTATCTTCAGAGAAGCGGGCAGAGAAGGGCTGGTGAGACTGAACATTGATGTTGGTCCAAGACAATGAGGCTGAGTGCGTAAGGCAGGGTTTTGTAATGGTAGGCGTGAATGGAGCCGTTCCCCAGATAGGGTCCAGACAGGCAACAGGATAGACTGCAGAGGAACACGTGGGAGAAGTGTAGGGACTTCTCCACTGGAAACCCTAGCAATCTGAATCTGAATCAAGACAAGGATTAAAGTTTAGTGCCACAGTGACAGTGGTGGGTGGAATTGGTCATGAGGGAAATTTCTTCTACAGACAAAGGAAATGGATATATATATATTTTAAATTTTATGTAAGTGAAGTTGACTAAAGCTTTCATAAGGGATCAGGAAATAATATGGGATCCAGCATTACGTTTCATGGGATCTATTGAATTGTCAGAAGCAGCCATGTTTGTCCTCCAGAGGAAAAGATGCTTAGCGATGTGGGGATGTTAAAGATGGTGAGGGTGTAGAGAATCTTAGAGAGAAGGAGACATTAGAGTTGTGTATTTGTTCTTAATAATACTGTAATAAATTACCCCAAACTTAGTAGCATAAAATAACATCCATTTATTAGCCTAGTTTTGAGCGCCAGAGTCAGGGATGGGTCTCACTAAGTTAGAATTGGTGCTAGTTGGGCAGCCAATTTGGTGTAGGGGAAATGCTAGGAAGAAGCCATCTTCTTACCTGACCCAGCTTCTAGGGACTTCCCACTTGCCTTGGCTTCTGGTCCTTTCCATCTCCAAAGTCAGCAATGGCTGAGTGAATCTTTCTATGTCTCATCTCACGGACACTGACTTTTCTAGCTGTTTTGTCAATCTTTTAGGCACACTTCCGATGACATCAGGCCCACCCACACGATGAGGATAACGTATGTATTCTAAAGTGTACTTAGTGGCAGCCTTAACCTCAGCTACAATCTTAGCTCTCTTTACCATACAGCATAACCCAACTTCAGGCATTAGGATGTGCTCATCTCTGAGAGACCATTCGTCTGCCTACCGTGGTTGTCACTTTAGAGGAATTACTGCAGAAGGCACAGTCACCTACAGAAAGATGTGGATGTAGACATTCAGGCCTCGGGAATAATGGCCACATGCCATACTTAATAGCCATTGTCACAGTCCATGCCAACAAACCCAGTGTTCAAGAATCAACGCTCCTCCCTGTCTTGCCTGCCACCTCACTACATGGGAAAGACTGATTCAGAAACATGCCCCCTTCCCTTCCTCTCCCCCCCTTCTCTGGCTTGGATTCTGTGCTGGTTAATTTATGCCAACTTGACTCAAGCTGGAGTCATCTGGTAAGAGGGAACCTCCATTGAAAAAAATTCCTCTGTAAGATGGGGCTGTAGGCAAGCTTGTGGGACATTTTCTAATTAGTGATTAAAGTGGGAGGGCCCAGCCCATGGCGGGTGGTCCAGGGTGCTATAAGAAAGTAGGCTGAGCAAGCCACGGGGAACAAGCCAGTAAATAAGCAGCACCACTCCACGGGCTCTGCACCAGCTCCTGCCTCTAGGTCCCTGCCTTGCTGGAGTTCCTGCCTCCACTTCCTTTGATGATGTACTATAATGTGGAAGTGTAAGCAAAACAGACCCTTTCCCCCCAAGTCATGGTGTCTCATCACAGCAACAGAAACCCTAACTAGGACAGATTCGTTGTACATTGTGATGGGTTTCAGAGGGAAATCCTTATACAAGCACATTTTGTATTTTGAATGTACTCACCTCTTTCTTCCTTCTCTGTTCTTATTCCTATTAACTCTTCAGACTATACTGTATAGTATATAATATGTACTACACACACACTTTTTTAATATTTATGTAAAATTTAGGATCCACAAATGAGAGAAAAACGTGATACTTGTCTTTCGGAGTCTGACTTATTCTACATAGTGTGGTGCTCTCCGGAGTAACGTGCATTTTCATGGACCCTCACATCGGTGATTCTGTGATTTTTACAGTCTATTGCCTCAGTTGCTCTCTTGTTTTCTGTGGCTGCTAATGCCAGAGACAGAGAGAAAGGGCTCATTACTAAGATGAGGTGAGAGAATCCCGTATCCCAGGCAGACAGGGAAGGTCATTAGCCTCTCTCCTCTTCTGCTTCTCCACCTCATCAGACTGTCACAAGACCTGAGCTCCAGGCCTGTGGCGACCTTCCTTCTCTCTTGTCTCCCATTTGGGCTGGAAGGGCTAGAAACTAGAGTTTCCAAGGCGAGGATGCAGGAAGAAAATAAAGCATTGATCATCCACCTACATGGGATAAAATCTAAGCTTAATACAGAGACTGAAGGCTCGGGACTTGCTTCTTGATGCAATGCCAATCCAAGTTGTAAAAGGAGGTACAAAGTGAGGCAGAGGCATTGGCTAGGAAGACAGTGAATAAATTGAGCTGTGTTGAACCTTGGACTGGGTCTCTTGGTAACCTATGAGATGACGATAGGGAACTTAGGCAGTGAGATGGCCTCCAAAATGGGCGAGAGCAGGCATAAATGGGATCTCTGGCAACTTGCTAAGATCTATTCAGCTGAGGAGTGCATCCTGACATGCACACAGGTGCTGTGGGATAGTCTGTATGTCAAATTGCTCTGATTGGTCAATAAATAAAACACTGATTGGCCAGTGGCCAGACAGGAAGTATAGGCAGGACTAACAGGAGAATTGAGAGAACAGGAAGGTGAAGACAGTCACTGCCAGTCACCGCCATGACAAACAGCATGTGAAGATGCTGGTAAGCCACGAGCAAGGTATAGATTTATAGAAATGGATTAATTTGAGCTATAAGAACAGTTAGCAAGAAACCTGCCATGGCCATACAGTTTGTAAGCAATATAAGTCTCTGTGTTTACTTGGTTGGGTCTGAGCGGCTGTGGGACTGGCGGGTGACAGAGATTTGTCCTGACTGTGGGCAAGGCAGGAAAATTCTAGCTACACACAGGGATACCAAGCATTGCCATGCTGCTTAGAAGCCTTGCTCCTGGCCACCGTTGATTTATTCAGGGCCAGCTACCTGCCCTGGGTGGGGCTGACGTGTTTTCTCTGAAGCTGCAGGGAATGGAGCTTATCACATCTTCTAGCACACGTCGATAATAAGAGATCCCAAGGCTGCACGCACAGAAAGGGAACAGGGCCAATATTGCCTGAGGACTCTGAGAGACACTCAAGGTCCTGGCATTTCCTGAGCTTATGTAGCATGGCTGCCAGCCCTATGCCTAACTCTGAAACACCTCCTTGCATTTCGGGATTTAATGTGTTCTCCTTTTTGCTGAACCCAAGTAGAAATTGTCATTGCTTTGCTTTGACGTCTAACAAATATCCTTGGGATGGGGATGAAGGAGATGGCCATATGAAGATCAAGTTCAACAAGGCCGCCGTTTTCAGCTTTGATGGGAGAGGCACTCAGTGCCCAGAACATGTGCTTCCTGGTGGTATACAGATCACAAGATGAGTGGACTTTGCTCAGGAGACCCAAGACAAAGAAAAGCCCAGGCAGGCAATGAAGGAGATAACCATGGTCAAGATGTAGTACTGTTTGTGTCCAAAGTCAATACCAACGGCCACAGAAAGACTTGGGGACTGGCATCAAAGACAAAGAGAGAAATAAAAACCAGAGGCATAAAAAGGGCTTTGTGGGATGCCTGGTGCCGTTGCACACACAGAGCGATGGTCCCTAAGTACAGGCCTGTGACAGGCACAAAGGCAGAATCAGAGGAGGTGGGAAATAGAAAGTAAATAAAGGAAGTCTGTTAGGAACAACACTTGTCACTTAGCACTTTAAAAATTCTCGGCCCCTTCCTCCTTACTCCTCGTGAGTGTCTTGTTTTCTGATTTTCAAATGGCAAATTCTCACACCACCAGAAGAGGTTAATCTACTGAGCTCTGGTGAAGACGCTGCCTGCCCTTGCTAGAGGCTATGGACTGGCTCTTGGGTGAGGGTGCGGGGAAACTTGGGTTTAGTGAAGGAGACGTTAGTCCCTCAGAAAGGAGAGTGTATGCTGGCCACATCTCCTGACCCCCTTTCTTCCCTAGACTACAGATTCCAGACCTCGGTCTGGAGAGGGTGACCTTGGCTATAAGGTGACTTCTTACTATTTCTTTTCTACCAAGTAAGATGGGCTGGGAGAGAGGAGGTACAAGGACCACACCATTTCTCAAACCACATGAAAGCAAAGTTGTAATGACTTCTTTTCTCCCTCCCCTGAATTTATCATTAGACATTAAGTTCACGGACTTCTCTCGCCCTAGCAGGTTTTTAATAGAGCCTTAGGGTATCCCATTCCTTGCTGTCTTATCGCATTTCATTAATTACATTTCATGATCACCGAGGGTCAGGAGGCAGAGGAGGAACCAGCATCCAATTTTAGGGAGCAGCAGCAATCGCAGAGATGGGCAAGCAAGATGATGTTTAAAAAAATCAATTTAGCAGTCAGCTGTGACACACCAGTGACTCCCAGTAATGGAGTGAGGGTGAGCTGAGTCCAGCAGCAGCAGATATAAAATGAAACAACTTGATCTTTATGTGTGCAGGTGCTGTGTCGGGACCAGAGGCAGTACCTCGGGATACTGTGGTGTCCCACAGGATTGCTAGGCTTGGAGGGAAGTCTCTGGGGGCAGAGCTCAGAGATGCCAGGCAACTGGAAACAGAGTTGTATAGAGTTCTAGGTTCTCAAAGACGTTGCTAGCACTGGAAGGCTTGGGTGGGTGGGTTAGCATGAAGATGCACGTGGGACTCTTGCAAAGAGGAGGAAGACCTCATTTCTTTGGCAACTTCGTCTATCTGGAGAAGTGACCACAGAGTCCATTACAGTTTGGATCTTAAATGCCCTCCGAAGCTATATGCATGAAAGGCTTGGTCAGCAGCCTGTGGGGGGTGGTAGGACCTTTGAGAGGTAGAACCTAATGGAACGAACCAAGGTGGCTGGGATTGTGCCCTCAAAGTAGAGGAACTTCTGCTCTTCTTCTCCTCTCCTCTCCTCACCCCTCCCCTCCCATTCTCCTGCTCCCTCCCCTCCCATCCTCCTGCTCCCTTCCCCATTCACATCTACCAGCTTTGCTTCACTATGTCCTTCCCACTTGATATTCTATCTTGGCACAGGCCCAAAATTGATGGCCCAAATGAACATGGATCGAAAAAGCTCTGAACTATGAGCTCAAATACAATTTCCTCCTTCTAAGTTGATTCGTTTTGGTATTTTGTTACAGTAATAGGCAGGTGACCAACACAAGAGTCTCTTCAGCATCTCCAGGTGAAAAAACACCTGGAGATGCCATTGTGATTTGACTTTCTTGTGGTAGTAGATGGATTTTAAAAACAGACTGTGGTACACTAGCCTTTCAGTCTAGTCTTTAAGCTTGTGACTCTGTTTCTACTTTTTTCTTGTATTCTTGTTTCCGTGTGAGTGATGTCAAAGTAGTCTGTTTGAGGATGAGTGTCCATGTAAAAGGCAGTACAGCTGTCCTTGTCGAGGCCATCCTGCATAGTCAGAAGGCCACATACACAAGACACAATCCAGATCAGCAGAGCTACCTACCCGGTCTGCAGCAGCAAGTGAACAAGCGGCTGGCAGTAGACATGTGAGAAAAAGTAAATGCCCATTGAGTAATACCCTCGTATGTGGTTTTGCTTCCAGCAACTTCAGTTACCCATGTTAAGCCACAGTCTTGAAATATTAAGTAAAAAATTCCAGGAACAAATAATTCATAAGTATTAAAATTACATGCTGGCCTGAGTGAGCGGTGTGACAAAATCTCCACCTGAGACATGAATTTTGCCCAGGGTTTCCACGCTATATATACTACCTTCCCATAAGTCACTTAGTTGTGGCATGTGTTATCACATTCACTGTTGTGGAATTGCAGTGCTGGTGTTCAGCTGTCCCTTGTTTCACTGAATACTGCCTCAAGTTGCACAGGGTGGTGATGCAGGTAATCCATGCCAAAGAAAAGCTGCAAAGCACTTCCTTTGCATGAGTATGTGAAAGTTCCAAAAGAGGTTGCGTTTACCTTGTTGTTATGATTGTTGATGATTGTCTATGATTGTCTTATTCTATTGTTAGCTATTATTAATCTCCTAGGTGTGTAGGCATAGGAGAAATTGCATAATGTATGCAGCATTTGGCAGTATTTGACCAGCCAAGGGAAGATCGTCTTCCCTGTGGGCTGAGGGAAGCGACTGCAGTTTTAAGCCTCTGAGTTTGGAGGTTCTTTGTCAGCCACAGCCGAAGGATATGTCTTGTCTGTTGCAGCTTGGGAAGAGATGATACGTCTTCGGAGAGGAGGATATTACTGAAACAACCATATTGATGGGAACAAGAAAGCAAACCATTGGGCAGTGGTGGTGTACGCCTTTAATCCTAGCCCTTGGGAGGCAGAGACAGAGGCCAGTGGATCTCTGAGTTTGAGGCTAGCCTGCTCTATGGAGTGAATTCCAGGACAGCCAGGGCCACACAGAGAAACTTTGTCTCAAAAAAAAAAAAAACCAAACTAAATCAAACCAAACCAAACCAAAAAAAACCAACCCCCCAAACAACAATAACAAACAAAATAAAAAAACAAACAAACAAATACCACCACTACCCCCCCCCCAAAAAAAAAAAAACTTAACATATAAAAACTTGAACCAGAGACTCAAAACACAGTACTAGTTAGGGCCATTTTGTAGGAAGCCATGTGTGGCATCTCCTAAGATCAGAGACTTACTCTAAAGGACAACTTTAAAAGCAAAATGCAAACACACAGGCTTGAGTTATCTAGAGAAATGAGCCAAAGAAAGGCAGTGTTCTTTCTTTAAGAAGGCAAGTTTGTGAGCCACATTTGAGGGAGACGATCACTTCAAATAGTTAAGATAAAAATTCCTGTGTTGATGGGTATTTATCTGCAAAGTTAATTTGTATATACGGGGACTGTTATTTCTGAATCAAGAACAGGGTTACACATTTAAGAAGTGCAAGAAGCAGCCTGGGAGACACCGATGCCGACTGGTCAGGGACATTCAGACACTGTTGGGGACCATAGACAGATTATTTGAAACTGAAACGAACTGAGAAAATCTAAAGAGCCAGTCCCCTCATCCATGACTCCTCCCTCCCGGAAGACAAGAAGCTGAACAGAGTGTATGCAAGGTAGAAAGGCAGAACTGTGCAGGCTGTGAGCGTCAGCACTAGCCTGGGGCAGCCTGGGGGCTGTCTGAATAAGAGTCAGAGAAAGGACACACACACACACACACACACACACACACACACACACAGAGAGAGAGAGAGAGAGAGAGAGAGAGAGAGAGAGAGAGAGAGAGAGAGAGAGAGAGAGGGTGTGTGGGAAGAATTGTATTAACACAACACTGTCATCTTCAAGGCCAGCCTCCCTCCTCCTCGGAGCACCCTACATCCAGTTCATTGCATCTCCTATACCTGAAATTTGCTCCTGTCAAAAGTACTGTAAATCACCACACTGGAAAATGGCTAGGTCCTTCCTAGTCACTGCGGAGGGACGGACCTGAGTGCCAAGGACTGGAGCCAGCCCTTGAGTGTGCGCTCACTCATTAACCCCCTTGGTTTAACCGCCATCCTCTATCTCCTCTTCCAAAGAAGTGAGAGCAGAGAGAGATGGAGCATCTTGCTTCGCTGAGAACACAGGGCATGGCCAAGGCAGGGGATGCCAACCTCTAGGGCAGGCTCCAGACGCCCCTGACTGCTGTGTTCTTTTGCAGTTGGCTGCAGGTTTTAGCCCCACCCCAATTCTTGATTTTTCAGAACTGGGTCACCCTATAACACCAGCAACAGCTTCTCAGCTCTTGGGTTCTTAGGCAACTAAGTGAAAAAAAAAAAATGACAGGGACCTTTACCCAGGGGGCCACGATTCTAATTACCACTTGTCACCTGGAGCAGGCTCAGGGAAACCAGATCCAGAAGGGGACTGTGTGGCTCACCTGAGAGAGCTCAGTTTTCACCTCTGGCCAGCTGCCAGGGCTACCTCTCTGGCCCCTCCCGCAGAGCGCAGCAGCTGACAGGCCAGGCTTGGGTGGCTTTATCTCCAGCAAGCAGCCGGCTGCTCTCACTCTGCTCTCTCTGGGAGTTTCCTTGTGGCTTTCGTGAAAGCCCTCCCGTAGCATTGAAGAGTTGTCAGGTATTGCTGCCTGGGATAAAATCCAGCCGCTGTTGGGGTTGGACCCCTAGAAGTTTCTATCTGGGGAGCTGTGGTTGGAATGTACCCTCATGTGAGCACCTCTCAAGTGTAATTAGACGTGCCAGCTGGGGCTCCTTCCAGACAGCCAGTAAACAAACAGTGGGACCTGCCAGACTCTCTTCCTTTTTTCCATATCACCTACCTCATCCTGAGTGGTCTCTCAAGATGACTGGTTCAGGCTTCTCCCCACACGCCAAAGATAAGACAAAGGGAGTTCTCAGGCCTGTGCAGCTACAAGGGCATCACCAGAGCCCTAGACACTAGATTAGACCACTTGAAGCTCAAAGTACAGCTGTCTTGGTCCTCCTCTGGAACCACTGAGTCCACACCTAGGGCTGGGGTTGAGGATTTCTGTTGCTTAGCTCTCCATTCTGGCCTCAGGACACTGGCCTGGGGCATGTGAACCTGAGGAAAGATGCTCTGTGTACACTCTCTCCTCTGAGCCCTTCCAAGCCAGACATAACCAGGCATACAGACACTGAACCATGCCCAGTCAGCCATTTCTGTGCCTTGGCATTCCTCACCGCCTATGGCACAGGAAAGCTGAGGCCACTTCAGCTGCTTTGCTCTTGGCCACTCTTTGGAGGGGGCAAAGGTAACCTCACTGAGAAGGAGTAAGTACTTTCAGAGCCCGGTGAGCTGGCCAGAAGTCCCTCATTTTGACAGTGGAAATGGGAAGTGAGCCTGTAGCCTGCAGCTGGCCAGACCTGGGACTTCAGAGTAATTGCTATGGATGTTGTGGGAGCTTCAGCCACTGGCACCATCAGAGGCATTTATGCACTAGAGAGCACAGGAACACCATCTTTCTCAATGGGGTCGATTTTGCTGTCCCCTTGCACATTTGGCAATGCCCTGAGACACTGTGGGTTGTCACAATGGTGAGGTGGCACTCCTGGCCTCTAGTGGACAGAAGTTACGAATACTGTTTTATCTTAGATTGCACAGGACATTAAAAAATGCAACAAACACTTGTCTGGCCCAGAATGTCAATAACTAACTCCATTTTTAAGAAAACCAACAGGATAGAGAGAGATGGCTCAGCTGTTAAGAACATACACTACGTGTGTAGAGAACCCCAGTTGGGTTTTTAGCACCCACACTGGGCAGCTAATAACCACCTGTACTTCCAGCTCCAGGGAATCCAATGTTCTCTTCTCACTTCTGCAGACAGCTGCACGCACATGCATATTTCCCCATACACACACAGGCACTCACAATTAAAAATTAAAAAAAAATCTTTATGGCCGGGCGTTGGTGGCGCACGCCTTTAATCCCAGCACTCGGGAGGCAGAGCCAGGCGGATCTCTGTGAGTTCGAGGCCAGCCTGGCTACAGAGTGAGCTCCAGGAAAGCGCAAAGCTACACAGAGAAACCCTGTCTCGAAAAACCAAAAAAAAAAAAAAAAAAAAAAAAAAAAAAATCTTTATGCATACAAATAGACTGGACCTGGGGGCGGGGGTGGTGGTGGTTGGAATCCCAGTTCCTCAGGAGGCTGAGCCAGGGGCATTCTGAGTTCAAGGCCTGCCTGAACTATAGAGAGAGTTCAAAGACATCCCAGGTAATTTAATGAGATTCTCATCTCAAAAAAAAAAAAAAAAAAAAAAAAAGTCAACAGAGATCTTGGGATATAGGTTAGTAGTAGATTACTTGCCTATAGTTTGTGAGATTCAAATCCTAACACCAGAATAACAACAAATATGTAAGGGGGAGCACATAGGTACACATACAAGTAGACATACAAGATGCCAAACCCACAATGTCCTTGGTGTCCCAAGCACAGCAGTAATTCAGACTTTGGATTTGGGGTTGGGGTTTACTAAGTTCCCATTTGTCATTGTTTGTTCAGGAAGAAGATGCAGCTTAAGCCAGGGGCCAGCAGAGAGGGCCTTAGTGGTAGGTCACACAGCCAGTACCCTGTGTGATCTAAACTTAAAGGACTCAGTTTACCCGATATGCCATATATACTAAGGCCTGACTTACACCCTGGATCCCTTCTGAAATTGGGTGGTGCTTTAACAGCAGCCTATGGATGAACAAGTGTTAAGTTCTGACTGCCTGATTAGATTTATTCTGTACAGAATCCCCAGGTGGTCTCTTTATCGAAGTGTTCAAAAACAGACCATTTAGTTGATAAAATTGAATCTCCCACGTGGTCATGGAGTGGAACCAGCTACCAGTGTGGAGGCACAGTACAGGATCTGCTGCAGAGGTCAGGCTGCAGGGGCCAGCTATTTTCTGTACAGTTGACTCAGTGCCGTCCAGTGGTTGATGGTATATGGAGGAGGAACGGAACGCTTCTCAGGGATCTAGTCCTCTGCTGTTTATGTGGCCAGTACCTCACAGGACATGCATAACGTCTTTCCCCTATAAAATGAATCTGGGCATTTTATAGCTGAAAAGGGTGTGATTCCATTTGAATCAAAGGACTGAAGACAAAGGTCCATGATGGAGATTTTAAAGGCATTCTTCCCTGATTGACGAGGTCCGATGGCGGAAGCTTAAGCAAGAGAGCATGTCTTGCTTAAGGGAGGCCTGCTATCTTAGCTACGCTCGCACAGGACTGGGTTTTCCCACATCAGATTTAAGGGGTATCTCCAGCCCGACTCTTGAAGCTGAACACACTTGTTAAGGAGAACCCTGTGACATTTCCTTTTATAAAACAAGCACACGGCAATACCATTGGGGGCAGCATACCTTTCGGCCACTTTGGACATTTTCAAACAATGTCTGTCAATCTGTGCGTTCAAAAACGTTATCTGGCGGAAAGAGAGAACATGGGCGCTGAGGCCAAAACAGAACTTGATTTTCCTTCATCCCACGAACCCAAATCCTGCAGTCACACCAAGGTCTAAACCCCTCCTCAGATAACACCCCCACCCCTGTAGCTGGAACTCCTACAACCAATTTCCCCTTTTGGAAATCCCTGCCACACTGAAGAGTCGAGTACAATTTAGCTTATGTCTAATTTTCACCTGTTCATAACTATCATTTAATCTTTACTCCCCCCCCAACCCCAAAATTATTCACTCAAAAGACAGCCTGCAAGTCTCCAAAGCTTGGCAACAGACAATAGGCATACTATAAAAATCTTTTTTCATACTAAGCCCCAGTAACAGTTCCTCTGCCTGGTTTCCATGTGTAAATCGTACCCATGTATTGGTTGCTTTGACTAGAAACATCGAATAGCTATTTTGCATCTGTCTCTTTCTTTCTTCCCACCTAAGCATAAGCTTATCAAAGAAAGGCATTTCAAGTTATTCCTTTGCCCAAGCCCTATCAGAAGCCAGGAAGGCATAACAAAGAGTAGACTTCAGAAAGGAGCAATGCCTTCAGCCACTCTGTTAACCTGGCTTCCTCATCATGACAGAAAATAACATGTAACTGAAGGATGCTGCAATGACTTTGGGATGGGGTTCTCTTTATTCTTATGCTTTCTCTTTGAGTCTTAGAAATATACAGGGAGTGATCCTGAACTGGTGCACTCTGGAAGTTCATTATAATGTTAAGTTCTCCAGGATGGGACATTCGCCTCTCCTCTAGTTCTCACAGCAGGCACTGGGAAACCTAGACCTGAAAAGTCAGTATGCCCCTGGGAGAGCTCAGTCACACCCCTTTTAATAACTGCTAGAGAAGCTTGGTGGAGAATTTTTCAAGCTTTTGTGAAATGTCACACACAGGATCAAGTCATCCAACAGCTGGGTTCTGCTGTCCATGGATCACACCAGGAGTGTCACACCCACTCATTCACCTGTTTTCGAATGTCATCCTTTGTCGTTTTCCTGATCGGCTGGCTTGGTATGTGCACTGGACTCTGTGACTGGGTCTCTTCAGTGACACCATACACTGACTAGAAGAGGAAGCAAAAATCCAAATCACACACTCTCAGTGTTGTGAGCAGACCAGGAGCTAAACCATTGTCTCATTCTTTCAACTGTCTCTGTGGCATCCAGCCACGTGGCTGGCCTCTGTTTGCATTTCTCCCATGGTAGACCTCTTGAGGGACCACATCCTCTTTGGGTTACATCAGTGGGAAAAATCCTTTATTCCTCGAGGAAATGGTCTCCTTGGGTGGCGCTGTTTCTCTTAACAGCCCAGAGGCCAACTAACTTCAAAGATCAGTTGGGGGTCCTCCATAGAGAAGTGCATGGCTGAACCCCAACCCAGATGGACTGACTCAGGATTCTCATAGGTGGGTTTGGGAGTCTGTACTTTAAACAAAGACCCTAGGTGATTTGGGGTCAACACTGAGCTCAAGAACATAGCTGAAAGGTACATTAAAAATTCCCCATGGGTCTCCTGCTGGTCAGCGATGCCACGCCCATCTGGTATAATGTTGAGGTGCCAAGCTTCCTGACTAGTGCTCCTTCTAAATTAAGCAGTTTTCTGGCCTCAGTTTCTATACAAGCCCACAGTTATGGCTGCTGTCAAGTTGTTCCTAGTGTTATAATCAGGGAAAGAAACAGCCCTGAAGGATACGTGTCTATATAGTCACAAAGGCTCAGATGACTACACAGAGCTTCATAGAATTCTGGGATATTAGAATTAGGGGTCCTTAAAGACTAAGTAAGGACAGTTAAAACTAGAGGTTCAAAATACAGCACAGTGGGTATTGTCATTTACCCAATGAACAAATTACAAAAGTAAACTCAAGAAGTACGTACCTGGGGTTTCAGTCTCTCTGTGTCTGTCTGTCTGTCTGTCTGTCTGTCTGTCTGTCTGTCTGTCTCTCTCTCTCTCTCTCTCTCTCTCTCTCTCTCTCTCACACACACACACACACACACACACACACACACACTAATTCTTGTCTAAATATCTGAAATCCTACCAAATCCCAAATACCACAAGAGGAAAATTCTACACCTCATCTCATGGAATAGGTTCTGATTAAAACCCAGGACCACTGGAAATATTATGTACCATTACCTTTGGGCTATGCACAATGAAGCAAGTGAGTTTTGTACTCAGACTTGGGTCCTACCCTCTAAACTTGATAGGCATATTTGAGTATTCCAAACACTGAAACGCTTCTGATCCGAAGTCCTCTGGGTTCATCCTTGGTCATTATGTGACTTGGGGACATACTCTAACCTTCTGAAATTAGTGTTAAGAGCACAGCCATGTTCTCCTGTAGCATGGTCTTTGGAGAGGGTGAGCATATTGATGGAGGAAGTCTGAGTATGGTCTCCATGGAGATGCTGTGGCCACTACTACCCGTTTTAGTCTAGTGAGATACAAGGGATTCTGGGGTCATTCAAAGTAGGCCAAGATGGTGATGTGGGTTTTGACAATTTAGCCCTGTTTAAACTTTCCCATTTGCTTCTAAGAACCCAGCCCTTTGTGCCTGCAGGCTCTTCGGGTTTTATTCCAGTGGTTTCTTCTCTTCACTGCAGCCTCCCCAGAGCCAGCGGCGATTTACTCTTCGTCTCAGGGGACCTGCTTATATAAAGCCTCTGGGGAGCCACACTCTGCCTTAGCTGCACCTCCAGGGGCTCCTGCACTTTCCCATTTTTTTTCCTAACACAGCACAATAGCCCCGTGGCCTGTGTTCTGGTTTCATCCCCTTCAAGACTATGGGGATCCTGAGATCTGGAACTTAACCCCAACAATTTGCACGGTGCTTAGAACACACCAGCCACCCAACAAATATTTCCAGAATTTATGAATAAAAGGGTTTCAAAAAGATAAAGTGCAAGCAGAATGACAAGCGGAAACACCAGTATGTGAAGAATACCAGAAAAGGAGTGCTAGCCCCACCAGGAAGTGGTAATTTAACCAAACCAGCGAACCTTTTTAACCTTTTGAGGATTCTTCAAACGTCGACATTTTCTGATATCCATTTCCGTTGTATTCACACAGCCTGGCTGAGAGGGAAAAAAAAAATAGTATAAATTACTAAGTGAAAATTATGCTTCCAATTGAATCTGAGCAATACCATCAGACCTAATCCTTCCCTTTGCAGATAATGCATAATCTTTTTCTCTTGCCATAATGCATGTTCCTGTGTGGAGTTCTCACCGGAAATACAAAATATGACCTTATAATCAGGATTCCTTATGGAGGGTCTAATATACATTTCTGCCATCAAACCTATGTTTCAAGTGGCCACAGTGCCTTGGGCATAGCCTTTGTTGTATTACATCTCTAACCATCTGAAAAAAATTTCCCATGTCAGGATAGGCAGGGTTTTTTTTTTTGTTTGTTTGTTTTTGTTTTTGTTTTTTTTGTATTGTTGCTTTTAATCAGTTTTTAGGAAGGCTGAAATAGTTTGTTCATTTTCAATTCCATTTCCTGGGGGCAATCAGGATCTGTTTTAATAATGTGAAATCAGAGACATAGTCGAGCTTCATTCTGTACTGATTTGTGAATTCATCTACTTGCTGAATTTTCTTTGTAATGTGCAAATCAATGTTCTCAGAGTGTAATGACCATTTACAGACTCGTGCAGAAGAGCAATAATTTTGAGTCACCCTACATAACCATGCCTAGATGAGGCTGAACAGGGAGAAACTCTGCCTTCCTCTTCCACTCCATAAAGCAGCCTTTAGAGGGCTTATTTGGTGCCGGGCTTTCTACATTTTTGTGTTCATCTTGGTGGTGACTTTTCCTTTTTCAGGAGTCTGCAAGCAGGGTATTATGTAGTGTTCTAAGGGTTAAGGAGACTCCAATGTGTCACAGGAGAAAAGAGAATGGCTGTGATTTGGCCTGAACCACAGTTCTGCCAGTTGTGGGTTCAACACAGTGAGTCAGCATCATATATTAAATTTGGTGTCTTCACACAAATATGGTGATCAAAATATGTGAACAGTTTCTGGAAGGAAGTTAGCTCACCCAGGAGCAATTCTTCAATATTCACTAATTCAGGGTTTTCAAAGACTTTATAGACCCTAACTACGGTAGATGACAAAGCTTAACAGTATATGAGAAGAGTATCTTAAGATTTGGGGATTAATGTTGGCAGACGCGAACATTGCTAATCTGGAGGAATGGAGACTTTGGGACTCCAAAATTCCTGTCTTGGCATCCCCATTGTTTCCCCATTTCCAGTCCTACATTTTCCCCAGTGTATAATTTTTAAAAGATGGAACTGACATCCCCCCAGGAGATCTATGGAGAGAATATGAAGGAATGGAAAGAACAATCTCACAAGGCTTAGCAACTATCTTAAGGAGGAGTCACTTGGTCACTACAGACAGTCCTAAAGAATGAGTGGGCAGATCCAGCGCAGGGAACCAAGCAGAACTTCCTTACCACTGGCCTGTGGACATCCCAAAAGGCCCGTTCTTGACTATCCAAAATTTTCCTTTCTGTCTTATCCTTTTTCCGATCAATCCTGAAAGAGTAAAGAGAGGAAGAGGAAGTGTGAAGTGTTTGTACTTTTCTTTTCTTTTTTTTTTTCCTCTGCCTCCTCAGCTCTTCTGATCCTGCTCCTAGGGGCTAAGGTTGAACCCAAGACTATTACCACCCATCTGGCCCCTCAGAACCTCCACATGTGGCAAGCACTTGTTTTAGGCTGGATTATGAGCTATCATTTGTGAGCCATGAACACAATAGGCAGGCAGGAAGAATAGGCAGAAACAGAGTTGCCCACAAGATGTATCAAGATCTGGGTTACTAAGGACCGAGTTCTCAATCGGTCTGCTACTACTCCAGAGCCAATTCTGCCTGTGTGACTTGATAAGAAAGGACTCAGCCACCTGTTTGCCAATGCTTCATCTCAGACATGAAAGTTTAAACAGCAGTTAAAATGTCTGTAAAATACTCCAATTATGTGTTTTGAGAGTCACTTAAATCATCTGGATTTCTAAAGGCACAGTAATGGCCCTAGCCTGTGACAAGACCCCAGTGACAAATATCACCAGCCTCAGTTAGGAGAGGCACCAAATGCAGTAGGGAGATTATTAATGGCAAAGCCAGATTCTGTGTGTTCTAATCGGGAGCCCACAAAAGACCTCCCCCGCCCCCAAGCATGTATCATTTCACATCATCTAAGTAAAAAGCAACTCAGATTAATTGCCATGTGATTTGTGGTTCTCAGCTCTCTTGGGAGCCCTTTAGTTTACTGGACTGAAATAAACCCATAACCACCCTGAGATTCTTGTGATAATTGCTGTGTACTTAAATGGCCCACAATTATTATATAATCACAGAGTTAATCAGAAAAGTTAATGGAGAAAGGCCATATATGTACAAAGTGACAGTTCCCCCCTCCCCTTCATAGCGTGATGCTGTTGGATTCTGGGAGAGCTAATCCATGCTTCTCTTTGCTTCCCAGTGACTTGTGAGCATCTAGTCACAGCTCTACCTCAGTCCATCCAGACCTGAGCCCCTCTTCCCACCAGCTCTCCCACCTTCTACTTCCAAGATGGTCTCCTGCAGTCACTTAGGACCTAGTACCTGGTGTCTGCCTTCCCTTGGGGACATCTGGGAGCACTGCGCTGGGAAAGAACCAGCAGGTGGCTGGCATCACGGACATGGGAAAGGTAGAGATGACTGAGGGACGGTGGCAGCAATGAGGGCATGCAGGCTGCTGGACCAGATGGCCTCAGTTCATTTCCAATGGTGACCATTGGTGATCTATCCTAATCACACCCCCACATCTGACCCTAGGTGTTGAGCGGGGCCACCCCCAGGGCATGAAAGGGCTTCTCGGAAGCTGTATGGGGTCTGTACACCTACAAGGGGTTCTCAGAGACAAGGTCCCTCCTTCTTCCAGCTCAGCCTCCTTCCCATCCCTCTTCTGTCCTCCTTTGCCGGTAGGCACTGCTGGCTACGCTAGACACCATCCGTGTGAGGAAAAAGGGAGACCCTATCATAGCAATTATGTGTCCCAGAATTCCATGGGCCTAGGTGACAACTCTGTTTATGGGCTTGGGGCGGGGGGCATTCATTCCCCATGTTTCATGTTTCCTTAAGAAGCAATCTCCATTCTGTTCCAATTCTGTTCCACCTCTCGTTGTCGGTTCATCTGTGCCCTTTGAGGAAGATGAATGAGTTAACCTATTGGGAGATTGGAAGGAGGAAATGAGAAAGCTCAAACTGGTCCTTCTGGGTTAGCCCGAGCTCAGGATATGGCTCTCTGAGGTAAGCTTACAGGGGGAGTCAGCTCTGTTCTGGCAGAGGGATCCTGTAGATACCCACCTCTGCCCAGGAAGGACATAGCTCCTAAGCCATGTCTCATGATGTAGCTTCAGCCACTGACCCCAGAAGTCTAAATTCTGTGCCTTAGTTTTCCATTAGTTTCAGCTTCATTCCTATATGGAAGATGACGAGAGTGAACTTCTCTCTTCTGATATAAAATCAAAAGGACCCCCCCCTAGGTTTCTGAGCACTTGGTCCCAACTATTGTTGCTGTTTGGGGGAGAGTGTGACACAGTAGGAGGTGGGCCCTGTAGTGGAAGTGGGTCCCTTGGGGGCAGGCCCTTGGAGGCATAGCCTAGACCTGGTTCTGGTCTAGCTCCTCAGCTTCCTGATAATCCATGATGTAAGCAGCCACTGCCACACAGCCACTCCCATGACCATACCACATCTTCCACCATGACGTAGCGAACCCCTACCACCACCACCCCAAACCACACTCCCAAGTAAACCTTTCTTCCTCGAAGTTGTCACAGTATTGAGAAAAGTAACTAAGATATCCTCCTCAAGTTTCAACACATTATCTTGTGGAGTCAAGGCCTCTAGCTCGACAATGATCCTGGCCTGGTGTTTTCCAGTCTCTGAGTGCAGACATCTTCTGGAAATCTCTGGGCAAACAGGTGCATCTTTGGGCTCTGCATTTGACAGGATTCTCTTTGTCTGATAAAATTGTCCTAGCAAGATCTCAGTTCTAGCCGTGAAACCTGTTCATGAGGGTCTTCTATTATTTATTCAGTCTCTCCCGGGGGATGAGAGAGACCAGTCCGGGTGGAAACCTCACTGTGGCCACCACACCCTTACAGCACCTCCAGAGAACTCTAGAGAGTTCTTTTCTCTCCCAGAAGTCCCTGCTGCATCCACCTACTTCACTTGTGCCTCTGCTTGCATAAAGATGAATTCCCACTTCCTTGCAAAGGCTCTCTGGAGTCTTGCTAAGTTTTCCTGGTGAGAAATAAAAATCAATAAGAAGGCATTAATCATCATAAGCTAATATACCAACGTCTATGCTTATTACAAGCCAGCCATTATTTTTGGTTTCCTCCCATCAAAATAGCAGGGTCTCAGACTAAAGCCAGTGAACCTGAACCCAAATTTAACTTTGCACCAGGCCCAACTGAATTGCTTAACTCTTAATGCTCATTTATAAGTGTATTAAGTCTGAAGTCCCTGGTTCACCCTGATTCATCTCTTCTTGGGTGTTATTTTGAGAACACAAGTCACATAGAGCTTGATATGGAGGCTACTGGAAATGTTGCCCGGATCGCTGTTGGGGAAAGAATGTCAGGGTCATCTCACATCAAGGCTCAGGATGGAACTCTTGAGTATAATTCTTCCAGTGGGGAGCTGGGGAAGCTACAGAGAAGGGGGAACCTAGAGTGCTTTACATGGGTACTTTCTAAGATCAGATTTCAGAAGTAGACTAAAGAGTGACTGTTTATGACGTTCATGGAAGGGAAAAAAGTCAGAAACAGAAAAAGAAAGGAAGAAAGGAAGGAAGGGAAAGAAGGGGGAGGAAGAAAGGAAAGAAGGAAAGAAGAAGGAAGGAAGATCCTCCATCTAGGATCATCTTTAGAGGGAAAGGGGAGAGATGTTTTTCTCTCAGCCTGCAAACTTTTCTACTGGAGCCTTAGGACAATGAGCAGAGGAGTTTGACAGGACCTCTAATGATCTCCCTAATTCTGATTAATGCAGGACTGGAGCCTGTATTATGGTATGTATTTCCACAGAGCTCATGCCAACACTAATAGATTACCCTCATTAGTAGGATATTAATACAAAAAAAGCCCTGTTTAAGGAACACACGAATTTGCACCAAGGTTTGGGGTACAACTGCTTTTAAAGGAACTATTCCTTTGACGCTTGCACTGTTTGTGGGAAGTCCGGCTGGTGATACCTAACTGTCAATCACTTGGGGAAGCAGTGAACTATGACTCTGTCATGCTGTGGAATACTAGGCAGCTATTAAAATGGCAACCTAGTTAGTATTACTAACATAGAATGATTCCCTAGATATTACAGACTATGATTAGAAGAAATAACAGGAATAGTTAAAAAACTGTATATACAGAAAAACAGTGGGAGAATCATAGGTCATTTTCTCTCCTTTTTTTTTTTGCTGTCTGAATTTGTGTTTTCTGCAAATAATATATGAGGCCAGAACATTTTAGTAAAATGAGTATGGTTTAGGAACAAATGCATTTGTAGTTTCTAAGCATTTTTATGCAGAATTTCATCCTGGAAAAAAAACCCTTTATGTTGTATGCTTTACAAATATCAAAACAGACCACTGTAGGGCAAAAGACCCAAAAACTGGATAAAACACACCAGAAGTTGATGTGTCATTTCTAAGTGTAATATATTCCTTAAGACAGAAACTTGGGCAAGAGCAACAGAAGATCTGGGAACCTTACTGACATGCTAGGGAAGTCACATGGTCATAGCAAAGCTGTTTGCCTTGGGCATGCATCAAGTAAAACAGCCAGTTTTGCAAACAGAAGTGATATGACTATTTGGGACATCAGGACACACAGGTAGGACCCAGCTCCCAGGATACAAAGAGTCACAGGCACACTATTTCAGGTTAGGAGACAATCACACAGGATGGTCCGACATGCGATGTGATATGCAAACATTAACCAGATCCTGAGCTACTAGACAAAAATCTCCTAGCACCCTTCTCTACTCTGCCTCCCAAACACAAGTGTGTAATACCAACAGGCTCAAAGAAGGCAGCATGCCATGTCCAAGCCCTGTTCTCCACTGGCTACACTTTTACCTGTGGGTGGTGGTGAGGGGTGCCATGGTCTAGATGACTGGCTAGATTTGGGCATGGGTACTCAGGAGAGGCAAAGCCTAGCAGAGAAGAGCCTCACTGTGTTTCTTTTGGAAGACTGAGGCAGACAGGGACCTCGGGAAGGTGGTAGGTGTGATGATGCTGTTGATCTCTACTGACAAGGAGGAATTCTCCACTATCCTTAACATTATCTCGTGTCTCCTAGCTGTCACTCTTTAGTTGGTTCAGTTCATCAACATCTGTACCACACATAGTATATGTGTGGGGAGCAGGGGGAGGTACATGAACACATAACCAACTTCCCTGGTTCTCTGTGTTGCCTGTGAAACGTGGTGTGAGGGAAAGATTCTGCAACCAGAAGTTAAACACATATTCACAATGATGTAAGTCTTTGCGTCCTCAGTTTTTTCCCTTCCAAACTCTGCGGCTAGACCAGGTGAGGAAGTGGAATGTCTAATTCTTGCAAGGAAATATATCTTATGGACAAAGATAGAGGAAGGTAAGTGGACGGGGAAAGAGACTTCCCTTGCCATGGGAGCCTTGTCTTATTTTCCGGATGGGAGTTTGTTCTTGAATTCTGTCTCCACTACTAAGCTCAGGAGAGGGATATAAAGGTGAAATTTTAAATTTTGATCTTAAACTTGTTGTACAGAAAATCTGACAGTTTTCCTTCCAGAAAAAAAAAATGTGAAGCCCAACACATGGATACAGTTATATACCAGAATCAGGACTCAGGACAGTTGCATTACTTCTCCAAGTCTCCTGGGATATCTTTATGATCATACCCCAACCCATTTCTAACCACAGTTATTGATCTGTTTTCCCTTGTGAGATATGTGCTGTCTTTGTAAAAGTATCAAACAACTGGATTCTTTCGCCCAACACGATGCTTTCAATACTTACCCAGTAGTGTATAATAAGAATCAATTCCTTTCTACTGCAGAATACTATTCCATTGTATGGATGTACCTAGATGGTTAGGGTACTAACTAAGTACATTGTAGGATGTACCTAGTAAGTTAGGTACCTTTGTCTATTAAGATGTATTTGGGTTGTTTTCAGCCTTGGGGCACCACATATAAAGCTAATATAGACAGTAACACGATAATTTTGATGTGGAATGGGTTCTGATTTCTCTACTTGATTGCATGTGGTAACTGTATATTCAGCTTTATAAGAAATTGCCAAAACATGTACCATTTTCCCATTCCCCAGTAACACAAAAGAGCGTGTCCCACATGTTCACTGACACTCAGTATCAGCTACACCTTCCGTCTTAGTCATTTATATAGGTATAATTGCACCTCACCATGGATTCAATCTTTCTCAGATGGCTAAGGGTGTTGAGCATCTTATCATGTGTTTATCTGTCATCTTTTGTCCTCTTTGGTAAAATATCTGTATAAGTTCTGTACCCATCTTTATGCCATTTACTTATTTATCTAGATTGATATACATATGAGACAGGGTCTCACCACATAGCCCAGGCTGGCATAGCCCAGGTTGGCCTCAAACTCACAACACTCCTGTCTCAGTTCCCTGGGTGCTGAGATTACAGGTATGTTCCACCAGGACCCACTTGAACCGTTTATTTTTAGCTGTTGAAGTTTGAGAGTTATTTATACAAGGATGCAATGTGACTGTCATGGCGAGAGGAGCGATAAAGGATTCACAGAAGAGACAGCCTTCCCACTGCCTGGAAGGGAGCACAGGGGGAAGAAAGGAAAACCCCAGGCTTCGACAAAGCTGCGGAGTGGACATTCCTCCCGCCCCGGCCTGGGAGTCACCGTACTCACTGCTTCGTAGTCTGCCAGTTCCAGTCTCGCTTTGTTCTGCATTGTCCTCTTACAGAGGTAGATGGCTGAGGAAGAAGAGGAACCGCCATGTAAAGCCAGCAGTGCCATGGAATGGACCCAGCTTGTGCCTGCCCAGCCAGTCACCCACTATGCTGGTTAGTTACATGTCAACTTGGCACACACTAAAGGTGGGGAGGGAACCTCAATGAAGAAGAAAAGGCCTCCATAAGGTTGGGATGTACACAAGCCTGCGGGGCATTTTCTTAATCAGTGACTGATGGGGGAGGCCCAGCCTATTGGTGCAATTCCCAGGCTGGTGGTCCTAGGTTCTACAAGAAAGCAGGCTGAGCAAGCCATGAGGGGCAAGCTAGTAAGCAGCACCCGTCCATGGCCTCTGCATCAGGCCCTGCCTCCAGGTTCCTGCGCTATCTGAGCTCCTTTCCTGACTTCCTTTGATGATGAATAGTGTAGAAGTGTGAACCAAATAAACTCTTTCTTCCCCAATTTGCTTTTAGTCATGGTATTTCATTACAGCAGTTGTAATCCTCACTAAGATAGCCACCTAGGCCATGCCAATGAGCAGCTCACCTAGGCCATGCCAATGAGCAGCTCACCTAGGCCATGCCAATGAGCAGCTCACCTAGGCCATGCCAATGAGCAGCCCACCTAGGCCATGCCAATGAGCAGCCACCTAGGCCATGCCAATGAGCAGCTCACCTAGGCCATGCCAATGAGCAGCTCACCTAGGCCATGCCAATGAGCAGCCCACCTAGACCATGCCAATGAGCAGCTCACCTAGGCCATGCCAATGAGCAGCTCACCTAGGCCATGCCAATGAGCAGCTCACCTAAGCCATGCTAATGAGCAGCCCACCTAGACCATGCCAATGAGCAGCTCACCTAGGCCATGCCAATGAGCAGCTCACCTAGGCCATGCCAATGAGCAGCTGTCCAAGAGGAACAGCTTTTCAAAGTGGATGTCATCGCATCTGTCACCCTCCTTCTTCCCTCTGCTGTGCACCGAACACCCTCTGCCCAGGGTGACCTTTCACAAGCATGACCATGACCTGCGTTGCGTCCTCAGTGACAAAGAACGTCTTTAGGGTGAAAACACGGCCCTTTATCATCCCATCTTGTCTTGTCAAACCTCCTCTCCTCTCCTCTCTCCCACAAGCTTTAGGAAGTCACCACTCTTAGTTCCACAGGTCAACCTTCAGTGGCTTCCCTCAGGAGACCCTGTATCCTTCTTTTGTCTTGAAACAGGGTCTCCCACTGGGACTTGGGGCTTGTGAATGAGTGCCAGGATCCTCCTGTCTCTGCCTCCCCAGCATGGAGTTTACAAGTGTGCATCACCACATCCTGCTTTTCACATGGGCAAGGGGCTTGAACTGAAGTCCCTCATACTCACACAGCAAGCATTTCACACTACATCACCGCCCCCCCCCGCCCCCCCCCCCCCCGCCTTAATCCCACTGATATCTGCAAGGTTAGCCCAGTGTTCCAGAGAGCATCCATATACCCTCAAGGACACAACCCAGTCTCACTGCATTCCTGTTAACTGGGGTGTCCCCTGCTCTAGCCTGAAGGCTCTTTAGGGACGCAGGCTGTGTCTTACCCAGCTGCAGCCCTGCCCCTGGCCCCCAGGCCTGTTTTGCCAGAGAAAGAGCAGAGGAAAGAAAGGACAACATAGGCCTGTCCAAGGAAGGGTTCATAACCCCACATTACCAGAATGTTCTTTCCCAAAACGATCTTCACCTTTCCTCTCTATCTCTGCTTCTTCAGTGTTGTCCTCCTTTTTAGTGCAAGAAGGGGAAGCAGGAGGTGACTATTGTGAGTGACCATGAGGATGGACCACAGCCTGGGCCTGCCCAGTGGCCTGACACCTTTCTTATGCCTGCTAGGCAATGCCTTGCTGGTTCAAATGACTGACTTGTTTTTTCCGCCCCCCTGGAAGTTTAAGATTCTGGAACGCTGTGGCTAGCAGCTTTCTTTTCCAGTATGCAGTATGCTCACACTTGTGTCTTCTACAGTCTGTGCTGCCCAGGGCCAGCTGTGGGCTGTGGCTGTCCCCAAATCTGCTTATGTCAGTTCAGGTGTACTCACTATTTTAACAACAACACAGAACATGCGTGTGTATACACACACACACACACACACACACACACACACACACATACACACCCCAGACATAATGATTTTTCCGTTTAACAACAGTGGGAAAGCTGAATGGATGTCCTAGAAACCACAGTTATGGATTGCCAATTTCTGATCTTTTCCTAGGCTGGTGAGGTGTGAAGTGTCGCTCTCTTGGGAGGCTGGGCAGTGGCAGCGAGCCATGGTGCCCACAAGCTCACTAGGGGAAAGAATTAATACCGTGCAGGGTGCCGAGTTGCTAAGTGAGGGATTCTGGTAGGTGGATGTGTATTTCGATGTGGGATATTTGCAGGTTACATTGGGAATATCAGTATATAACCTTATTACACGTTGAGGACTATCAGTACCAATGAAATTACTGTTAAAAGAAAGAGTGATTGTGTCTCTGAAGACATCGCTAACTGGTTTGGAACTTGGAACGAGCTCATAAATCAAGAAGAGTTGACTGAGGTAATTGCTGGTGGATTTGTTACAGAGGAGGTATCTGGAAAAAAAAAAGCAACAAAAATGTAGGAGGGGCCAATATTCACGTGGTTTAAAAAATTCTTAATGCAGCTTAATAATATTCAAACTGGATGGTTTCTTTAGAAAAGAAACCCAAGTCTTTGGAAGCTACAGTCAAAGAACAGTCCTCGATCTTACCATAGAATGCCATATGTTCCTTTGTATAACATATTCATCTAGAGCAGTGGTTCTCAACCTTCCTAAGGCTGCGACCCTTTAATACACTTCCTCATGTTGTGGTGACCTCCAACCATAAAATTATTATTGTTTTTTGCTACTTCATAACTTTAGTTTTGCTACCGTTATGAATCATAATGTAAATTTGATATGCAGGATATCTGATAGGCGACCCCTAAAGGGGCTGTGACCCACAGGCTGAGAACTGCTGATCTGGAGGGCTTGAAGTACCTGCCCGCATGTCTTCCGGGTTTCACTTTACTAGCTCTTGCCATGACCTGAGCATCCAGAAGTCTGCACTGTGCCTGATAAAGAACTGTCAGCTCTGAACAAAGTACCTCTCTCCGCTCCTAGGGCCACAGACAGCCTGTGGGATTGGGGTAATCAAGCCGGAAGCTTGGCATGCCACCCGCCTCATCCTCCATCCCCGGTGAGCCAATGGAGGTGGCAGCTACTTTGACAAAGCGTTTTCTGTTGGTCGAATGTGAAACTCAGAGACGGCTAACTCGAGAGCCAGGAGTAGCAGGGTGGCTCGGTGGGTATGGAGGCTTGGTATTCAAGCTCGAGGACCTCACCTTTAATTCCCAGAATCCAAGTAAAAAGCTACAAATGAATATGTGTGGATGTATAGGGCGGATATTCCCGTAACTCCAGTGCGGTGAGGAGCACAGCCAGGAGTCTTATTTGCACTCATTGGTCACTACTCTAGCTCCAGATTTGGTGAGAAACCCTGGATCAAAACATAACGTTGAGAGTCATAGGATGGGATACCTGGTGTCCTATTCTAGCTTCCACATGCATACAAGTGGGTGTCCCCCTGCACCCACACACACATGCATACACCCCTTATTCCCCCACCCCCCAAAGTAGATAGAGCAGGGAGGGGGTAATGCAGATTTTGACTATGGGTTTTTGCAGGTGGGATCATCCCAAAAAATTTCTATCCTGGGTCAGAATGGCCAGACAGGTTATAGAGTGCTGAGCAAGGAACACAAGGCTGGTGTTGTAGCTACTGACCATGGGCCACAGGCTTGGACTTCCACACCAGAAACCTGTTCACCACAGGGAACAGGTGCTCTTGGCACTTACAGGCTTGTCTGTGCCATTGGGTAGCCTTCTCCAGAGCGCTGGTTCCAGTGACCTCTAGTGGTGATAGCCAGTCCTGCAAGAGGACCTCTGGGGAACGTGAAGCCCCACACTGGCTTGTCCTATTTGTCTGTCTGTCTGTCTATCTATCTATCATCTATCTATCTATCTATCTATCTATCTATCTATCTATCTATCTATCTATCTATCTATCTAATCTACCTATCATATATCTATCATTTATTTTTTATTTATATTAAAAATTAGTTATCTCTACCTCCAAGCTTCTCCTCAGCTTCACTCGGATGTGCTCACTGCAATGTGCCACGCTAACAAGAACACATTGTGTCTAACACACCAAATAGGGAACAGATTCACGTACTGTTAAGACACAAGGGACTGAGTTATACCAATGACTCAGGGGGTAAAGGAGTTTGCTGTCAAGTCCAGCAACTTGAGTTCAGTCCCTAGAGGCCATAGGGTGAAAGGAGAGAACTGACTCCTGCAAGTTGTGTGTGTGTGTGTGTCCACGACTGTGTCTAATGTGTGTGTGTGTGTGTGTGTCCACGACTGTGTCTAATGTGTGTGTGTATGTGTGTGTGTGTGTGTGTGTACACACACGCGCGCGCGCGGACACACATGCACACACATACACACACAATGAGTGTAATGAACTAAACTGTTTTTTTTTTTAAAGATATCTGGAACTGATCTATTTCAATGAACACAAAACCTGATCCAGTCACACAGAGTCACGTGACAACAGCACCTGCTCATGCTGAGCTTAGCATCTACCAGGCTCTGCCCCAGGGACTTTACAGATGTGAACTCTGCATAGTCCTCATGATAACTCTACCAGGCAGGTTTGGTTAGGATCCCCACATTTAAGCAAATGAAGGGACTTTCGAAAGTCATTCCTCATTGCTAGGCATCCCAAAGGGCTCCGGAGATGGCCCAGTCAGCCGAATTTTCTCTATGTGACTACTAGGGCTTTTATTACATAATCTGTCTGGGACTGTTCATTTTGATTGTCAACTTGATGGGATTTAGAGTCACCAAGGAGATGAACTTCTGGGCAAGTCTGTGAGGGTTTTTCTGGGAAGGTTTAACTGTAGAGGGCAGACCCACCCTTCACGTGGATAGCACCATTGCGTGGACTGGGGTCCTGTTCTAAACACAGAGGTCACAGCAAACCGAGCACCGGGATTTAGTGGGTCTCCACTTCCTGACTGCAGATGTAATCTGACGGGCTGCTTCACCCTCCTGCATCCGCGCCTTCCCACCATGAGAGCCCGACAAAGCCTTAGGTCCTTAAGACACTCTGGCTAGGCATTTTGCCATAGCAATGAGACAAACCACAATGTCCTCCCAAACTATTCAGCTTTCTCGCTCATCTTCCTCCACCCTCCTCCTGTCTACATGCCACCTTTACTGCTGGGCCAGCAAGACTGTGACTTGGTCAGACTTGTGACGCAGACACTAACACAGAGTATATCATTAGCCAATGCTCGTTGAATGAATAAAGTTTTGGTCCTTGAGCAATTGAATTCATTCTTTTCCTGAATTCTTAGCTCCAGTCTCACCTCCTTCTGGGGAGAGGACCCTCAAGCAGTCACAATTTTGCATCTTTGTAGCAACACCAACATCAGCCGCCACCGTGCCAGGGACAGACATCCCCCAGGAGAGTGTTGACACCTTACTGTGCCACACAACAAAGCTCACCTGATTCACTCAATCCCAACAAAGCAGAACAAGGAAACAAACAATGACGTTGCTCTGGCTTTAATACGAGGCTCCAAGGCACAGAGAGGTTAGGGAACTTGCCGAGATCACACAGGACCAGTTGATTCTGAGGGTCCTCTTTGCCCTATTCTCTCCTGGGAAGCTGGCTCTCTGACTAAACCGTCTCAGAGTTCCTTTCTTTTTATTTTCCCACCTGAGACTTCGCCATAGACTGAGGCACAGGAATGCAAAATAATTTTATGCTAAGGGCATCCTAAAGTCATCCGCTGTTTCCACCTCTGCTGAGGCTGTCCACTACTATTCTGACGTGGAGCTCTGTGGAGAAAATTCTGAGAGGGAGAAAAATCTGTCCTGCTGTCCTCAGTGTAAGATGGTTGGATATATTTTACTTGTTTTGATCCAGGTATCTGGACTGACTCCACTCCTGGCCCCTGCCTGAGGGGCACATGTCGATGGAACGGAGATTTAATTATTGAGATGAGGAAACGGGTCAGTCCTTCAACCTGATGCACTTGCTCTATGGCAAAACACAGCTCCCACCCTGAGCTGGAAGCCTTGCTGGACCTGATCAACTACTGTGTAGGGAACAGCCATTTGGGAGGGTCACAGTGGTGCCCCAGGATAGATGAGCAGCAGACACCCCCCTGCCCTTCACCCGAGCACATCCTCTCGATTTATCGGCTCATTAGGCAAGGCCTCACTTGCCTGCATCTCCAGACTGTTCCCAGTGGCCTGGCTGCATCCCACACACCCGTGCTTCCAAACAGCAGCTTGCCCTGCAGCTCTCCCTGCGGTTCCCCGACCACCCCGTCCCCACAGCTGCAGCTGCTTTCCTGTCCCTCAGTTCTGCAAAGATCCAGGGGAGAAGCTCCTGGGCTCCCTGAGTGCCCTGGTCCTCAGGAGAGCCATGGTCTAGCCTGCACCAACAGCCGCAAGGATGCCATGCCAAGGGGTGGTGCTGTTGACATGGACACAGGCAGGACACACACAGGCGCAGGAGTGGGAATGGGCTGGAGTCACTCAGATCTGAGTTCCAACTCTGTTTCCAGGGAGTGTCTATTGATCACCTTTAATGAAGAACCAGAACCAGGACCTGGAGAGGTGGTTCAAGAGTTAAGAGTACTTTTTGTTCTCCCTGAGGACCACAGATGGGTTCCCAGCACCCATATCCAGTGGTTCATAAAAACCTGGAACTCCAGCTTCAAGGGATCTGATGGCCTCTTCTGGCCTCCATGTGTACTACACACACGTGGTATATATACACAGACAAGCAAGCACATGCACATAAATGAAAATAAATAACTTTAAAATGCTGTGTGGCAAATTGTAGGAAGGGACCAGAACCAGGCTGAAGTATAGCTTAGCACACATAAGGCTGTGGATTCGAACCCAGTACTGCAAGAGAACCCACTTCAATCCAAACTAAACAAATGAAAAGATCTTAAGCAGGTAACAAGACCCCAAACAGGACTGTAAGTAAAGATTTACTGAACACCACATATATCCTGTGCCACAGATCTCACCCTGGGGGTGATGTGAATGCCCAGGGCAGACCAGCCCCTGCCCTCTTGGGACTCACTATCAACTGGGAATTCAGACAAATGTGATCCTGTGAGGACATGGACATTCTGGGTCTCAAGGTTCTTTCTTTCTTTCTTTTTTTTTTAACCTTAAGTTAGAGACAACATAATTTCTTTAGAGAATTGGTTCACAGAAAATATTAAATAGTCTCTATGAGACTGTAGCAATACAGTTGTCCATCCCTGTATGCTTTCTCTCTCTCTCTCTCTCTCTCTCTCTCTCTCTCTCTCTCTCTCTCTCTCTCTTCTTAACTTCCAACTATCAAAATCACCAATGAGTTCTTAGTAAATTTTTACAAGTCTATGAGGATAGAAAAGGCCAGGGGAAGGAGCTCCTTGATGCAGCCCTCCCTGACGCCATGTCTTAGAAGGAGCAATAAAAGCCCTTGTCACTCAGCAATCCCATAAAAACCTGGTCCCTCTGCCCCTTCTCCTGGGAGGACTGCACCGCCCAGTGCGCTGTGTCTTTGTTCACCGTGTAGAACAGGGAACCTGATCTATGTCAGCCAGGGGTTAGCAGGTTCAAGAACCCCTTTCCCCAGCACCATGGTCACCAGGTGCCGAGTATTTGTCTTCAGTACTTGTAGAAGTGACAGGAAGTATAGGTCACATCATCTCTTCTCACCATAGTCAGTGTTCTCAGGTTCCCAGCAGTTTGAAGGCCAGAAGTAAGGAGCCTGCAACAGAGCACAGGATATCAGAACCAGAGGCACACTGCTGTAACTCTGGGAAATGTAAGCTACAGGCAGACACTCCTTTGGCCTGGCACAGGCTGGCACAGTTTCCTCTCTAACCCCTGGGCAGGACCATGTTCCCACAGCCTTTGGCTTGGGCTTTGACACACTCCGACTCTCTGTCTCTGCTCCCTCTGAGGCAGAGTCTGGGAGAAGGGCTAACAGTGGATGAGGAGGATGAGTGAGCATGTAGCACATGAGGATGCACTCCAGGGTGCTACAGACCAAGGACAGTGCTTTCTTTCAGGCTCACTCAGATCAGCTTCCTAAGGTCACTAAAGCCATGTTCATCCTCTGAGTGCCCCCATCCCAAGGGGCTTAGATAGTGTCCCCGAGTACCCCCTTTGAAAGATGGGTGATAGCCACTCTTGTAGCAGCTTTTTTTCCAGAAGAAATGAGGAAAATATCTGTTCTCATCTGAACCCTAGTCCTCCAGGAGATGTTCTCATCTGAACCCTAGTCCTCCAGGAGATGTTCTCATATGAACCCTAGTCCTCCAGATGTTCTTGTCTGAACCCTAGTCCTCCAGATGTTCTCATCTGAACCCCAGTCCTCCAGGAGATGTTCTCATCAGGACCTAGTCCTCCAGATGTTCTCATCTGAACCCCAGTCCTCCAGGAGATGTTCTCATCTGAACCCCAGTCCTCCAGGAGATGTTTTCATCTGACCCCTAGTCCTCCAGGAGATGTTCTCATCAGGACCTAGTCCTCCAGATGTTCTCATCTGAACCCCAGTCCTCCAGGAGATGTTATCATCTGAACCCTAGTCCTCCAGGAGACGTTCTCATCTGAATTCTAGTCTCCCAGAAGATGCTCTGAAGAGATGGAGTCTTGAGATTAGAGAGATGGCTCAGTGGTTAAGAACATTTACTATTTTTACAAAGGACCTGAGTTCAATTCCCAGCACCTACAGGGTACCTCAAAATCACCTGCAGCTCTAGTTCTAAGCCATCTGATATCCCCTTATGTCATCTATGGGCCCTAGATAAGCACATGGTACATATACATACATTCAAACAAAATACAAATACATATAAAATAAAAAATAATTCTTTTTTGTTAAAGATGAGAGATGGGGTCTTTGGAAGGTGAAGGAGACATGGAGACAGAGGCTTCATAAGTGAAATTAGTGTCATTATTTTTTAAAAGGCTTGAGGGAGACCCCTCCTCCCTTCCACCAAATGAGAGCACAGCTAGAAAGTACGATCTATGAAATAGAGAGTGCTCCCCTACCAGACACTTCTCCCAGAGCTGTGAAAAATGATGTTTATAAGATATGCAGGGGATTTTGCGATAATACCCCCAAGTGGCTTAGACAGTGTCCACAAATACCATAGGCTATCAGTGAGGGCCTTTTACTGTTCTTTAAGTGGGTCACCCAGTATCTAAGTTAACGAATCTCTTAGCTTTTGCAGGGGGACACTTACTCTTTTAAATATGCCTAGTTGTTCTAGGTGGTTCTAATCTGAGGTCACATGATGATGAGCAGAAGGGTTCTTGGGGAAGAGCCAGTAGGCCTACCTGGAAACGGTAAAAGGTGCCATCATCTTTCATGGTGAGAACATGGTCTGAGATTGGGAAGATGTAGCCCTGGGCGGCGATAAGGCTTCCCAGGTGTATTGCTTCAACTGCAAGGAGAGAAAAGGAGGAGGAAGCAGGTCATTCAGCTAAAACATGCATTGGGAGAGCAGAAGGTGACCCGAGGTCATGTGTCATCCCTCTGGATGACAGTGCTGACGAGGTCTTCCCTTGCTGATGGTAGCAATGCGAAGCCACTGACAATTGAGAAGGACCATTGCATGTCTGGCCTCCTCAGAGAGTTTGACAATACTCGACCACTCATTCCCCACAGCCTTCCCAAACAAAGTCAGGTCCAGCAGCACGGCATAGACCAAGTAGCGCCTAAAGAAGTGAGGCCTTTCACACAAGGGCTGAGCAGTGAAATACTCAGGCAGAGATGGTGGCCTGAGCCGTGGTTCTCCTGTCTCTGATCCTGAGCACCGGGGGTTGCAGTCTTGTGGTCCAGAGGCTTCATAATCTCCTCGGGCCATGACCATTCCAGGAAATCAGAGGAAGGATACTGGGGTGGGCAGTGCCATAGTGACAAAGCAGATAGAAAAGTAGGTATTTCTGCCAAAATCCACCTGCTGCTTCCTTATCTCTGCCCCAGCCATAAACAGGTTTCCCTCAGTAGTTAAGGTTTTACCTTATCCAGAGAGGAGCCCATACAGTTGGGGGGGGGGCTATTTCTTCTACGACCAGTTTTATAAGCTGAATATTTTTAAGTCATTTGTCTTGTCTGTAACTGTAAGCTTTTCAATACAACCTAAGTGCTTTGCTTTCTAAGAATCACCAAGTCCCCTTGGAAGTAGTACCCATCGTAGTTAGACTCTGAATAATGATGTTTTATTGTACTTGCTTCCTGATGACAAGTTTGCCTTTACAATTCTATCTGGCTGTCACTACATATTCATGTAGAATTTGTCTCAGGACCCCCATGAAGATCAAAATATTTGGATGCTCAAGCCTTGATATCAAATGGCATCATGTGTGTATAAACCTGCACACACGCTCCTGCAAGCTTCAAGTCATTTCTAGGTTACTTTTGATGCCTAACACAGTCTAAATGCTATGCAAATGGCTGTTATACTATAAAGCTTAGGGAATCACAAACCGTCTCTATATATTGAGCAGAGATACATTTTTGCATCAAATATTTTCAATCCAGTGTTAGTTGACTTCAAGGATAAAGCTCTGAATGCACAGAAGTTCAACTATATGCTTCAAGAACCATGAGCCAGGTGTGATGGCACAGGTCTATAATCCCAGCACCTGGGAGGGTAAGGCAGGTGAACTGAGAGGTCAAGGCCAGCTTGGGCTACATAGTAAAACCAACCAACCAACTAACCAATGAACCAATGAACTAACCAACCAACCAACCAACCAATGAGCCAACCAACCAACCAACCAACCAACCAACCAACCAACCAACCAACCAACCAAAACCCTAACACAAACAAAAGGAAAAATGTCAGGCCAGTAAGAAGTAAAGCTCCATCATTTATTCTTCCCCATGCAAGATGGAAAAGCAAGATCCTGAAAGAAGGTAATGTTGAGCCACTGACACCAGAGCTAGAACTCTTACTTAGAAATGCTTTTACTTTAACAGAAGGGAACAAGAAAAGACAGAGCAGCCAGCATGGGACTTCCATTAGACATGTTGGTTTCCCAGGCTGTGGTTTGTGGCTCCATCTTAAGGCAAACTGTTTTAGCTTCTCCTTCCTGGCTAATTATCAGAAGCCCAAACTTGTCCCAACATCTTGATGTCCCCCCAAAGGTATCAGAAAAGAGTAGACCATTGTAGATGCAACTTTCACCAGTGTGGACCTCCCACAGAAGTTTTTCATGCCAGGGCCAGAGGAGTCTCACTTACATTAGCTGTGTTAGAGTCCTCAGAATATCAATAATAATGAATTCAATGGATACTTCAGAAGGGCTAGGAAGTGCTCTAAACAAATTCTACCATAAGAAATGGCCTTAAGTTAGCATGACTAAAAAGAAACAGTGACTTCAGATAAATGTCATCAAATGGCTAGATGCCTACCCAGACTGACTGCATGGATGGTCAATCAGAAGTCCAGGCTGTATAATGGAGACACCAAGAGGAGCTGACTTGGAGTCTAGTCTTCCAGTGAAATTCTTAGCTCACAAGAAAAAGAAGAATAGGCCCCTTTTCTTGTGAGCTAAGAACTTCACTTGAAATAAGAATTTTTGTTAGCTGACATAGTGACCACTGATCCAGGACATGAAAAGGGCCAGGGTCACTTCCAAAAATCACCTGCTCTTCAAGGACTCATGTTTCCATCAACTTCATTTAATAGAATTATTTGAAAGTGCATTGTTGTACACTCAACTGTAGATTAGCAATGCCAGGTTAAAATGTAAGCCTGGGTTGGCATATCGATTCCACAAATAACCACAAAGGCCCAACATCTAGTGTGGGCACTTGGTGCAGATTCTCAGAAAGCAGGGTGGTTAAGGTCCACTTAACTTATGGTATCTATATCCTCCAAGGATGACCATTAAGAACATTGGCGCAGAGGGCTGGGTATATGTAGCTTAGTGGCAGAATGCTTGCCCAATAGGAACAGGGCCCTGGATTCACTCAGCACTAATGTGAGCCCCAGAGTAGATCCACTATGGATATTTGTAAATGTGTTCTTTGAGTATTAATAATGCCAGTTAAGCCAGACAAATGGATGTGTGCTAAATGCTAAGGAAAAAAAACACAACAATAAACTCATCACACACTGATGAAAATCAACTTGAGCTGTCTAGAAGTTTCATTTTTTTTTTCTGGAGCACCTCCCCCATTTCCTAATAAGACTGTGAAAACACATTGTCTTGCTTATTTTCTGGTGGAAGGACAGCTGTGGAAACTGTCTAAACTGTCTTCATTGGTCAGGGTTTTGCTGTTTTTTTTTTTTTTTCTTCTGGTATACTTTGCCTAATTGAAACGCACAATTAGAGTTGAAAAAAAAATCACTTCTTCACTTCTTGCAGAAGCAGAAAACAGAAGGAGTTTTAGCAAATAATTAAACATCTTAATTGTGGATCAGGCAATCTAATTTTAAGAGCAGCTTCTAGAAGGCTGTTCTGTGACAGGGCTACAACTTATCTTTAATTGCTACGGCTAACGAGAATTCATCTCATTTCACACGCTATTGTGTTGAGCTCTTTGGCATTCTAAATAGTGGCTCATTTCCTCAAAGGGTGATTTCCACATGATGATAGACATTCAGTGGAGAAAATAAATGACTTCTATCTGCAAATACAATGAGTCCACATCCTGGAATCCACGATGATAAGCCTTCTTTTCAAGACTGTATAAGGCCCACTGGGGAAGTTGTCTATGGCATGTGTACTAAGACCAGGGGAGGTAAAGGCAAGGTCAAAGGTCAAATACCTGGGTCCTCAATAGAAAGGTTCTTCATGAGCCACTGCACAATGTCCGTACCTGCAATGACAAAGCAATGTCAGCTGATGATCTCATGGGTAGCAGAAGAAACATCTCTACTAGAGTCCGGAGCCCAGCGGCACACAGCTTGAGAGCTGGATAATACCGCCATTTTCCCCATGCTAACCAGCCCTTCCCATCCACTGGGACATGGCCACCATTATGATTCAGTAACTGCCATCCCTCCTTATCCTCCTTCTTTCATGGAGACAGGCTTTTGTGCATCCAGGCTGATTTTGAATTTCCTATATAGCCGAGGATGCTAAGATGCCAGTCCTGAGCGCCAAGCTTAGTTTATATAGTGCTGGGAATCAAACCCAGGGCTTCACGGATACTAGACAAGCGTTGTACCAATTCAGCTGCACTTTCGGCCTATATTTCAGTTTTTTTTTTTTCCCCAGAAAAAAACCCACCATCACCAACAAAAACAAAACAAGAAACAAAACCAAAAGTTAACCAACCAACCAACCAACCAACCAACAGAAAACAAAATCCAAACCCACTTCTGATGCTTCAGTTACATCCACATTCCCAGGAGCATCCTACTTTCTGGGGACACAGATTTCAATGGCTTCCCCAAGGCAGGCCAGTGAAGCTGAAGCATGCCTGCTCCTAGAACATTTTTTTTTTTCAGCACTGTGCCCTTCCTGACAAGTGCTAATCAGCTCAAGTGGCCTCAGAGGTGCTTGGAAAGCTTGTTCTTTTCAGGCATGAGTCCAAGCTGAGTCAACGTGCCTCTGAGTCCATGGACCACTTCTGGGTCTTCACTGACAGTTTCTTCTTTTTCATCTGGGCCTTAGTTACCTTAAATTTCAAGGTTCCCTCAAAGTTGGCTGTGGACTGAACCATACTAATTATATGTGGGTAGAATGACCTATATTACTGCCTGCTCTGGTCTATGAAAACCTCCTCCACACCTACAGACCCTTCCCTTATTTATCTTGGAAACTGAATGCAGCAGAGACACAATATGGAAGGGGCCATGGATCCCACCATGAAAATGAATGACTATTTAGATCCCTCATAAGAGATATTATTGTGTGTGGAATAACCCCAGTTTCTTCTAGCCAGCATGTTTAACAAGTCACACTTGAACAGAAATTTGACCCTCTCTTACTTCTTCCTATTGGTTTTAGTTTTGTCTTCTGATGACAGAAGAGTGAACTTCTTGAACCCAGATCTCATCACTCTAAGACCATCCCTTCAGATTTTGGGCGGTCTTTTCATACATCAGCTGTGTTATCATTCCCAGTGTGACGGACCTGGATCCATTCCATGGCTTGGCCTGGAGCTCCTCACCATTGGCCAAAGTCTTCCGAACAAACTCCTTTAAAAAATGTCTTCCTTTTTAAAAGATTGCAACTAGAACCCATGTTCCAAGAGCAGCTTATCTCACACAGGAGTGTGTAGCGGGTGGAGGAATCCCCCAGTGAGTGAAGTAAGGAAGTCCTAAGTGAGTATGTATTGTTGACTTGCACATAGCCATGTCAAGGACCCAATGTCTCAACCCTGTGGGTCTGGCAAAGCCTTCCCCCTGGTGAGGCTCAGAGACATAGCAAAACCTTCTTTAGGGGGGGTGTCCAATTGATCAGTGTGCACAAAAGCTAGTAACTGCATCTTACCCTCCTAGGTGTCTACAGCCTGAACTATTCCCTCACAGAGACCTCCACCAAGACTAGCTCTCCTGACTCCCTGTGCTGTGTATAACAAACACACAGAGAATCTGGGTGGCCAGGGGAGACAGGGCACACGCCCCACCTGACCCAGCTTGTCTGTACTTGTGTCTCTGTGTCTGCTCTCTTTTCATGCCTTTGCCTCCCTAGTCAGGGTTTCCGGACCCAAGGTATGTAACACAAGTGCAAGAGCCCAATTATCTGCGAGGTTCCCAACATCTGATCAAAACACTGAGTCGCCCAAAGATTTCGTTTTACACTGGTGCAGACCTCTCAACATGGCTTCGTTACCTCTTAGGGGATGTCTGATGGAAAACAGGCTGAAAGGAACAATATTTCCAGATCTGAGTCAAGAATGGGTCTGGAGCCTTGGTGTGTGTGTGTGTGTGTGTGTGTGTGTGTGTGTGTGTGTGTGTGTGTGTAGGGTGAGTGTGTGTCAGGAGGGTATGTGTGTGTCAGGAAGATGTGTGTGTCATGAAGGTGTATGTGTATGTCAGGAGGGTGTGTGTGTGTCAGGAGGGTGTGTGTATGTGTGTGTGAAGAGGGTGTGTGCGTGAGGGTGTCTGCTAAAGTAGTTCCTGGCTGGATTCCCAGCCAGATGAATGAGATCCAGCAGAGGAATTTACTGAGGCACCCTTTTCCTGGGAGTCAAAAATTTTTCAGACATTTGACCATTGACTAGAAGTAAGTTCTCTGCTGGCCAACAACCTGGACATTTGGTCTCTGTGTGGCTCTCTGGAAGATGTGAAACAGTGCAGCAGAGCTGCTGGGGCCCTACCCTCCTCCTCCTGACCTCCAGGGCCAACTTCATTGACAATGCCATTTCCTCACACTTCTGCCTCAAAAGCAAGACTCAGAAGCCTCCCACACTTGCTTCCGGACCACATCTGTGAGCTGAAATTGGATGCAGAAACACTCTGGTCGATTCCCATCTTTTGAGAGGGAGTCCACTTGTATAGCAGTGTGCGTGCATGCATGTGTGTGTGTGTGTGTGTGCATGCATGCATGCACGAGTGCGCGAGTGTGCGTGCTCATCTCCCTCAAATTACAGAAGTTGTGCATTTGTCCTAGGAAATGCAGAACAAAGCAGACATCAAATAAGAACTGTAATCCCAAATTGGGGGTGGGGGAGACACACTAACCTGTTCTTTTTTTTTTTTATCCCTCAAAGAAAAATAGTTCTTTTCTGTGGGTTGCCTAGAAACTGCGAGGCTTCCAGTAGCACCCCGGCTCTCCCCGGGGCCTGCGGATTATCTTTCCGCTGAGCTTGCTCAGCCATTATTTATCACCTGCCAAGATTGATTGCTCACCCTGGGACAATGACAGCCCTTCCTTTCCCCTGTTAATTACTGTCATCATTAATATCCATGTCACTAATTAGTATTCATTCGCATTGAGACTCCTTCCTTGCTATCCTACCCACCACCGCCCCCCAGCACCCCAGCACCATTGTCTGGATTTCTGCCCCATTTGGCGCTCAGTTTCTGGCCCAATTGTTCTACCGCTCCACCTAGCTAAAGAATCACAGTTAAGCACCTTTCTTGTAAGGAAGATAAAGTCACAAAGGTCCCCTTTCCTTCGCCCTCTAACAGTTTGGGGACCACAGAGCTGGTTTTTGTGTGATGGCACAGTGACCGTGACAGTCGCTATGCCGTGTGGGGATGATGAGGCTGCTGTTCCTCGCGATCCCGGGCCGGGATACTCCATTTGCTGTGCTCTCGCTGTACTGTCCCTCGCACGCTATGGGTACCATCCTGCGGCCTGCAGCAGACATGTTGGAAGGTGCTCAGGGACGGGTGGACACTCTTACAAGTTTATATGGACAGATCCATAAGTGGCCTGCTCCAGCTTTGGGGCGGGAAGCTAACCACCGTGGTTCTGCCCCGGAACAAGCAGCAGGGAAGGCAACTACGTCATAATATTATGAACGTGCTCCAACTAGACATGTTCGAGCCAGACGAGAGAATAGTCCACAGAGCAGCAGCAGGAGCAAGCGTCTGCGCTCTCGGTTTTTTTTTTTTTTTTTTTTTTTTTTTTTTTTTGTCTTTCCTCTCTCCACCAACCCAGAGACCCACCTTTCCTTCCTCTTAGCAGAAAGAATTTGAAGAAGATTCTTTTCTGTGCTATCAGAAAATAGTTGTTGCCTTTTGTTTCCACTGTTGAATTTGAGACGCTACCTTAGTCAAGATGTCCTCCGGGGACTTACGGACTGATAACAGCCCACAGCATAACACACACAACACAGCCACCTTTATTCCCAAGAGCCTGAAACACTGACCTGGAAGCTGTTCTGGGGCCAATTGCATGTGTGTGTGTCTCTCTCTGTGTGCGTTATGTACATGTTTGTGTGAGTGCACAGACTAGTGTTTTCACATGCATTAGTATGTCTGAGATGAATGCCAGTGGCTTCTTCAGTTACTCCCCATCTCATTATTGAGATAGGGTCTCTCTCTCTCTCTCTCTCTCTCTCTCTCTCTCTCTCTCTCTCTCTCTCTCTCTCTCTCTCTCCTCTCTCTCTCTTTCTCGTGACTTTTTGAGACAGGGCTCCTCTGTTAGCCCTGCCTGTCCTGTCCTGGAACTCACTCTGCAGACCAGGCTGGCTTCGAACTCAGAGGATCCAACTGCCTCTGCCTCCGAGTGCTGGGATTCAAGGCGTGCACCCCCACCGCTCCACAGAGATAGGGTCTCTAACTGAACCCGGGGCTCCTCTATCCAGCTAGGCTGGCTGGCTGTCCAGTGAGCCACAGGGATCCACCTGTGTCTGCTTTCCCAGAACAGAAATTACAGGAATATGACCAGACTCAGCTTTTAAGTGGGTCCTAGAGACCTGGACTCGCATCCTCATGCTTGTGGGACAGATACTTTAGCAACTGAGCCATCACCCAGCCCCACGGACACTGATTAATTAACTCACGATACAGGAATATCCATGAACTACACCAGAGGGTATTCAAGTACTTCCCACTGCGTGTGTGCTGTCTCCGCGTATGTGAGTGGGTGTTTATTATCAGCAGTTACACGCTGTGCTTCACATGCATTGTAGTACACCTTTCTACCGTATCTTTTACATATAAACATATTTATTGAACAGGCATTTGAGATCAATATAGAATTCCTCTAACAAGAAAGTCAGGAAATCAAGGCTTATTCATGGAATAATATTTTTTGGACAACTAGTACACTGAGTGGATAAAGCGCATCAAGAAGAGCCTATATGGTGAAATAACATTTTTTACAGCAGAAAAATACTCCTATTTTATTAATTATGCACTTATATATGTATATACAGAAATGAAAAAAGACCAGTTCTGGAAATAACTTAAGTTGTTAACTTTAGGTTATCTTGGGCAGAGGAGAGGCATCCAATCATAACTTTGTTTCTGAACTATCTGAAGTTCACAGAACATTCTCATGCTTTGCAAGGAAATGTTTTTTATTTCCAAGAATGGAGAGGCAAGAATTGGCCTCCCAGCACTTGGGGTGCAGAGGCAGGTGGATCTCTGTGAGTTTGAGGCCAGCCTGGTCTACAGAGTGAGTTCCAGGACAACCAGAGCTACACAGAGGAAACCCTGTCTTGAAAAACCATAAATAAATTAAAAAATTGGCCTCTCAAACCAAAGCAGAGAGAGTAAGAGGTAATCTGCATAGCTCCTCCTCTCCTGGGAATTTTTGTTTTCTTGGAAGCAAATAGTAGTGAACAAAGGCAGGGTCTCTGGGCTGGGCACTGTTGTTGGTCATGTAGCCCAGGCTGGCTTGGAACTGATTAAGTAGTAAGGCTGACTAACTTCTGCCTCCCCCTCCTGAGGGCTGATATTACTGCTGCCATCACACTCAGTTGATACAGTGCTGGGGTCTAGGGTGTCAAACCCACAACTTTGAAGATGCCAGATGAGCACCCTACCAGTTAGGCTACACCCCCAGTCCCAGTTTTGTCTTGAGGAGTCAGCAGAGGGAGACTCAGTCATGATGCTGGATCACTGCCCTTGAACTCACTGCACACTCTAGCCATCTGTGGTCCCTGGGACTACAAGTAGAATTTTATAGACACCATGGGGATGTTCATCAAAGTCCTGTATCAGGAGAGGCAACCCGGATTACTTCTTTATGTTTACTTATGTCCATGGTAGAGTAAGACTCAGTGACCACTCATGTTTAGTTCCCATGCTGTGTAGACAGGAGGTAAATACAAACTAGATTTGAGAGAGCCCTGGTATGTAAGGGGGCTCTGTTTTGGGTTTAGAGGAGCATCGCACAAGATCCTGGGGTGTCTTCAGGTGTTTCAGTGAATTTGATGAGGATGCTTCCACTCAGGCATGATAATCCAAGGAGCTCTTAATGTGAGCTACTTCCTCCCATGCCCTCCAAGTATTGGATCATTTGCAAGCCATACAGAGTGGACATCATCTGCAAGGCTGAGGAAGCTGCAATAATTTGTGCTTCTTGCTTTCTCATTTGAGGTCTTAGGGACCATCAAAGTGTCTTGATGCCTCTAGAAAGGAGTCTACTGAGGCTCAGCTTGCAGACAAAGGAGGATGCAACAGCAGTCAAACAGTGGGGATGTGGCAAGGTAAGGCTCACTCCTGATAAATATTTATTTAATATTTTTTCTTCTTCTTATTTTATATGTACAGGTGTTTTGCCTATGTGTATATCTGTGCACCACATGTATGCCAGGTGCATGCAGAGGCCGGAAGAGGGTGCTGCATCCCCTGAGCTGGAGTTACAGATGGTTGTGATCCACTATTTGGGTGCTGGGAACCTAACCCAAGCCCTTTGGGAGAGCAGCCAGTGCTCTTAACCACTGGGACATCTCTCCAGTTCCCAGATAAATATTTTGTAGGAAGTGAGGGTCAGAAAGCAAGTCAGGTGCGTTGACCCAGAGTAAAGAAAGGCTTTGAATGTGATGGATTCCAGCATGGCTCTGGTTTTGGTGCTCTGATGACTGACCATTCCTACATCCTCCGCTCCCTTCTCCTCCTCTCTTCTGTTAGCTGGGCCATGTTTTCATTCCCAGAACACTCCACGCTTTTGTCTCAGCTCAGGATCTCTGCATATGCAATTCCCCAAGGGGTAGGAAGGCTCTCTCCTTTCTCCCCTGCTTCTACCTGTCCCCGACTCCTTCACACTCTTCACTAACTACCTCAGAAAGCCTTCATTACTTTCCAGATTTGGCAAGGTCTCTTGGCATCTGAATGGTTCTCCCTTTTGCGGCACGTCTCTTGGCCAGGACTAGATAGCTCCCATGGGATGGTCTGGTCAACATCCGCTTCCTCTTCTGTGTCGGCTTCCTAAGTCCGCCTCAGCAAAGTACCATGAACTGGGTGGTCCGAACCACCACAGTTCACATGCTCATAGTTCTGGAGGCTGAATGCTCAAGTTCAAGGTCACAGAAGTGTTGGCTCACACAAGGGCAATGAGGAAGTGCTGCCCTGTGCCTCTTGCCTGGTCTGCCGGCAGAATGTGTTTATCTGTGGCCTGTAGAAGCAACACCCTAGTTTCTGCATCCATATCCATGTGATATTCCTCTGATACACGCTCTGCCCAAGGTTTTCTTCCTATAAGGACACTCACAAATCCTGCTGCCTCGAGGCCCACCCTAATTTTCTTATACCTTAATGGCTGTGTTTCCTAATAAGATCACATTCTGAGGTTCTGGGGGAAGATGCAATTTAACTCTTAGCAATTGATGAGCATCAGCACCTGCGGACAGGGATTTCATTCTGCTGTTCTGTTCCAGGCATGGAGTGAGCAGCTGGCATGGAGGTGGGGTTTTATAAGCATTTACTCATCAGGAGTTGCATTCCAATATGCATCATATACTACATAGTCACCCATATGCACATACTCATTTCAAGTTCAATTAAACATTTTCCCCCTTTGGTGGGCTATTTAAAACTTCATCCCAAAGGCTGGAGAAAGAAAGAGGGAAGAAGGGATGGAAGGAGAGAGGAAGGGATGGGTAGAGATAGGAAGGGAGAGAGGAAAAAAGGAAGGGGAACAGGAGTGTAAGGAGAGAAAAATGTAAACCCCAGCCAACACCAGATCTTAGACAGGCACTTTTGGAATACTGCTTTCATTAAATCTTTCACGCTTCTCATCTATTGTGGTAGGCTTCTCTCAAAGCATCACAGCTCTTATAAGAAGAAATCTCAACAGATTAATACTGTACAAAGTGTTAACATTTCAAAGCTATCTTCCAATCAGTATGCGCTGGCTGTCACATCATAGAGACCTGAGAGGTGAATGAAAGTCAAGAGAGGAAGACAGGTCTCCAACTGTCTACCTCTGGATACCACCCACCCCCAAGCCTGTTCCTTCTCTTCCTCTCACTTCCAGTCTGTAATGAGTGTTACCCTGTCCAGTTCCTCAGATTTAGTTTGGATCGTGTGGAGGAATTGAACTCAGACACAGGAATTATGACTTGGGACCCCTGATCTGCAAACCTCTTGCCATAAGCAAGGTCTGTCAGGCCGGTCTCTCTGCAGTCCTGTAAACTGCTTGCTGGCCTCTAGGAGCCTGTGACAACCCTAACTCTAAAGGACCCAGTGATCACACAGCAGCCAAAACAATGGACCACGGGGAAGCCCTGGGCAAGCGCTCTCCCCACAGCCCCAGCCAGCCAGCTCCAGACTGAAATTTAAAGCTTCCCTGTGTATTATGAAAAATAACAGGGGCAGGAGACCAGGCGAGGTTATTACCAACCCATAAATCAGCCAGGAGGCGCTGAGGGCTGCGGTGAGGTGCCCGAGATGGGGCTCTCCTGGTTTGTTATCTCACCCGAGCCCCCACAATTGATTCATAACCTCATAACCCTCCCGCGCCCGAATCCCAAGTCTTATATCTAATTGTCAGCAGCTGAGTACATGATTTGCAAGAGGATGCGGGCAGCAGCAGACGTGGGGGCGGAGGAAAGATTAGTTTTGTCAATCAAAAGCATCCAGGGTGAGGCTGAGAGCGTGCGGGGATTTAGCTCCACAATCGGCTTATTAAAGGCAAGGCTGGATGTGGCTACATTGATTAGGCCGTAGAGCAGGGAAATAGGGGCTCATAACCAAGGTGGGAGGAGCCACGGCTCCCTAGGGTGGCTGCTGCTGATGACTACCTTCCACTAGGAAGCAGAAAAGAAAAACAAATAGGCAGGGTCAGTCAGTGCTCTGAGAAACAACGGACCTAATGCCCGGTGTCCAGGCGCCCTCATCAGAAAGCTTCGTGGACGTCCTCAGGGATGGGGAACTTCGCAGGGAATGCCGGGAGGGTACCTGGTTTGAGGAAGGGAGCCAGTGGCAGATGGGTGACGGATAGTCCTGGGGTCTTATTGTCTTCCCATTGCTTACTGGTCACTTCACCTGTGCAAATTTAAATCTGAAAAGCGATTCGTGCACAAATTGCTCCGGAGGCAGTGTTTTCCTGAGGAGATGGGGGTGGGGGTCAGTCCCGAGGCAGCACTTGCTCACCCCCATTCTGATCAGCCACAGCCTCACCATGCGAGCAGCAGAGTTGGTAGCCTTCCCCAGCAGCGCGTCCTAAGGCTCGAGGTCACTTTGCTGGCATTGTTATTTTGTCCCGTCTCATTCACACCGATGAGGTGGTCCTTCCAAAGTCAGCCCAGCATGCTCTCTTCCCGCGTAGGAGCCACTCTCGGATCCATTTCCGGTTATTGAGACAAAACATGGGAGGGACCTTTACCTCTCTCCTCCAACCCCACCGCAGCCAGCCCTTAGCCCCCTTCCCTGAAGCCACCAGGGTGTCAGTGGATAATCTGGGTTCCTATCCCCGTCAGCTCTGTGATCCTTGGGGAACCTGCCTGTTGGTCCCAAGTTTCAGCTTCTGTCTGAGAGACAAGATACGAGGATAGAGGCCGGAAATGGGTGAGCCTTGTTCTTCTGCCTGGCACCGTTAACGTTGGACAAGAAGTGATGCCAATGTTGCTCTTAGGACCACTATTGCAGATTAAAACATTTTCATTCATTTACCCAGAAGGATGCCAGGCACTCTATTACCAAGTAACGCCCCTCCCCCAACCAAACCTGCAATGATGAACATTCCAGGGCTCTGTCCTAAAGGCATGGACGCATTAGGATGTTGCAAGGGTTATCATGGGAGTCCTCCCGGGGTGCTGCTACGAGGCCACAGACATGACAGTTCCTAGTTCCAGCTGATCCGATCATAGAGAGCGACTCACTTAGGATCAACAGGAAATAGTGAGGAAGTAGGTTAGATGTCGAGCCAAGGACTCCGACAGAGCAGCCAGAAGTGCCCCACACTAAGGGGACACTTCACATTTCTGCTCAGGTTGAGGTGTGTTGAACAGCCAGTCCTGTGATAGGGAAAGGTGTCCTAGACGGGAAAGTCTCCAGCACGCTCTGGCACCTTCTGTACACAAAGTACTGTGTGAGACCTCAGGGCAGAGATCCACAGGGGACAGAAAGATAGGTGAGCAGTAAGAGCTACAGGGGTAAAGGCAGAGGCAGCAGGGTGTTGGGGACCAGGAGTTGGAAGCTAGTCCGGGCAACAAAGTGAAACCCCATCTCAAACAAATAAATCAACAGCAACAAACGAGCCAGCTAGAAGAGAATGATCTCGGTTAGCTTCAAGGCAATCTCATGCCTCCCCAGCAATGTGATGTGACCTTCTCCTCCACCCCATCTTTCTATCTGACCTCCTGGTCTCCCCAGTATACCTTCATGAATCTTTCTGGAGCCCCTGTCTACGCCTGGGAGCTGATCCACTGTGGCTTAGTCTCTGGCTCAACCTCTTAAACTGTAGGGCACGACCGGGGGCAGGGTGGGCAGTCACAAAAAATTGAGAACACGAAGAGGTTTCTGAATGTGCAGTGGCCAAGCATGCCTTCCAGAGCAACATGCCACAAACCTGGGGTGTTTCTGCCAGCCCTTATCCATGCTGCATTGCACAATGTCACTGCAACCTTGGGTTTGAACACACAATATACACGTGCAATTTTGCACTGTATGTACCTTCACACCACACAAAACCAGCAAAGGCCTGAGAAACCTCAGCTCAGATCCAAGACTATTATTTTTACTGTACATACAATGCTTTCTGTTCTTATAGAAACATAATGGTTCAATTATGGGAAAGAAAGACTTCCAAATACTTTCTACTGCCATCTCTCAGGGCGCAGTATCAAGCTAGCTTGTCTTCAGGTTATATTGTGTTAGAATGTCTGCCTCTAAAACCTGTTGTTTGAGTTGTTGACTCAAGTTTCATTTTTAAAAAAGGGAGATGAATTTGGCTTGGGATTAGACAAAATTTTCAAAGTTTTCTCCACTGTGATGTAGCCATAGCCCAGCCAGATTGCATACATGCCTACCCGACTCCTGCATCCTCGGACCTCTAGAGATGTTTCTTTGAATAGTTTGGTACAGGATGAAAGCCAGTGTTGGAAGACTTGTGAGAAAAACCAAGCAAGTCACTTGAAGCCGAGGGAGCTTTTAGAGTACGTAACCCAGGCTTTCCCAGTGGCATGGTGCTTTACAGTCCCCTAACCATGGGGACAGCAAGAGGAAGAGAGGCGAGGACTCTTCACCTCTTCAGTCTCTCACTCTAGCCCCCCCCCCAACCTCCCTGAGAGTTCAGGCTCCCTCCTCAGCTGCACCTGAAATGCCCACATATATATCCATCACCCCTTTCTTGTTACCACACAGGCTCACACACATATTCACATGCCCTCAAGCTCACCTACACACATCCAACTAGTACTCATCCCTCACACGCATACGTGAGTGCCTCTGTAACAGGTCCCCACCCCTCAAATCCTGAATGATGAGAAAAATCAGCTCAGGCTGAGGATAAAGTTTGGGGAAAGAATGCTGTTTTAAAATTGGCTATCGAGATGCCCAGATCGGTTCTCAGCATCGCTCAGGGCTTAACTGTTCCTCTGCACTGCTTAGAACTAATCCTGTTCACTTGCTTGTAAGAACCGGGGAGAAGAGAGGGAGTCTGAGCAGGAGTGTGGGGGAAGGCCTGAGCCAGCTGCAGTCATTTTCCAGATGCCCGCCATGGCTTCCTTTCCAGCTGCTGGGTGGTTTGAGCCCTCTGTGGTTAAGAAGTGGTCTTAGAGCTGAGGCAGGAAGGCAGGAGAAAAAGAATGCTCCCGACTGTCACGAACTGCCATGCTTTGTAGAAAGCACCCTCTGGTGACGCCGGCTGGAACCCTGAACCCCATCACTGGGGCAGTACATGAAACAGTGAGGGGCAAGTTCTGGCTGGGCTGTGGGTCGGAGCAGCCTGTGGTGCAGCAACCACGGGGTTGGGGGGATGTGGTGGCAAGAGAGGGCAGATCGGAACCCAGAGAGTGCGGTTTCTGTGGAAGAGGGTGACCAGGCAGGAGCTGAAGGATTACAGTCAGGTTGGGACCACCTAGGAAGAAATGATATGAACGCCGGTGGTTCCCGACTTCTTATCTCCTGGCATCACTTTAGAGTGACCATGGAGACAGTCCTGCTCAGCAGCGAGGGGAGGAGGCATTTGCTTCCCAGGCTGGTCAGTCAAGTGGTCTTCAGGAGAGTTTTACTGTTAAGCTGTATGTAGGTTCTGCAAAAGAGAACGTTGCTCTCAAGTCCTGGTTACTAACCACCAGACCTACCGGTCACATCTATCAGGAGCTGCAGCGCTCACGAGGACATCCACATGCATCATTTTCTCATGTCCTTGTGACAGAAGGCCTGGCACCTCACTTGAAGATGCTCTCTCATTTTACAGACAACGAAACTAGTAAACTAGTCCGTCCCCCCCCCCACCCCCGTACATGAACATCTATCAATGTGCTCAATATTGTCCTTAGCGCTGAAAGGTGAGGCTGATGTGGTTCATCCTCAATGGAGGTGCCAGCCAACATCCCACACAGAGACAGGACAGCTCAATGAGGAAGCTAAAATGGGGTGATGATGGAGAGAGTGACTGGATAGTGGAGGAAATGACAGTTCCAGAGACCCGAGCACAGGGAGGGTGTGGCTGTGTGGCCACATAGTGGAAGGGACAGCACTCTCACACAGTGACAACTTTACCCAGAGAGCAGGAGGCTCGCGGGGTTGGGTAGCCGGAGCCTGGAGACCCAGGACTAAACCAAGAGTCTCAAGGTCATGGCTGCATCATCTGAGGTCCAGCTGGGCTTTTAGAGCCACAGGCATCTCTGCAAAGCTATACACATGGGAGAGTCTTATTTATAGTCTCAAAAGACCGTTTCAGCTGCTCTGTGGAGAAGATGGTTGAGTCAGAAGGAGAGGCAGGGAGACTGGCGAGGGGTCTTTCCTAGTGGGTTAGGAAAGTCAAATGAAGGAAGGGTGACATCCCGTGGTAGTGAAATGCAGAGCAGCTGCGTGGAGGTGGGGCTGCCTTGGGAGCCAAACTTCCGGTTCTCTCCACTGCAAGTGGCTTGATGTGTGGTTAGAAGGGGGTCCCAGTGACTCCAATACCCTCATTTAACTAACAGGATCCATAGGAGCCTGAGATCAGTGAGATCGGCCTGCAGGCTGGGGAGGAAACCCAGGTTTGGGAATGTCTATGTGAGTCTGAGATCTACAATAGCCTCTTGTACGGAGATGTCTGGGAAGCCACTGGACACGTGAGCCTGGATTTTCAGGGAGAGAGAAGGCTGGAGGCATTGCTCAGGAATTGCTGGTGTGTTGGAATGGATCTGAGCTCCTAAGCAGTGAGTCTGGGTAAGGTCATCTTTAGGGGTCAGGAGAAAACTGCAGAAGAGGGAGGGGCCTTGGAGGGAAGTAGCGCAGATGGCCAGGGAGTCCAAGCCACCCATTCTCAGTTTGGAAACCTTCCATCACCTGAAAGGGACCTAGCATCTATACATCCCTCTTCTGTGGCTTACCCTGTGACCATGGTGGAGAGCCACAAAGGCCAGCAAAACAGTGGAAGCACCTTCCAGGCCCTTCCAGGCCCTTCCAGGCCCTGCCATCTCCACCCTCAATTCCTCACTCCTGTCTCAGTTCAGGGGACAATCCTCGATTCTCACCACCTGACAGCTCAGTCCCATGACCAAGCCAAACAGACAGCCCAGGATTTCTGTGTTCTCTTCTGACTTGAAACAGCATTGAATCTGCTTTCTGGCATTTCTGTAGTTAAATCACAGCAGACTCCCGAAAGCACCTTGGCCACTGGGGCGATGGCCCGTGGCAATTCACTGCAGCGAGGACACTGCTTCCCAGGGGACATGCTCGCGAAGTGAGTGCAAACTCCAGATGCCATTGTGCTGTTAAGGCTTATAGGGGAATGAGATTGGAGCCAAACATCTCTCTGACCAACCCTCTCTCCACACTGATGGCTTCAGATCAAGAGAAAAACGGCTTTTGTTCAGAGAACACACGAGGAGTATTCCCAGATGGGGAGGCCCTGTAACTAGGCAAAGGATGGAGTCCGTCTAAAAATCCTCTCAAGTTTCCTTCTCCAGCCCCATTTCCTCAGCACCATCTCCTGCCCCAGGTACCGGTTACTGGATTAGATTGCCGCAGTGAACAGTTAATGGAGTTGCTAGAGCTAATAAATGGAACACCTCAGGATCCAAGTAATGAGTGGGGGTGAGGTGGACTGAAGAAGCCTGGTGAGGACAGCTGCTGTGATGATAGAGTTCACTGGCCACAACAAAACAACAGCCAATTCTGCTGTTCCCCCTGCCGGGTTTGCCTGAAATGGGGGGCTCTTTAAGGAGAGGCATCCCTGGCTCCTCATATCACCCTTCTACTGAGGCTATATTCCATTACATCCAGAAATTATGAGGAATGAATAGAGAACGTGGGCCCCAAATCAACATCCCACACTCGGTGTTGCTAATGATGGCTGGGTTTCCTTAGGGACAGTGGATTTGGGTACTTCTTAGGGCCACTTCTGAGTGTAGATACTTCGGCTGGCACACTCTTTGTGATTGATCACTATTTACATCCATGTAAATAATGTATGTAAAGTTGCTTGGGGGTCAGAGCTAATAGCAAGCCATAGCAGAGCTGGGCGTTCGTGGCACACGCCTTTAATCCCAGCACTTGGTAGAAGAGCTAGGTAGATCTCTGTGTGGTTAAGGATACAGCCAGCATTGGAGACACACGCCTTTAATCTCAATACCATAGAAGACCTGGAGGGCTGTACATTCAGGCAGTGACAAGGCAGTCATGTGGTTGGGTTTATAACCAATGAGAAGGCTAGAACAGAAAGACTATATAAAGACAAACACACAGGAAGTAGGTCTCTTTCGGAGAGGTCTCTTGGCTTAAGAGGCTAGCTGCAGCAGGTGGTAAGGCTCTTAGCTCTGATCTCTTGGCTTTCTTCTTTGCATTGGTTCTGTGTTTCTTATTTAATAAGACGGTTGGTTACATCTACACTTTGTGATTGATCACTATTTACATCCATGTAAATAATGTATGTAAAGAATGGGAGCCAGCTGGGTGGTGGTGTCACAAGCCTTTGACCCAGCACTTGGGAGGCAGAGCAGGTGAATCTCTGAGTTTGAGGCCAGCCTTGTCTACTGAAGTGAGTTCCAGGACAACCAGGGCTACACAGAGAAACCCTCGCTTGAAAAACAAAACAAAACAGAATGGGAGCCAGCACATAGTCCCATTTTGAACTAATGGAGACTAAAACTTCATTCGTCAGTAGCCAGTTCTCTCCAGTTTGACTCTTCCGGGGGCATCATTGTGGAACAGATCAAAGCTCTGAAACAATGGTAGAAGCCTGATGAATCGAGATGGTCTACTGCTCAGAAGGAAAGGCTGGGGGCTGGTCAATACAAGACAAAATTACTGTCCAGGCTTTCTAAACATTTTTGTCGTAGTGGTCATAGCTTTATCGATGACTTGTCTGCCCCTTATGTAGAGTAGTGAGTGGAGCCTCAGCCTTGTCATTTCTGAAGGATGGAGCTGTACACGGTTTTGAGTAGTTGAGATTTGGTCCATCTTAATGTTCCACACAAACAAAATAGCTGTGGATTAAACAAGATTAATGTGTATTTGGTAGACAGTCTGGAGGGGCCTGCACGGGTCATCAAGGAGCCACACTCCAGTGTTCCTCTTTTACCAACTAGTGGTTGACTTCCATCCCCAAGGTCACTTTCTTGCTCAAAATGGCCACTGAAAGCATCACACTCCAGATTTAGAAAGGGGAGGAGGGAGAGAGGAGAGGAAGAAGGAAGGAAGGAAAGAAGGAAGGAAGGAAGGAAGGAAGGATGGACAGAGGGAAGAAAGGAGGAAAAAGAGAGGAAAAGAAAGACAGAAAGGCAAAGGGTGTCCTCCCCAGGTCAGACCCCCTTGAAGTTCATTTCCCGAAAGCTCTGTAGTCTGCTTCTCATAGTGACAGACAGAACAATGGCTCTCTAGGTGTCCAGTCCCTGGAATCACAAATGTGTCACTTTATGCAGCAAAAAGGACTTGCAGGTGTGATTAAGGACCTCAAGAGGGAGTGATTATACAGGTCACGGAGTATAATCACAACAGTCCAGTCATTCTGACAGATGGAGAGGCGGCAGGGCAGGTGAGTCACAAAACCTCCAGACAGACGACCAGGTCTAGAGACACAGCCAGACTCTGGCCTCCAGAAACGTCAAATAAATTCCCATTGTCCTAAGTTTGTGATGCTAAGACACAAATCTCTGGCCAGAACTTGGTCAGTAGATCACATCTAGCTACAAGGGATGCTGGGAAAATCTTCTAACCAAGGCAACAATGCCTTCGGCTAAACATGGGGCTTTTTCAGCCTTCAGAAGGGAAGGAAAAATGGCTGCTGAGCCTGTTAGACGAGCTGAAGCATCTATTCAGGAAACAGAAAAGTATTCTTAAAACAGGACTGGCAACCTAAGCAGTTGGCATACACACAAAAACTTTTGAAAGTTTTTCAACACGGGATTTAAAAAGATTCAAACAATTCCTTTGGCAGAACACGTCCAGTCTTTCAAATCATGGCCATAAGTCACTAATCAGCCACAGATACCAGTGGGGTTGGCTGAGCCCAGCTGTGATGTTTGGAGCCTACAGCAGGGCTCTGAATTTGAAAGAACTTACTGTCTCTTTGACAAAGTAGAATCTGAGGTCTGATAGGGGTTTACCCAGGGTTCATCAGGGAACACTGTCATCACAGATGCTCAACAAAGGTTTTTTATCTTTTATTTTATTTTTTATGAGGTGCTGAGGTCCATACAGTTCTTGCCATATAGGCATGAAGACCTGAGTAGAAATCCAGGAATGGTAGCACACGCTTGTAATCCCAGCATTGGGGAGGTGGAGATGGGTGACCCCAAGGCTCTCTGGGTGATCCAGTTTACTCTACTGGGTGAATTTCAGGTTCTAATGAAGGACTTTGTCTCAAAAAACCCAAGTGGATAGCTCCTGAGAAACACTCCATGCTGACCTCTGACATAAATGTTGACCACATTTATGCACACACTCGTGTACCCACATGAATACATATTCACACACACGGGTTTTTTTTTTTTTTGGTGAATGAATGAAGGGATGAATGAGTGACTGAGTAGACATGTGAACTTAATGGATTCCAACAAGGCTTTATCCATTCAGTCAACACAAGAGCATTCTGTGTTCTGTCACACATATATGCTTGCTGTACCCAGTGGGCTCACAACCAGGTGAAGGAGACAGACATGCAAGTCAACAATGACCCTTGAGTACACTAGGTACCACAGTGTGTGCATTTTGGGGATTCCTGGGACCATAGACCTGGCCTCGCATCAGACTTGCAGCTGGGTTTTGCTTGAACTGAGTCCTAGAGAACCAGTTGGCATTAGCCAGGTATGGGAAGGTGCCATTCCAGGGTGAGAGGATGGTACCTTCAAAGTCACAAAATCCCCGAGACACAGTGTCAGCAAACACACAGGGCTTAGTGTTTGCCAGGCACCATTCCAAATACTCCATATGCAGTAACTCCCAAGCATAGCCACCTGGAGAAACAAGCATTGCTGCTAATTCCCATCTGTGAAGATGAAGGAGGTATCGGAGAGAGATTAGGTCAGTTGTCTTTTAAGGTCACATGATCGGAGGTAAATGGCAAAACTGGAACTGAAACCCAGGCCTCTTGGGATCAGAGCCAGTACTCGGAGTGAGCCATTTTGTATGGCTCAGAGATAGCCTGGGCAATAGCAGAGGGTACCATGAAGTAAACAAGGCTAGAAGGGCTATAGGGACCACAAAAGGACTCTAGACATCCTACTGGAGCTGCTTTCTCCCTTGTCCAAGATCTTTCTAGTTGTCTTTTCTCTGTTTTCTGGACTATCCTTGCCCAGCTAAGAAGAAGAGTTGCCAGCCCCCCACGGCCCAGAAGAGGGAGGCTGTGTCTGTTAGACCTACATGTTTCCAGGCAAGGCCTGGGGACAGACCATGCAGAAACCAGCCAGGCAGAGTGGGAGACTTCCGAGCATCAAATGGGATAAGTGTGTCTCCTGGGAGAACCTGGATCATGTGCTGCATCCCTGATGCACACAGAGCTGGCTGTGGTAGTGTCTGGTATCTCCGGCATCCATTGCTGGGAGTAGCTGAAGGGATTCCAGCCAGCCTGTGCCTGGCAAACACGGCTCTGCCAGGCCTTGCCCCTCTCCCCCAATTTCCTCTGCCTTGCTAAAAACCGTTAGATTACATTCCTAAAGCTGGCCACCGAGGTCCATTCCCTGATTTGGCCACTCCCTCCTCCTGAGGCTGACTACCAAGGTCCAGCTATGGAAGTATTGAAGTCCAGCAATCAAAAGTCCCTGTTGGCTCATCTAATTGGCATGCCGCATTAAAATGAAACACCCCATCCTTGAGCAGAACAGAAAATCTGAAGCTGGAGACAGATGGACAAGGTTTGAGAACCCGTGATCAAGACACTGACAAGAGACACTGGTAAGAGGAATGGAGATGTTGGAATCCAAGTGGAAGCGCTGGAGGTACACACCGGAAGTGTACAAGCACAGTAGACTCTCGGAGCCCACTCTTGGTTTTCTGTCTTTCCATGAAGACTGTAGCATCCTTGCACACATGGCCTTTCCTTTTAATTCCTTCTTACAGCCTGATAGCAACGTATAGCTCCAATGGTTACTACGCCTTTGCTGCATGCATGATGTGACTCTTGCATATCGTCATCGTTCAGGCTGTTCCCAGTGCTCCCAAACCTCCCCCTGCCAGCCAAGCGAAAGAGGGGAAGTAACCCACAGGGGAAGGAGGAGGCCCAGGAGAGACCTGAGGTAAGCAGAGCACAACAAAGGAACGGGTGGTTTATTGGCTACATCCTAAGGGCCCTGCAGACCACAGACACTAGCTGCCACAGGGGAATTAAAGCTGTGGTTCCCACCCTTTAGAAGTAGGCTGCTGGGTAATCGGCTAAGGAGACAAAGCAGAATACATGCTGTAGATCAGAAATAGTAAGGCTACATATGATAGGCCTACTCCCTCCCCATGAGGGTAAAAAAAAAAATCTGCAGGTGCTAGACACCTGCTGGGGCTCTGGGAGGGAAGGGCTGGGTAACTGGAGGAGGTGTGATATTGCTGAAAAAGACTCGGGCATGTCTGCTGGAGACCTTGACTTGGGAGCAGGTAACAAGCTGTGCAGAAAGCAAAAGTGCGAGTGTGTGTGTTCATTTCCATCTTCTCCTTCCCTTCCTAGGGGAGAGGACCCGGGTCTGACTCCTTCCGTCTCTTCTCCCCACCTCCACTGTCGCAGGAAGGCGGTCCTTGACAAGCCGAAGCACCCTAGGGCTTAAGTGAAAGTGAATTCCCCAGTTGTCTGGGTCCAAAGGCAACCAGCTGCTTTAGGAGCCATCACTGGCCAGCGGCAGGGGTCACTTGGCCATTGACAGCTGGCTCTGCACTAAGTGTCTGCAGACCTAGTAATAGATCAATCTAGAGACAACTGAAGGTGTTCACAGAGCCCTGCCTTTACCGTCCACTGCTTCCGATATGCAGGAAGGGCATGGGAATGAACAGTCTGGTCAGGGTTCTCAGAGACACCACCACTCCCTGAGTAAGACTGACTCTTTCAGAAATCCTCCCACTTTTCTATCTCTCCACCTGCCCCTCCTCTCTACCTACCCCTCTCACCTCTACCTCTCTATCTGTTCATTGTTTTCCCAACTGCCTCTCAAGTGTGTACTAGGCATCTTTAATCCATACGTTAGAAATGATGCCCCCCATCATCCTTATCAGCAAGCCGTCTTATCCAAGCGCTTCGGGAGCCTCGACATTTCTGACCCACTTTCACGTGGTTCTACGCTTCCTTCTCCTTTTCCAATCTCCTCCCAACTTCTCACGCACGCACTTGCAACATTACTATTTCCTTTGGTGGAAAATACCCCACTAAGCACAGAAGAATCCTTCTCCCCTCATCTTTTGCCGACTTTCTCTGCTGGTTTTCCCGGCTGTCTCTCTCCGCCTTCCCCTTCTCTGCCTCTTATTTTGGAGACAGAAGAACAGTTGGGTGTCTTTCTTGTGCTCTGTTGCCCTTCATGATGTGATGTTTCTCCTTTCTCTTCTGTTAAAATGTCTGGTTATTGAATTCACAGGAAGAGGAAGAGGTTTTGAACTTGGCAGTCATGGAAGGAAGGACAGGGAATTGAGAAGCTTACATATAATTGAGTCAGTCCTCTTCATGGGGACCGGCACCACCAAAGACAATAGTTGAGCTGGAGTGACAGTCTGCCGTGAGTGAGAAAAATCACAACCAGGGATGTGGCAGAAGGGACTCCCCCATTCTTGCCACCTAATTTGGGGTCAGGAGGGAAGATGAGTGGAACAACCTCTCTCACATCAACAATCACTCCCCTGGCTCAGAACCTGCAATCTGGACAGAGGTCAGTTGCTCAGCTCCATGTCAGTGGATGGAGCAAGAAGATCTAGTTCCCAGAGACCCCAAGGCTGGCAAGTCAGCTCTTATTAATGGCTTGGGGCATAGTGAGGCAAGAGCTGGCTGAGGTGTCTTTCCCTCCCCTCTAGTCCTTCCCCTGAGCTCCTTGGGCTTCCTTACAGCATGGCTACTCTGAGCCCAAACATTTCGAGCGAGGAAGGCAGAGGCCCAAGCGTTTTCTGATTCATTCTCAGCAGCCTTGTGATATTGTTTCAGCTATACTGAATGGGTGCCACCCAGAAGAGCACGTGGGACTGGAGACATTGTTCTGAATACCCTTGAGTGAGTCCTCAGAATTCAGGTAACCCATACTCACTGTATGGAGAGAGCACTTATGAGGAACTCAATGGACATCATTCACAATTGAGACTCCAGGGGAACAAAGCAGAGGCCGTTAGTAAAGTTTAGAGTTTATCAGGCCAAGCTGAAATAGACGGAGCAAGGGATTACAAATGGGTTTAAATCCCAACTGTACCACTTACTGTGTATGATCTTGAGAAGGGCCATTTAACTTCCATGAGCCTCAGCTCCTCTGTCTCCACCATGGGGACAATACACTGATCTTACTTAGCACTAGTAATTTAATAACTCAGGCCTGGGCAAGTGCTCCTGAACCATGGGCAGTTGGCTCTGTCACCTCTGCAGGTCAGCAATGACAAAATGAATGCTTTATTTTTACGTTAAAAAATGCAGTGTGTGCGTGCACGTGCGTGCGTGCGTGCGTGCGTGCATGCGTGTGCGTGTGCGTGTGCGTGTGCGTGTGCGTGTGTGTGTGTGTGTGTGTGTGTGTGTGTGAATGCATGTGAACCAAGGTGCATGTGTGGAGGTCAGAGGACAACTTGCTGGAGTCTTCTTTCTCCTTCTACCATGTGGGTCCTGAGGATCAGACTCAGGTCACCAAGTTTGGCAGCAAGTGATTTTACTCACTGAGCTATCTGGCTGGTCCTGGATTTTTGTTACAAAGCAACGGATCCTGGGAAAAAGAGTGTGGCTCCCTGGATTTTCTAGCCAGTCCTGCCTTTTATTAGCTGTAGGACTCTGAACAAATCATTGAGCCTTTTCTGGAGTCTCAGCTTTGTTATGAAAGGGTAATGCCATTTGTTTAATTCTGAGAATTACAGTATGAACTTAGACGGGTCAACTTTGAGAATTATTGACATATTAATTATCTTCTTGTCATTATGACAAAATATGTAACCAAAGCAACTTAAGTAAGGAAGGATCCATTTTGGCTCACACTTTGAAGGTCCAACATGGAGGGAAAGTCACAGAAGCCGGAGCCTGAGGCAGCTGCTCACCTTGCACAATGCTGGTGCTCATCTGGCTTTCTGCTTGGTTAAGTCTAGGACCCCCAGCCCATGGAATGGTGCCACTCTCGTTTAAGATGGCTCTTCCCTCCCCAGTTAGCTTAACCTAGAAACGCCTTATAGACATGCCCAGAGATGTATGTCCATAGCGATTCTAAATCCTGTCATGATGACAGTTGAGATTAACCATCGAAGGTGGTAAGGACTTAATTACATGACAAATAATTTATTAATAGCAAATGATAAATATGACTTGCAACATGAAATGCTGAGTATGTTACTTAAGTAGCCAGTTGCTTTCTCTGTAAAGTATTTATTTATTTATTTATTTATTTATTTATTATTTATTTAGTCCATGTGAAAGTTCATTTTAATGAAAAGTTTGGGAAAGTAGCTAAGCAAAAGAAATAAAAGTCCCATGTAAATCACCCTCCCCTCTGCCCCAGACTCTTTTCTCTTCCTTGTTTTTAATGCTGGAGTAGTAGATCATCTTCAACTCTGTCTCTGAAGTAGATTTCCACTTTGTTTTCAATGATACATCAGTAAACAAGCTCAACTTTTCACATGCTCCGTGATTTCTTTAAGATAAATCTTGGGCAATGGAATTTCCCGGGTTGGTTTTAAAGCTTTGGAATAAACGGTCTGACTGGCCTCCAGAGCACAGTGAACCAGCCATTCTTCCCTCTCCACGCATGTCCCTCTCCCCACATTCCGGCCAGCTCTGTGTGTCTGTATTTTTGCTTATTTTTGCTCTTCTGACTGGGGAAAAAAATGATAGCCCATTCAGGAAAACAACTAAAGGTGACCACTGCCAACAGGACATGGAGTATTCTTTTGAGGCCCATGTATACTAAAGATTTGGTCACCAGCCTGTGATAGTTCTGGGAAGCATTTGGAACCTGTAGGAGGCGGGGTCTAGCGGGAGGAAGTAGGTCATTGGCACTGTGCCCTTGCAGGGGATATTGAAACAGGAGCTTTCTTCTTCTCACTTCCTGGTAACCTTGAGGTGAGCAGCCTCCTTCTATACATGCTACCATCCTCATGAACTGTGTTGCCTCAGGCCCAAAGCCACAGGACCAAACAACCATGGACCAAACTTGTAAAACCGTGATTTGAAGTGACTCTTCACTGCATCTAAATCAATGACCTTAGGTCTCTGTCAGAGTCACAGCACCAGAAAGTCAATCAGCACAGTGACTGTGGAGGGAGAGATTTAAAATACTGTGTGTTCAAGTCTGTCCATTCTTTCTTTGATGGATTCTGCCTTTGATGTTGCACTTAATATATTGTCAAAAAAATTTTAATCAGTGTACTTGTATAGGTCTTCATTGAATTTGTTTACTCAACAGATGGTTACTGAGGCGCACAAGTCACTTTTCCTGGATAAGTGTAGCTACCACCCCCTCATCTAAGGAGCTTCTCTCTCTCTCTCTCTCTCTCTCTCTCTCTCTCTCTCTCTTGGTTTTTCAAGACAGGGTTTCTCTGTGTAGTTTTGGTGCCTGTTGTGGATCTCACTCTGTAGCCCAGGCTGGCCTCAAACTCACAGAGATCCGCCTGGCTCTGCCTCTCAAGTGTTGGGATTCTCAAGTGCTGGGATTAAAGGCATGCCCCACCACCACCCGCAAGAAGCCTTTCTTTACAGCAAATGGAGACCATCTCAGAAAGCCACAACCGGACACAGTGTAGAGATGATTGGATTGTGGGGAGTCCACCACACGGGGTACATCTATATCACAGCTCCTGAATCTATGACTCAGGGAACATGGCAGAAGAGGGGGCAGAAAAATTGTATGAGTCTGAACAGCAGGAAGTCTATTGTAAAATAGTCTCTCCAAGAAACAGTTGCATAAACAAGACCAGAACAGTGGCGATACCAACGGACATTCTAACATGGAGAGAGAAAAGATTTCACAGGGTCCCATCCCTAGTCAAAGACCTCCAGGGAGCTAATGACTGCCGGGAGACATCAAATTAGCCTCCACGAGGAATGAGCCCCTTTATTGATTGTACAAGGTAGAATGGTCAGCCCTGAAACCATATGCATACAAGCAACGGATATGGACTTGGCAGGTGGAACTTATGTATTTTTGCATACATATACATATACATACATACATAAAAGAAAAAGAGGGTATCAACTTGAGAGCTGGGGGCTGGGGAGGCAAAGGGAGGGTTGGAGAGAGGGTACCTGAGAGAGGCTGTAGGAAAGAAAGGGAGGGAGGAAAGTGATGTAGTTCTATTTCAATTAAAAACAACCCCCCCCCCAAAAAAAACTGACAGATACTTTTTGAATGCTTCCTACCAGCAAGCACCAGAGAAACTTTCACCCAATGCAGAGCTGAATGCAGAATGATTGATAGCTCATGTCACCGAAGAGTTTGCGGACCCAGATAAACACAGACCCCGAATATGCAATCCACTTGACTGAAAGAACAGTCTGCACGGACAGCTTGTGTCCCAAAGAAAGATTGTGACAGTGCTACTCGGAACTCTGATCCTGGGTGACGTGCCATTTCACAGTGAGTGAAATCTATATACATGCGGAAACAAAACAGTAGTAACTCCGCCGAATGTTACCGCCTGAGTGGGACAGCTGAACCGGCACTGAAGGAGCCATTATGACCAGTAAAAGAGGAACTGTCACCCACGCTAGAACCTCTCGTTTCATTAATAAGTTAATGTAGACACACCATCTGTCACCCCTATTTCGCAATCCCTCTGGATCAAGGAAGCTGGATGAGGAAGAATCACCCTCCCTTCAAAGACAGTCTGGAACTGGGCAAGTGGCAAGTCCGGACTGGCTCTTGGCTGGCCAGCTCTACAAGAGCCACGCCGGCATCTTCAGTCAGCTCACCCCAAAGGAACAACCCCGTTTATCAATTTATTAATTCCTCTGTAGCCCACATTGCTTAGAAGTGAAACATAACTCATCCCAGAAAAACCACCCGTAAAGTGTCCTAGAAAAACTGTATAGACTCAAACCCGGGGGCTTGGGTATTTTAACACTGGACCTGCCCCACTGCTCTGGGAGAGGGGAAAGAAATGGGCTTTCTTAGGAACAAGCTGAGCACTGCCCTCCTGAGACTACCTAACAGACTGCTTTCCACCTCTATTATTGGAAGCAACTCTTGCCTGAAATGCCATGGTACAGCCTCATCCTCGGAGTTAATGTCCCAGGAGATCAGAAGGCACATGTGGAGCAGGGTCTGCTTTCATTCATCATGGCCCAGCCTAGCACCGAGTGCCTGGATGGGGGTGCATCTTTCAAGAAGTCTACAAACTCCATACTCAGGGGCCCTGGCTTATGACGTGTATGTGAAAAACGACTTTTGAGTGAACGAATTGAACCTCCCGTCTTCAGAACTAGAGATAGGATATTTATGTTCTGAGGAAAAGGTAGACATCCAGCACTCGCAGGGGAGGTCAGATACTACCCAAGAGAAAGCTGGGCTTAGAAATGGGACTGCTGTGGTCTGCGCAGCTGGAGCACGAAATCTGGCGAGGGACGCCGAGGTTAAAACAGTACTCTAGACACCCAGTTTCAGTTCGCCAGGGAAGCAGCTCTCTTTATTCGTACCAAATGGGCTTATATACCCCTCCAACAGCAGGGGTCAAGGAACGGCTACTCTGTATCCAGAGACAAGCCGGACACTGCTTTCCAAACAGGAAAAAACACAGGGGAACTGATCCCCAGCACCCTCCGGAACCCAACTGCACATTTTTCACACAAACAACTTAATTAGGACAGGACAAAAAAGAGCATTTAAAATTAAGGCAGCAAACTTATTGCTGCTGACATGGGACAAATTCTGTCCATTTTATAATTTTGTTTATGGAGCCTCCTGACACACATGCTCCCTAAAAGGAGTCTTCCTCATCTATTCATACTCACCAGTTCAAAACACTGGGAAGCCTGCCTGCTCCAAGAAGCCTGTTTGAAACTACTCTAGCCATACTGAATCACTGGACAGGCCCCACCCTCCCTGATAACCAGCTACAAGCCAGCCTTCTGTCCTTTGGAGTCTTGACTCCGCTTGGTGGGTTCCCTGTTAACCAGCTACAAGCCAGCCTTCTGTCTTTTGGAGTCTTGACTTCACTTGGTGGGTTCAAGCAATGGAAATGTATCTCTCAGATCTGGATGCCGCAGTTGCAAATCAAGCGTGGGCAGAGTTGGCCTCTCTGAAGGTCCTGAGGAAGTCCTTTCTCACCTCTCTCTCTCCTGGGGTCTGTGACTGTACTCCTCCAGGCTCCTCAGTCTCTAGATGTGTGTCAGGCCAATCTCCTCTATCACGACATGGCATCACCTTTTATAGTCTTAATTGACGCTTTGATGAATGTTCCTTTGATACCCTCTAGGTGTGGTCCAATTTACCCTCAGGAACACACACACACACACACACACACACACACACACACACACACACACACACGGTGTGGGGCCCTGCTCCCTGTTTCCAAACAGCAGCGAGGGCTGAGGCCACTCTACCAAGGGCATGGAGTGCTCTTTTATATCCAGGGCCGGCTCATAGACCCAGAACTGAGTTTTTATTTGTTTGTTTATTTGTTTGTTTATCTGCTGAGAGGAAACAGGGCTTCATTCTCTCACTGGCTTAACTCCGGCCCTTAAGGCCATGAGCCCAAAGCTTGGCTTCAGACTTCTCATTGCTCTAGACTTGGTGTCCCAGGAATGCAGACACTAACAAGGAATTACTAGATCACCCTGCTCCTCCATTGTAATGTATTACACGATGACATCTTTGTTTTATCTCATGTGTTTATTTATATCACGGTATAACGTTCATGTATATCTGTGTAATAATACAAGAATTTCGTGCTTCAGAGGGTGATGTGAGTTCTCTAGGGAGCTTGAGTCCCACTTCTCAGATGAGGAACTGGAGTCCTTGCTCCCTCACAGCACACGGAGGGTGCGTAGAAGGACTAAGGGGGGCACCACCCAGAGAGAGCTCGATATCGGTAAGGGGTACCAGTGAGGACCACCTTCTCCCCTTGAGTACCCCAAGGCACTGCCTTGCTGCCGTAACAAAGTAATCGATAGACCACTCTAGGAGGGAGACGGTTATGTTGGCTCACGGGTTTTGAGGGGTACATACACAGTCCATCATGGCAGGAATGTATGTCAGAATAGGGAAAACATGTGTCCTGGGCTCCTCACATCTTGGCAGACAACAGGATTCAAAAGTCTCAGATCAGAACCAGAGGTGGCTATAGCCCTCAAGACTCACCCCCCCCCCACCGTGATTGTCTGCTCCCAGCCAGGGCCCACACCCCAAAGGTTCTACAACTTCCCAACACAGGGCCAGCAACTGGAGACCAAGTGCTCAAATCCATGAATCTGGTTGGGGGGGGGTTGGGACAAGGGTGGGGGGAGAATCTCATGCCCAAACCATAATGTAGCAGGAATCTTAAATGGTCTTATTCATAAGAACAAACCTGGAGCCAGGTATTGGGGCGAATGCTGGAAGATCAGAGAGACAACAAACCACAGCCACCCCACCTTGCTTATTCCTCAGCTGATCCTGTTTCCTCAGACTGGAAGCCTCTGAGTTCTCATCTGAATGGCTCTCAGCTGAACTGCTTCTCAAAAGCCTGAAAGCTTAACCAGCCAAAAGCTTCTAGTTTCTGGTCTTCACGCCTTAAATACCTTTCTGCTTTCTGCCCTCACTCCCTGGGATTAAAGGTTCATTTCTTGGGATTAAAGGCACGAGTCACCAAGCCTGGCTGTTTCCAGTGTGGCCTTGAACTCACAGAAATCCATGCCTCCAGAAGGCTAGGATTAAAGGTGTGAGTGCCACCATTTTCTAGCCTCTGTATCTAGTGGCTGTTCTGTTCTCTGACCCCAGATAAGTTTATTAGGGTGCACAATATTTTGGGGAACACAATACCACCACACCATAACAACATCTACTGATGCTGAGAAGTGGCACACAGTCTTGGGTCTCAAGTCCTGTGTGGGTCACCCTTTGAACCCCAGAGGCCAGGGAGATGTGGCGGCCTCTGGAGGGACAGCATTCCTCCTGTAGCTGTCAGTCAGGAGAAAGGACCTGCTTTAACACCAAGTCCCCTCACAGTGGGAACCAGATTTGTTTGCAGATTCTGCTCTGGGGTGGTGCTTCTTTACGACCCTATTTTGATAAAAGACTGCTCACTGTCACCCTTCATTAAGTGTGAAAACACAAACTGTCAGGGCTGGAGAGATGCATCAGTCAAATGCTTGCTCCTCAAGCGTCGGGGACCGGAGTTAGATTCCCAGCACTCACATAAAAGATGGGCGCGTGGTACACACCTGTAATCCCAGGGCTGCCGAGCCGGAGACCAAGATTCCTAGAGCTCACTGGCCAGCCAATCTAACTGCATCTTTGAGCTCTGGGTTTAGTGAAAGACTCTTGTTCACAAAGTAAAGTGGATAGCAATCAAGGAAGCCATCTCATGTTGACCTATAGTGAATGTGTATACACTATGCAAACGATCACCATTGGTTTCCCAGGTAAATGTGACCCTGTGCCCGCTTCCGTACTGGGCCTCCCAGACCACTGCACGCCTCGCCTTATCTCTGGGCTTGGCCCCTCCTCTCTAGTTCAGCAGCCCCTTCCTCTCTGCACCCCCTTGCCTTCTAACTGGACAGTCTCCAGCCCCGGAAATTATTTGAGCTCCCCGTGCCGCCTGCGGTGGCTTCAGAGAGAAAAGAGATTATTCACAAATTCTAAAAACTCTCAGCATAGAAAAGAATCTCACTACAGCCATCTTTTTGGGCAAAAACAGCCTGTTGGCTTAATGCAGAAATGATTTAGGTTTGAGTGAGGTCTTTGCTTCGGGCCACGGTCTGTAATTTCCAATGGCTTTTGGTGTGCAATGCACAAAATCACCACACAGGGGCACTGTTGCCCTTGAAAGCCGCTTGGGTTTTTTTTTGAGCGGCTGTCTTCAGTTAAGCAAACCGACTGGGATCCAGGATCGTGGTATTGATTTCTGTATTTGGTTTAAATTAATTATCATTGATGTTCTGAAGGCTGCTTAACTTCTTGGTTCGAAAGGTGCAGATCTAAAGTCTTTTTGATGTCATTTATAGTCTTTTCTAGAAGCCATCCCTCCATGAAGGTCGAGGGGAAACTTTGGTTATAGTTACTTGAGAGGGTTTGTCCAGGGGTTTGAAGGTGTTCCTGGAACTTCTGTATCTGTGGATCCCAAAGTTACGCAGGAAGAAATGTGGGCAGGCAGGAGAAGTTTTAGATGGAGTAAATGGCAGTGGGAGAGGAAGCAGGAACCACACCAAACTCAGGACAGCGGGCGGGAAGCTGACAATTCCTTGTGAGAGCGGCTATGGGGTGGTTTGAAAGAAAATGGCCCCAAAGGGCGTGGCACTATGAGGAGGTGTGGCTTTGCTGGAGTGGGTGTGGCCTTGTTGGAGGAAGTGTGTCACTGTCAGGGTGGGCTTTGAGGACTCTTTTGCTCAGGCTACACCCAGTGTCCCAGCTCATTTCCTATTGCCCTTGGATCAAGATGTAGAATTCTCTGCCTGTACACTCCCATACTCCCAGTCGCCATGCTCCGGCTATGACGACATGGACTAAACTTCTGAAACTGTAAGCTGCCACCTCAATGAAATGTTTTCCTTTATGAGAGTTGTCATGGTGTTGGTGTCTCTTCACAGCAACAGACACCCTAAGTCAGGGACTCAGTCAGCAGTTCAAGTGTGAGGAGACTGCCACGCAGGACCTACACCTTCCTCATGTCTGTGCAGATCCTGATCCCCTAATCTTCAGCCTTTCCCCATATGAAATAGTACTAATTCTTCCTGGTAGACAGGGTCAAGCTTGGGCTGTTACTAACTCCAAAACCACAACTGTAAATGCACAGATAGAACTGGCTATAAGAAGGTAGCCATCCTTGGGCATTCTAGAAACCTGTAGTCTGTCCACATGCTTTGCAGGTGGGGCAACCTCCTTGGAGAAGTCTTCCTAGACCTCGCAGCTGCAGAGTCCCCAATCCTCCTGACTCCGCAGTGCTTATCTTTACCGGAGCATCTGGCTCCAGCCCAGTGGCCAGCACCCAGCAGGAAGCAGACACTGGCTGATTGAATTAGGGACCACATGTGTGCACGCGAGCACGCGCACACACACACACACACACACACACACACACACACACACGGCTTCCTGTGGGGCATCTGGTCGCCACTGAAATAGTGATACTCAGTTAACAGTACTTGGACTCTGGTGTACTCTTACAACTTACACAGTCTTGCCTAATGGTTATTGGTCCCCCTTCTCTGGAGCCAGAGAGCCTGAGTTCAAAGCCTGACTCTGTCATCACCTGATATGTGGGCCTGGCAAGTTTCTCAATTCTCTGTCCCTCCGTGCTCAGTATGCAGGAACAAAATGACACTAGCCATGTTGTGCATGGCTTCTCTGGGAGGAGAAAAGCTAACCTTGGGAAAGTATGCAGTCTGTCACAAGCTCTCACTAAATCATGGTTTCCAAGAGTATTTTCACTATTATTCATTAAAATCCAAACCTCTCAGGACTTCTCGCCAGGTATCAGGACCTTTCATGGTCAGAAAATGAAATTCCCCTGTGTCTCTGGCCAAGCCCATTCAGGCCTCTAGTTCAGCTGGTCCCTGCTGCAGAAGGCTGGGAAATGGAGCTGGGCTAGCCGCTCCCAGAGTGGGCTCTGCCTCCGGGATCTCAGACAGAACCATTACTTGGCAGAGGCTTGGGAGTGCTTGGAAAACAGATTAACTCGCTATCATTTCAGCCTGCCACTGGCCATTTGCTAAATTGCACGATTTGATATGGGGAGTGTCCTCTTGTCCCCCGTCGGCGCCAGCCGGGCTTCTTATCAGCCCGGTGTGACGGCTGCAAGTCACCCAGCCACTCGTGACGTGCATCTTCTCAGCAGATTCACCCTTTGCTGAGACTCAAGGACACCAGAAGGGAGGAAATGAATGAAAGCAGGTAAGGAGACCAACGCAGAATAAAAATGTTTGGAGGCGTCTTCCTGGTGGAGTACTGAGACCTCTAGGTTCAAGCTCAGTGACAGATGTGTGGTGTTACCACCAGGTCTACCCAGCCGTACGGCGATTTCAGAGAACGTCCATGTTCCTTTCTTCATGACCTTGCTCTGATTTTCTTCTAGCCTTTCTCAGTTCTGTTTCCTGATAAAGAGGCTGTTTGACGTTCAACAGTGACAATGAACAACCATGCCATGTCTGCCCTATAGGTGTCTCCCTGCTGCTGGATCTGGCAGGGATGGGATGAAGCAGCTAATGGCCCCATTCGTGAGTCTTTTAGTGTTTAAATAAACTTTGTTAAACTCATTTCATCTAACGTCTTTTTTCTTTTTACCAGGGAAAAAGATTCTGAACTGGAAGGATGTCTCGCTGGAGTCTGTGTTACTATTTTAAAAGCAGGTGCTAGATCTTATAGAGTAGACTCGAGTGTACCCCAACATACATGACTTCAAAGCTGGGCCCCCAACCAAGCAGGGGTCACTTTATATTTTATGTTCTTCTTTCTATTACTGAACTATTCCAAGGTAGTATGTACCAAGAAGGACCCCAAAGACACCTGCTGGCAAGGGGAGCCTGGTCCAGATATGACAGGGTGGGCACCCCGCGACAACCCAGTTCTCTAGGCATTTTAATCCTTTCAAATTACTGCCAACCTTCTGTTTGTTCAGCCTTCCATGACTTCCCTAGGCAGCGAGGAGCCAATGACCTAATGCACCCTTTTCTGTCCTTTGTCATTTTGCTGTGAAACTTAACACAGTAGGTAACTCTGATACTCTATGCCATTTCCCCAGTGCTGGCCTGATGCAATACCTAAACTCTCAGTCTGCAAAAATGTCATCCAGCCATGAACTGGTGGCGGAAGACGAGAGGATCTGCCGTGTGTTTGGTGACAGTCCAACCCAGCACGAGATGAGTACGAGCTGGATGCCGTCAATCAAAAGAACCATATATGCCTTGCAAACGTCTTCGGATAAACGAGGTCACTTTAGATGGTGTCTAGGTCACCCTCCGCTCAGGGAGAGCACACTGGAACCTCACGGCAGAACTCACTACGGCATGGTCATTTGGGTTATATTAACATATAACCACAAATATTGAAAAAGATCACTGTAAAATAAAAAATAAACAAATTAGGGCCTGGAGAGATGGCGCAGGTGCTAAGAGCTCTTCCACAGGACCCAAGTTCCATTCCCAGCATTCTCATGGTGTCTCTCAAGGGTTGTGTAACTCCAACTTCAGAGGTTCTGTCGCCCTCTTCTGGCATCTGATGGTACTGCATTCACAAGGGGCACAGACACATGGAGGCAAATCACTCAAACACTTATTAAAATAAATAATTTTTTAAAAAATACAAACTTGCAAAAAATAGCAGAGGGCTGGTGAGATGGCTGAGTGGGTTAAGGCACTTGTCTAGCTAGGTGGCCTGAGTTTGATGCCTGGGAGTCACCTAGTGGAAGAAGAAAAAAGATTCCAACCTACATAAACATGTGCGCGCATACACACACACACACACACACACACACACACACACACACAGAGAGAGAGAGAGAGTAAGTAAACAAATGTAATAATGTTTTTTAATTAGCAGAATTTGCAAACTGTCAAGGGATCTGAAAAGCACCAGGATCTGTAGGTCTTCGTCTACACAAACCCAATTTCCTCTAAACTACGTCGGTTTGAAGCACTCTTCAGGAGCTAGAGCTTGGCCGGCTCTGCTGAAATCACCACAAAGGGCTCTTGAAACTCCGTTCAAAGAGCAATTGCCATCTGAGCACAGTTTCTTTCGGACTACAGTGAAGACAGAGCAGGGACGCCCTCCTGAGAAGTGGAGAGGCGGGAGGCCTGGAAGCAGAAAGTGAAGTCGGCCGAGGGTTTGAGGTGGCCGCACGCCTGCGGCTCCTTTTGTTGTCCTGTCTCCTGTCTGACAGGCGGTCTCTGATGCTACAACAGAGTGGAGCACAGTTCCGAGCCACCGTGATGGCGGCGCGCTGGAGCTGCTGTGAGGTCAGAGACGAGGTGTGTGTGTGGAGGTCAGAGGACAACTGTGTGGAGCTGGCTCTCTCCTTCTACCTTGATGTGGGCCCCAGGGATCAGATTTTGGCCACTGGCTTGTGCAGCCAGCCACTGGGCCATCTTGCTGGCCGGATCATAGCTAGTATGAGCAGATGTAGCAATTTTCCTACAGCCTGATTAGTATTACACGCAGATCTCTGAGCATATTGAGTCAAGGATGGATGTGCACCCATGGTTAGCATCAAAGCTGCCGCTGTGCCTACCTTCTGTGTTCCTTCCCCAGCAGCCTTAACGGGGCCGACTTCCCTGAGACTGCCACCTGCATCCAACAGGAAGTTCTGTAGGGTGGCTGGTGTGCGAGACTGGGTCCTAGTGTCCGGATAGATAGACTTGCACTGCTGCGCACCAATTCCAAGCAAAAAACAGGTATTGTCAAAGAAAAGAGAAAATTGCAACTTACCAGGATAAATGGAGGGTTTTTGCTTATTTTGTTTTATCTTTAGGAGTAACTAGGTAGCTAAGGGCAGAATGAATGAACCTGCACCCATTCCATAGGCAAGTGATACCACTCAGGAAACACATACCTTTGCACAGATTCTCACCCACTCACTGACAACCCCATACAACTACCTCTGCCTCAGTTTTCACAGCCATGAGCATCTAGACACGTACAACCCACTGTTCACACGATGTTTGGCTAAATGCCAATCTCTCATACTCTCTTTTGCAGCCAGGAGCCTTCCTTCCAGACAATTAGATAATCTGTAAATATCTGCTTTGGGTCCCATCTCATTTCTTGTTTATAGCAGTAACATGAAAATCCAAATCCAGGCATCCTCAGCCACCTTGGGGGAAAAAAAGAGGGTCAGCCCCCTGAACAGTAACATCCCCGGAAAGCCCATGCATGGCTTTGCAATGCCTTGAAAAGAGGAAGTACAAGGGAGCAGCCACAGCTGGAAGGATGGCTCAGTAAGTTTCAAGAAACAATGGGATCCCATCACCCACCCAAGTCCCTGCCTGAGATCACTCCAGCTAATGGGCTGGCAAGGAGACCCAATGCAAAAGAAAACGCTGAGTTCCAGGTTCCCCTAGCAGACATGCTCAACCCACAGCCCAGCTGCAGCCAAGGATAGCTATGAATGCAACACATCAGAAAATCATAAACTTAAACACGAGGGGCGTGTGTGTGTGTGTGTGTGTGTGTGTGTGTGTGTGTGACATATACACATGCAGAAACCAGAGAAGGACACTTGGTGTTTTCTGTCCTCCATCCGTTTCTGCCTCTTTCCTTGAAGATGAGGTGTGGTAGCTAATCTTTTTTAAAGATTTGTTATTTTTAATTATGGGTAGGTGTGTATGTGTCTGCATGTGGGTATGTACATGTGAGTGCAGGTGCCCATGGAGGCCAGAGGCATTGGATCCCCTGGAGCAGGAGTTAAAGATGGTTGTGAACTACCTAGTGTGGGTGCCTTGGAAGAGCAGCTAGGGCTGTTACTCTTTTTTTTTTTTTTTTTTTTGTGTGTGTGTGTAGTGTGCAGATAGCCTACCAGGCTTTACATGTGGTATACCATAGTAACATGTTTGCAACATTTTTCATGAAGTCAAGATGCAAGCATGGGTGGGGGTTTGGCAGACAACTCAGACGGTAAAAACACTTGCTGCCAACCCTGACAACTGAGTTCAAGTCTTGGGATCCTTTATCTTAATTCTCAATCAACTTGACACAATCTAGAAATTCTGTGGGGAAAAGTCTCAAAAAGATATTGTCTAGATTAGGTGGGGTGGCTAGTGGGCAAATCTGTGGGGGATTGTCCTGAATTTAAAAAAAATTGCATGGGCTTTTTGCCTGCCTGTATATCCATGCAGCAAGTCTTTACAGTGCCCACAGAGGCCATAAGAAAGTATTAGATTTCCTGGAATTGGAGTTACATACTGTTGTGAGCTGCCATGTGGACACTGGGTATCAAGCCTTGATCCTCTGGAAGAGTAGCCAGTGCTCATAACCACTGAGCCATCTCCCTAACCCCATCTTGATCATGTTGAATGATATGGGAGGATCTGCCCGTTGTGGGTGACTCCATTCCCTAGGTTCGGATCCTAGAGTGTATAAAAAAAAAAGAAGGTGAGCTGAGCCTAAGCATGCATGGATTCATTCTCTTTCTTCGAGTGACTGTGGCTGTATAATGACTAGTTGCTTCACGTTCCTGCCATGACTCCCCTGCAATGATGGGCTGTAGCCTGGAATTGAGAGGGAGATAAACACTTTCTCCTCTTAGTTGCATTTGTCCGGGTATTTTATCACAGCAACAGAAATGAGACTAAAACACAGGGTCTCTCACTGAACCAAGCTCCGTATTCTATCAAGGCTGGCTAGGCAGAGAGTTCCTGAGATCCACTGGACTCCACCCCATTTTGCTAGCATTACAAGCAGATGAGAATGCATCCAGCTTTTACAGGAGAGCTGGAGATGGAAACGCAGGTCCACATGCTTTGAGAGCAAGCTCTATGACCCACTGAGCCATCTCCTAGGCACCCATTAGGAGATTTTGGGGTTTTGGGTCATTTGCTTAGGCAGTTCTTAAGCACAAACTTTGTAAATCACAACACTGTTACAGCGTCAAAAGGTCGGACATGAGTTTAAATGAATTTAGGCTTAAGGCCACAAGACTGCAAAAGTCAAAGATGGTCACTATTTATGCATATGCACACGAGCAATGGCTACATCTGCCAGCCATCGTGTCTAAACTCTTGACAACAACCTGGCAGATAGATCTGCTTTGTGAAGACGTCAAGCTTATGTGACAGCCCAAGGTGACACTGTTAGTTGTCTTATGGTGAAAGTCCAGTTCTGAAAGTCAGTCAGTTATTCTTTGATTTGGAATATCCTTGCATGGGTATAATTAGCTAAAGTTGAGAACGCTTATTATTATTATTATTATTTAGTCGTCAGTTTGCTTCCCTGTTATGAAGAGACTCTTTAGTCATTGCCAAGGAAATTTCCAAGAAAAAGAGACCATGAGAATCCTGCTAGGAGGCCCTCTTCCCAAGCAGTTCCCTCCAGACCATTTCTGGGAATGCAAATGGACTTGGAAGACAGCGAAGGTCTAGCTCTCTGAGCCCACTCTCTTCCTTCTTACTCCAGTGATGTGGTCTCCCAGAGCCTGCTGCATCTGCTTCCCAGCAGCCCTGGGTGCCAAAGCCTGGGTCTCCTGTGGCTGAGCCCAACTCCAGTTTCCCTGCAGCCTCGTCTATCTGGCGTCACCCTCTCCAACCTGTTGGGAATCTCTTCCACAGTGTCTCTTCTCTGGGGCCCTTATTTCCTTTTGCTGTTTCTCATCCTGATAAAATGTCCAGGCTGGGGAGAAACAAATGGTCAATGCTCCTTTGTATTTGATGAGTCTGTGCACAGACAAACAGTGTCTTATGTGTGCTGGTTATGTCAGAACACAGACTGTCCCTTCCTTCAGCCTCAACACTCTAATTCCACTCTTTGGGTTTTTACTTTGGCAAGTGATTAACACAGAGAAGGCAAATTAGCTCCATAGAATTCCATTACATAATGTTTCCTCTAATTTGCTGTCAGCCCAGATTCTGTTTGTCCACCTCCTTGTCTTGTCTGTCCTGTGGGGATCATACAGAGAGTCCTGAGGAATGTAGAAGCTGCTTGCATGGTCTCTTCAGTCTAACCAACCATGATTAGCTTATCATGGCTGGCAGCAGAGAGGCTGGCCATAGGGGTGACCCTGAAGGGTGATTCACAGAAGCTGGACTCTGAAGTCCAAGACAGAAGGGACATCTCTCCAGAGCACATCAGAGAAACATCATCAAACATTTTCCTTCAGTCCCCGCCTCCCGAAATCCTCATAGCTAGTTCTAGCCATTGTTACACATGTGTTCAGAGAGCTGACTTGTACTTTGGGGCCATATATTGGCTGGTGTTGGTGCAGAGCTTTGCTCCCTTAGATGGTCCGTGGTGTGGCTGTTCCTAATATCTTCTAAATGCACCCACAGTCATGTACCACTTGCCGACAGTGATAGGTCCTGAGAATTTCACCACTGGGTGTTCATATTGTTGTGCACACATCACAGAATGATTGAAACTAAGTGGCATACACATAAGCTAATCTCTCTCTCTCTCTCTCTCTCTCTCTCTCTCTCTCTCTCTCTCTCTCTCTCTCTGTGTATACATGTGTTAAAGTCTGCTACTCCTGAGATAATAATGAACACAAGATTACATGAGAGAGAGAGAGAGAGAGAGAGAGAGAGAGAGAGAGAGAGATATGCAATCAAAAGATGTGGCAGAGTTGAGCTATCTCAGGCTACTTGTGGTGCAGCATGTGTTTTCATTTACACCAAACCACCAACTCCCCTTTTTTAAAAAAGTAGAAACAGGAAACACTCTACAATGGTGATTAGGTTCCAGTCCCACCTCTTGTTCATCCATAACTATCTATCCCATTTTCCCTTCCGAGAGAGATTCCCTCCCTTCCCTTAGACTCTTACTATATACCTAACCTCTGTGGTCATACAGATGGTAGCTTGCTTATCAATGACTTCATAGCTAATATCCACATATAAGTGAATACATACCATATTTGTGTTTCCAGGTCTGGGTTACCTTACTCAGAACGAATTTTTTTCCTAGGACCATTTATTTCATGATTTCATTTTTTAAAATAGCTGAGTAATATTCCACTGTGTAAATGGAGGCACTGTGTGAGGGAAGGATTATGGGGAGGCACAGCTAAAACTCAGGGCCATTTGGAAGCCTAATATAGTAGAAGCTTCCTAAAGTAGAGAAATATATGAAGTTGATCTAAATGAAATCACAAAATAGCATGGGAGTCAGAGGCCCAACCAGACATCTCTTGTTACCAAATGAAACTTTCAGTATGGGGAATGAGTTACATTGAATTGAGTTGTTGGCCAAATGTGTCCCACGGAAAGCCCAGGCAGGCTATTGCCAAGGCTGTTGGTTGCTCCCCACACACTGATGGGAGGGCCTTGCTGCTGAAGACAATACCTGCACATCTCATTGATTGCACATCAGTTGAGCTGGGGCCTTACACACAGTCTTCACCCCTATGGGCTAGTGTTTATGATACAGGAAATAAATTGAAGAAGACATCAGAAAATGGGAAGATGGTCCATGCTCATGGATCAGTAGGATTAATATAGTAGTAATGGTCATCCTACCAAAAGCAATCTATAGATTCAATGCAATCCCCATCAAAATTCCAACACAATTCTTTCCAGAGCTTGGAAGGGACTATTTTCAGTTTTATATGGGAGTAAAAACAAACAAATAAAAAACAGGGATAGCTAAAATGATCCTGAACAATAAAGGAACTGCTGGAGGTGTCACCGTCCCCAATATCAAATTGTGCAACAGAGCTATAACAAAAAAAGGCAGCATGGCATTGGCACAAAAACAGACCCTTTGATCAATGGAATAGAAGACCCCAAAATAAGTCCACACACCCATGGACACCTGATTTTTGATTAAAAAAAAAAAAAGGGAAAGGGAAAGAAAACATCTTTAACAAATGGTGCTGGTCAAACTGGATGGCTGCATGTAGAAAAATGCAAACAGATCCACATTTACCACCCTTCACAAAACTCAACTCCAAAGGATCAAAGACCTCAGTATAAGGTCAGATATACTGAATTTGACAGAAGAGGAAGTGGAGAATTGTCTTGAACTCATTGGCACAGGAAAAGGCTTTCTGAACGAATCATCAATAGCACAGACAGTAAGAACAACAATTAACTAATGAAGGCCTTATGATGTGGTGATATTGTGTTCCCCAAAATATTGTGTACCCTAATAAACTTATCTGGGGTCAGAGAACAGAACAGTCATTAGATACAGAGGCCAGAAAATGATGGCGCACACACCTTTAATCCTAGCATTCCGAATGCAGAGATCAATCCGTATCTCTGTGAGTTCAAAGCCCCACTGGAAACATCCAGGCATGGTGACTCACACCTTTAATCTCAGGAAGTGATGGCAGAAAGCAGAAAGGTATATAAGGTGTGAAATCCAGGAACTAGAGTCTGGTTAAGCTTTTAGGCTTTTGAGCAGCACAGTTCAGCTGAGAGGCATCCAGTCTGAGGAACCAGGATCAGCTGAGGAATTGGCAAGGTGAGGTGGCTGGCTTGTTCTGCTTCTCTGATTTTCCAGCTTTAACCCCAATACCTGGCTCTGGGTTTGATTTTATTAATAAGACCTTTTAAGATTCATGCAACATCATGGAAATGAAAAGCTTCTGTATGGCAAAGGATGCCATCATCTGGACAAAGCAGCAGGCTACAGAATAGGAAATAATCAAGCTATTCACAAAACCTTCAAAGAGAAGAGGCCCTCTCAACTCACGCCATCTAGGGGTCACCGATGAGACTCACATGCAACTGTTCAGCCAGGTCACACCTAAGCCTACTGTGCAGCCTGCAGCTTCATTACCCATCAGGCTTTGAGAGGCACATCCAGTGTCTTGAACCTAAGGTAGCATGATGGTTAGCATCCTTCTAATCTTTGGAGCTTTACTATGGGTTCAATGATATGCTGCTTAGATTCCTCTTGGAAACTGAATGTCCCTTCATCCCATACATACCTTAGATAAAATTCATAGACCCACAGACAATCTGGTGTAAAGCTAAAGTTTGGTTATTCTGGCCATTTGGACTTTAGCCTTTATTGTTTAACTCTTTTCTTTCCAGTTAGATAATTATGTTGATTGGAAAGACAAATGTGAAGTCTTTACCAAACCCATGTTTCTTAATGTCAACTATTGTAATCATAGCTCTTGTTCCCTTTTGGTCCATTTTTGAGAGATATCTTCTATGTTTTCCTACAGAATCATCATCTTCTTCCATCCTGGTCTGGCTCCTGTGAGGCTGTTTTGGATGGGCTGGACCACTGGATCCCTTCCCTGCTGGCTTCTGATTCAGCCAAGGAGAAGCAGAGCCAGGAGACATAGGACAGAATGACAGTGAGTCAATCAGCTCCTTTTGTGTCTGAAACCATGGGGAACTCCATTGTTTTTGTTGTGTGTTCCTTCTCCTCAAATTATTCTTACTGGGTTCCAGCTTGCTCATCTCTGGTTAGTTCTTCTACCTGCTACCCACACCTTTTAAAATAGTATTTTAATTAAAACATCCTCAAATATCTTCAGGGAGCCATCTGTTTCCTCTGAGACCTTCACGGGTCCGTCATTCTCCTTGCCACTCCAAATTGAACTGTTATTTCTGGTGGTGACTGACCACAGGATGCTTCCCGAGACTCCAGACTGCCTCTTTGCCTGCTTTGGATGCTACTGTTTATTTTCCCTCATCCTCCTTGCTCTATGATATGCAGCCTTTTAAATCTTCTGGCCCGAAAGCTTGCTCTGTAGTTTTCTAATGTATTTTGATAATGTTTCCTTTTCTTCCTCTTTAAAAATACTTGGAACGGTCGCTGTCATTCATTTGGAAGAGACCTGAATAGTCACTTAGACTAGCTCTTTGCATTCTACACCCTCTCCCTTGGTCAACTTCTCCCAAGTATCAAGCATCCTCACAGACAGAAGCTGTGTTGCAGCAATGAGGTTTGTGTACTCCTGGCCTCACCCATCCACAGAGATTTTTCCACCTGCTTTGAAATATTTCAGTAGTGTAGCATGAATCTTAAAGGTACTTATTAATAAAATCAAACCTGAGGCCAGTTATTGGGGTGAATGCTGGAAGATCAGAGAAGCAGAACAAGCCACAGCTACCTCACCTCGCCAGTTCCTCGGCTGACCCTGTTTCCTCAGACTGGAAGCCTCTGAGTCCTCATCCAAATGGATCTCAGCTGAACTGCTTCTAAAAAGCCTGAAAGCTTAACCAGCCCAGTTCCTGGTCCTCACGCCTTATATACCTTTCTGCTTTCTGCCATCACTTCCTGGGATTAAAGGCATGAGTCACCATGCCTGGCTGTTTCCAGTGTGGCCTTGAACTCACAGAGATCCAGGCGGATCTCTGCCTCTGGAATGCTAGGATTAAAGGTGTGTGTGCCACCATTTTCTGGCCTCTATATCTAGTGGCTGTTCTGTTCTCTGACCCCAGATAAGTTTATTAGGGTGCACAATATTTTGGGGAACACAATACCACCACACAGTAGTACAAGCCAGGCTTGGGGATGTTGATGAGAATGAATAGAAACTACCCTCTACTGAAATGATATGACATGAAGCAAAAGATTTTTTTTAAAAGATGGCCTTGCTGTACAACCCAACTGACATCAAACTTAATCTTTCTGCTTCAGTTTCTCATGACCTAGGATTCCAGGACCACACCTAGCTAAGCAAAGAAAATTTAATGATGCATGTGTCCATACCTCTCCAGGAAATGCATCATAGTTTGCTCTCACATCAGAGATTTGTGTTCATAACAGTATTTTAAAGAATCAGAGTTTGGGGTATGGGGTGGGGTGAGATGGCCCAGAGGGTAAAGGTGATAGCTGTGCAAATCTGCTGACCTGAGTTCAATCCCTGGAACCCATGTTAAAAGGCGGAAGGAGAGCATTGACTCCTCTGACCTCCACTTGCACAGCATGGCACGCACTCTGAGGGGCACACGCGCGCGCACACACACACACACACACACACACACTAACTGCAATAAATAAATTAAAAATCAGAATTGGTTAAAGATAAAAGGCTAATCTTTGCATCCCCCAATCTCTCAGTTTAATAGTCATTGATAAAATGGATGATGATGGCATCAGAACAATGAAGCTAGTCAAAACTTTCCTCCTTCACAGCCAAACAAAGAAGGAGACGGAACACCACGCGCTTCCAAAGCCAGCCATCCTGGGAATTCTGCACAGGAGCAGCAGGGAGAGGCTGAACCTGGCGCTGCCTCTCCATTCCTGCCTGTTCCTGAGAGGCAGCCAGGAAGCAGGGTGACAGGAGCCTTCCCTGCGGCTCTGGAAAGGAGAGCGTGCCGCTTCCTCTAGAGAGAAGAACGCTGCCAGGGAGAACCGAAGTAAGGAGGCTCAGGAAGGATGGGCTGATTTTCAACGAAGGAAATGAATTTATAGCATCGAATCATTTCGTAAGAGTGAGTTTGGTTATCTCTCGCCTGCCAGACTTCCCCTTTTCTATATGCATGGAAAGAATTCAAACACAGAAATAATATCGAGCAATTACAAGACTTATGGCTAGTGAGAAGAATTACCCAAACTCTTCCCGGCACTCTTCCAACCTGTAAACACCACCACGGTGGCCACTTCGTCTGTCTACATCGTAGGGCTCAGGCCCAGTCAGTACCTTGAATGTGCTCTGCACAACATAGACCCTAAAAACCAATGCCTGGGTGTATAAAGGAGAGTGTGCTGAAAACTGGGAACCGGGAGATGGAGTGTTATTTTCACAAGATGTCGATTGATATGCTATAAACTAGAAACACCGGCAAACTTAAACGATTGTTAGTCCGGGAACCTAGCAGCCCCTTCTGTCAAGGCCCCTCTTAGGAAACAACATGTTGGATAGTAAAGAAACATTTATGTGAGGTTTAGGGCTCCCCCAGTGTCACTTCAGTTAGTTTGATTTCTGCATAGAAATAAAATATAGCTGAACATACAGTTATAAAATTTTAAAAAGCATCAGAGTATTCTCCTACTATAGTAATATTGTAAATACTATAAATAGACTTTTTCATATATATATATATATATATATATATATATATATATATATATAGTGTGTGTGTGTGTGTGTGTGTGTACATTGACTTGTATATGGTGAACTGGGGGGTGGGATGACTCCTCTTTTTCTCCCCCCTCCTCTACTATGTCCTCCCCTCCCCTCCCCTCTCCTTCTCCTCTTTGCCCCTCTCCTACTGAATTCTTTAAAATGAGCATTTTAAAACTTAAAAAACAAAGACCTTAGTAAAAAGACTACATTTTTTAATGGAAATTTTAAGGGAAGAGCTAGCAAAAATAGGTCTTGGTACATTATTTTATTAACTACAGATAAAAAATTTCCAATAATTTGATTCTATTTTTTAAAATAAAAAATTTATAGTAGTTATAAGAACAGACTTGTAGGTTGAACACTACTTTGATTATTTACAAAGGTTTTTTATAATCACTCATATTTTAAAAAATTAATTACATTTTAATATAGTGTGTGTGTGTGTTGTGTGTGTGTGTGTGTGTGTGTGTGTGTAGGTCAGAGGACAACTTGTAGAAGTTGGTTATTTCCTTCCACAAGGTAGGTCCCCCAGATCCAGCTCAGATTGTCAGGTTTGGTGGCTGGAACTCTTGTCTGAGCCATCTAATCAGCCCTCACCTCTCCTCCTAAAGCACGCTGTCACAAAAGCTCTCAGAGCCAGTCTACTTTGACTGATCATGTGACTATATTGCTGCTAAGACGGCCCATTCTTAGGAGATGGGATTATTGACTGTTAAGGCTCTTCCATGATTAATGGAATCATTCTGAAACATTCTGATTAAACAATACATTTCCTACTTTATCTGTTTTCCTTTTCTTTCTCTTACTATGAACATGGGGACCTGAGAGAAGAGGCAGAAGGTGGGTGTGGACTCCTTTCCTAGAGAGCACTGCTGGCCAGCACACCCAATTTCTCTATGAGTTAGAGCGTCCTTGAAAACCAAAGAATTAGAGAATAGATTGGCGATTCTAGATCCTGAATGCACATTGGAGTGGGATTCTGAATGTACATTAGAGTGGCATTTATCTCCTGGTGATGCTAAGCTACAACCCCAAACTCCTGGGAGTTTAGACACTATGACATGCTATGAAATTCTGCATGTGTTTCTGACCTGCAGCCAGGGTTAAGGGCCACTGAACTATTTGATCCCTCACAATCTTGATTACTCCCAAATTTCATTTTATATCTCAGAATATCTCTCTGTGGGCTCAATTATGGCTTCCCAATACTCTGAGGGGAAGTGCAAGCCACAGTGTGCCAGATCTTCCTATGTGGGATGGTAGCTTAGAACTCTTAGGTAGAAAGGGAATGAACAGATGAGATGTAGTGTTTCCACAGTTTGTAAGGCAATATGATCTTTGAGGCTCGTCACTCACTTTTTGGCTTGGCCAGTAGGAGTCTCTGACCTCCATGGCCTCTTGTGGTGGGCGAAAGTCTGCACTGGTGCCAAGTGCACTCCTAATTTGTCAGGCCTCGACCTTTGCCTATTGGCAGCTCATCTGGAAATTCTAAACGTTTCCCTGAGACCACAGGGGAGAGAGTGGAGAAGCGATAGCTCATAATGCACAGGGGTTGCTAGAGTGGAAGGTGCAAGGTTTGCGTGCCTGTTCTCCACACAGCATCTAGGCTCTTTAGGAAGTCATGAGGTGTCAACATGGCTAAGCTAATCCACCTTCTCCAGAGTGCCTTCCTGAGTCTCTCCCCGTGGGTGGACCATGGGGTGCATTGGTGTGTGGGGCTCAGAGAGCAGAAGGGAGGCTGCAGCCCCGCAGTCCACACACACTGCTTCTTATCTGTTGCTCACTTACTGGGCAGTGGCAGAAGTTGGGGCTGCGACTACTCTGCTTTCCTGTCCCCAGCACAGCTCCTCTGTCCCCTGGTCAGGCATAAGTTCATTATGTGTGTGATTTATCCCCTAATATTTTTCTCCCATTGGATCCTAAGCGTCTGTTTAGAGAAGGCTGGCTATTCTTGACTGTCTTTTCCCTATACCTGGGCTGTTAGCTTTTCTTCTTGGCATAAGAAATATTAGCCCGGGCGGTAGTGGTGCACACCTTTAATCCCAGCACTCAGGCAGGTGGCTCTCTGTGAGTTCGAGGCCAGCCTGGTCTACAGAGTGAGTTCCAGGACAGGCTTCAAAGCTACAGAGAGAAACCCTGTCTCAGAAAGAAACAAAAACAAAAACAAACAAACCAAAAAGAACTATTAGTTCAATAAGTGAATAAAGATGCTAGACAGATGGAGGCCATGGTGGAGAAGGAACAGGGAACAGCAGGGCCGGAGGTTGGAGAGACGGAGAGTTAACATCTGGCCCCCTAGAGCAGGGAGGCTCACCAGCCACTGTAGATGAGGCCACTCCTGACCACACCCAGTTGGCTTAATGCCTTTCCTCATCAAAGTCTGTCAGAAACTATTAGCTCATGTATATTGGATGCCTTCTGAGAGCAAGACTAAGTCCCCTTTGCCTTGGCCAATTACTGCCAATGACTTCTCAAACATGACAGCTGTTATTCTTAACTACTGAAGCAATCACAAAACAAGGTTCAAATTTTTTTGGATTGCTTGAAAATTAGAGTAAAATTTGGAAATGTAGCAGTGTCTTCAGAATAAATTAATGAGGATCTGTGGAAGAGAAAAACAATGAACACTTTTGCGAGTTATGGCAACGTTCCCTTCCAAGGGCAGTTTATCTAGGCAAATCATTTTAGCTGATTTTAGTTGATGACCCATGCATTTGCGTTTGCTAAGGTATGGCTCAATGTCAACCTCTGCTTCAAGCTTAGGAGGCCAGCCTCCTAAACCCTGGACACAATCCTGGAGAATGAAGCTCCAGCCAAACTCTCAATGATAGATGCTTGTCTATAGCCCCAGGAAGGAGCAACCAGTGATCTTAAAGGGCCAGGTTGCTACACTGTAGTCTTGGAATGAGAGCCAAATTCTTGGCTTGAGCTCCAGCCTCACTAGGAGATAGCCTTGAGACCTTGGGAAGCTCAGATAGCTGTGGGAGTCTGTCGGAGCTCCGACCTGATCCCAGCTTATGACAGGTTCTTGGGTGGAGAAGAGAGGAATGAGAAAATATCAGATAGAAAGATAGACCTCAATGATGAGGAGAAAGACAGAGAGAGACACAGGATAGCTTCGGGAGGGCCTGGATCAATACCCAACAGCCCAGAGGTTTATTCAAAAGGGCTTTTTATAATATGCCAAGGGGAGAGGCAAAAGACCCCCCCCAGCAAGATCAAAGCACACTGTAGAGCCAAGTGTAGACCCTTCCAAATACCTAATAACCATGCACGTGGCCAAATCATCTCCTTATGCAGCCCTGCTGGGTAAAGCAAGCTCAGATTCTCTGACCCTGAGTAAAATCTCACTAGGAAGCCTCTGTGGGCTCCCACAGGTGGCCAACTTGTGGGAATCCATATTTCTTATTGTTACATGAATCACTCGATGAGATCACAGAGGACCTTAAGCCCCTAGTCTTATGGGGCTTTCCCATTCCTGCAGCCATTGTGTTGAGCTGCCTTGTTTAGACAAGCATGATGACTTTTGGGAAGCCTGTGTAGATGGTGCATTTAGGGAATTCCTACTTATCCTAGCCTCCCTTATTCCTCATCCCCTTCCCATTTTTCCCTCTAAATATTTTTTTTTCACATAAACATTCTGGATATGAGGGTACCATTTCTTAGGTGTGTGACAGCATTGCATTACATTCTCTCAAGACAATATTTATGGTGAAACTTCATGGTCTTACATCCTGCCTTCTCCCCAATAGACTGGCCAGCAAGTTGACACCACTGTGGCTCATGTGAAAAACTGCTCCCTCTAAGAACTATGACTCTTTCTACCCTTCTGTTTTATTTAGTATTCCTCAATTTTAAGGACTAATTTGTTTTCTTAAAGACTTTTCCAGTTTCCCACACTCCACAATGAGCTATGATTGAGTCTTACTACACAAATGTGCGCTATCCTTGGGCCCCAGCTTTAAATGCTAGCTTGACTTTTATGGTTAATTTTGGGACATGCAATGGAATTCAAAAAATATATGAAAATTAATTCAACAAACTCATTAATTAACATAGCTCTAACTTTTTTTTTTACCCACATGAGATAGCTTTTTACCTTCATTAATGTAGAAAAAGTATCCCACTGGAATATGAGCTATCTGAATGGTTTATTTGTGGTTTTCCCCCTAAGTCTTGATAAACATTTTGTGTCTAAATGACTGAAGAAACAAATAGCCAAGCATAATTATTGGCTCTTGAGAAATGAACAATTATATAATTATACCACTCAGTATGTTACTATTCACGACACTCAGTTTACAAATGTCCCCAGACTATGTGCTGGGACCCAGGATTTGGGTCATGGGTCATGGGTCATGGGTCATGGGAGACACAACTTTATCTTTTAATTTTGATGATCCCCACCCCACCCCACCCCACCCCACCCCACCCCACCCCACCCCACCCCACCTTCTACAACCAGGATGACTGCAGCCCTCCCTCCTGGGAGCAGCCAGGGTGCCCTGTACTTACACCTTGGAGGAGCGACCAGTAACAGCAAAAGACTAAGAACCAGCCCATGACCTTTGAGTCTCAGAAGGACTTTAGTCTCTGAGGGCTCCTGGCACAGTGGTGAGGTAAGAATCGTGAGAAAAGAAAGAAGGAAAAGGAAGCTGACGGAGAAGGCACCCCAAGGGGACCTGCCACACTGTCTACAGAACAAAGGCTTGGACATCGGGAAAGGAGAGGATTATTGCCTTCCTTCAGAAGTATAGGAAGCTAGCTAAGTCACTCACCTCTGCTTCCCAGCCCCACAGCCATATTCCCAGCATGCTGTAGGGACAGAATTAATGAGTTGAGCAGATGGCCTGAGACAACCAGCAGAATTTCTCACAGGAAAGAAGGGTAAGGTGAATACTTTATGTTAAAAAACACATAGCGAGCACACAACGTAACATACAAATCCCAGTGCACGTATTCATCAGCTTTCCTGTTGCTATGATAAAACACTCTGGAAAAAGAAAGTTAAGGGACGAAGGGTTGATTTTGGATCAGCTGGTCACACAGCATCCACAGGGAGGGGCAGGGAGGAGGGAAGGCCGGTGCTGGCTTGCTTTCTCCTTTACATCAGTCCAAGATCACTGCCCACAGGCAAGTGAGTCTCCCAATCTATTTCTCTTCACCTAATCTAGGTAATTCCTCACAGGCATGCCCCTAGCTGGTCTCCTAGGCTATTCTCGAGCCCGTGAAAGTGACAGCCATCATACGGAGCACCACATACATGAACTTATTTAATCTTCCAAAAACCATGTCAAGTGAGTCCTATTCTTACTAACGGCTCTGATGTAGAGATGAGGGAACAGAGGCACCAGGAGGGTCAGTGAAGTGGCCAAGGCAGACAGCCAGTAAGTGCTCACATAAAGATGACACAGCAGTGACCTGGGTGACACCACCAGGTGGCAATAAGGCTGGCCCAAGTGCAGAACTGCCTACCTGTCTTGCTTGAGATCACATAGACCTCCATACCCATTTAATGCTCAAATGCATCCAGTTAAGAATAGGCGTTGGCTGTGTTACTAGTGAAAGAAAGGTCAGCTCATCAAATGGATCGCCATCACACTTGTCCCATCGGATTTTATTTTATTTTATTTTTTGGTCCATATTACATTGATGATTAAAGCCAAACCTAAAACCAAGGGCAAGGAGAGGGGAGTTATCTCCAACAGGCCTTTAGAACCAACCTTGCTGAAGGGATGTCCTGACCTCATCAACTACCCTGTTTCTTCATCTTTATAGCATAGCACTCAGGATTTAACTTATCGCTTAAAGCTGGGACGGGACTGTGTCCAATCCCAAACTGGCATGAGACACATGGCTGAGGATGCTGGAAGATGCCTGCCGAACTCTTGGCTATCTAAGTCGGACATAGTCTTAAGTAAAAACTCTTAGGCCAAAATAACTTTGGAGGGAAGAATATTTGAACGCCACCATTGTTTAGAATCACGTGGTGACGACTTAAAGCTGGTGTGCTTTTAATTCTGTTATTAGTATTTTTAATTCTCTAAAGATTACCCCTCCTGCCAGGCAGTGGTGACACACACCTTTAATCTCAGCACTGGGCGGCAGAGCCAGGTGAATCTTTGTGAGTTCAAGTCCAGCCTGGACTACAGAGTGAGTTCCAGGACAGGCACCAAAACTACACAGAGAAACCCTGTCTCGAAACAACAACAACAACAACAACAACAACCAAAAAAGATTACCCCTCCCTTTCCTTTTAATGCCTGCATGTGTGGTATAGCTGTGGCTGGCTCCCCACCACAGCTCTGCCTTTGTTTGCTCTCAGAGGATCAATCCTTGAGAAAGTAGGAACATTAGGTGAGTGAACTTGGTACTGATGATGGTCTCTGTCTTTTTCTTCCATCGTGCTTGGGACTGGACTAATAATCCGCATTGTCTGTTTATGACTGTTAATAAGTGGAGTAATGGCTAGTGATAAGTGGTTAATGACTAGAGAACACTCAGATGGATCATGTTACAGGTTATGTCTCCAGAAGTGTAGCATGTAGGTAAAACACACAGTGCCTAGCCAGGCATGCTATTGTGAGATGGCTATTCTTAGTTGTCAATTTGATGACATCTGGAATTAACTAAAACCCAAGTGACTGGGAACACCATGAGGAATTTTTCCTTAATTAAATTGTTTAAAGTGGAGAAGATCCACTTCTAATCAGGATCTTTGAGGTGAGAAGATTCACCTTTAATATGGGCCACACATTCTGCTGGTACTGTATACAAAGGACATGGAAGAAGGAAGCTCTTTCTGTTGCTTACTCTTTTTTTTCCCCTCATACCTTACAATTTTATTTGTATAAAATCTAAGGAAAGCAGATCTAAAGAGACAGACAGTGAGTGAGGTTTGCCTGTGGCTGGGGTGGAAATACAGAATTACTGCAGACATAAGGGATATTTCCTCTTGAGATGATTGAAATATTCCAAAATTAGATTGTGGCAACCATTGTCTGCCTACTCTTCTGCCTGCTTGCCCTTGATCTCACTCTCATTAGCAAGTCCATCCCTTCACTGACATTAGAACCTACCTACTTCTTTGTGATTCCAGCACATACTGAGTACCACCTGAGACATCCAGCTCATGGACTGAACAACTACGGGATTCTTGGACCTTCCATTGTTAGACAGCCATTATTGGACTAGCTGGACACAGTCTGTAAGTCATTCTAATAAAGCCATATATATATATATACATATATATATATATATACATATACATTCTATATGTTATTTTCCTCCAGAGAACCCTAATACATAATGCATCCCTGTACTATCAGCACTGGAAACTTGAGGCGGAAGTTTAAGGCCATCTTTAGCTATATAGATCATTCAAGGCCAACCTGGGCTACATGAGACCCTGATGCAAAAAATCTAAAAACAAAAACAACCTCCAAAGCAACAAAACAACACAACATAAAGTACAAGAACTAATATAGCCCATTTAAAAATACATAAATTTGAATCTTTTTCAATGTTTCTTTGTCTACAAAAAACATCAAAGTTAATTTTATGAGTCAAGACAGACTTCAAATCACGGCAAAGTGAAAAATTCATGTTTCAAGAGTGAATATGTTTAGATCTACCTCATGGTACAGGCTTCTTTTACATTTCTTTAATGCCATCCTTTCTTCATCTGTCTATATGTAGTCACATCTGTGTACAGTCAGCCACACCTGTGTACAGTCAGTCAACCACACCTGTGGACATGCAGCTACACCTGTGTACAGTCAGCCATACCTGTGGACAGTCAGCCACACCTGTGGATAGTCAGTCAGCCACACCTGTGTACAGTCAGCCACATCTGTGTACAGTCAGCCACACTTGTGTACATGCAGCCACACCTGTGTATAGTCAGCCACACCTGTGTACATGCAGCCACACTTGTGGACAGTCAGCCACACCTGTGGACATGCAGCCACGTATATACAACTTTTACAAGTCCGTAGTTACTCAGCCATAGACTCCTGAAAACCTATTTCATTGTAAAATACATCATAAATGTATACAAAACATGTAGGTAGATATAGTTTAAAATTATAATAAAATGACCACCATGCTCAGATCACCCACAAAAATAAACAGCTTGAATACCTTTGAGATCTGGGTGCCTGTGTCTCTTAGTATTTGTTTCACCTCTCCCACAAGAGCTAGCCCTTCCATCCAAGTTTCATTTCTACTTCTTAACCAAATCCTTAAGAATCCTTAACACGGTGCTTAATTTTGTCTACTTTTGAATTTCGGACAAATGGGGTTGTGGCATGTTTGTATCTTTCTTATCACCCCCTATTGTGCTTTGAGTTGTGTCCCTGCTAGAGTATAGCTATTGACCTTCACAGCTGTGTACAGTTGTACTTTTTGACTATGTGTTACCCTTTGTGGCCCACAGCCAGCAGCCATGCCCGGACCACTCCAGATGTTGCCAACATAAACAGTGGGGTTAACCCAACTGTCACTGAGCACTTGCTCAAAGGCTTCCCTGGACCATAACATATCCCTAGGAGTGAAGACACCGACTCATGAATACGTACGAGTTCAGAGTGAACTAACACAGTCACCACAGTGTTGTCCAGTGAGGGCTGTCAATTCACACTCCCATCAACCCCAGATCAGCGTTCCCTTCATACACTTGTGTGAACTTGGCACAGCCAAAGGCTTTGAGTTTTTCCAATTTGGAAAGTTGAAATAGTGTTCTTCCATTGGTTCAGTTTGCATTTCTGAGACTATTGATGCCACTGAACTACATGTTGGTACATGTTAATGGCCACTTACATTTCTTCTTCTTGTGATTTTGCTTGTTTTTCCCCCCATGGTGCTGCATTTTCTCAGTGTATAGTAGTCTTTCATGTATTCCTGACCCTAATTTTTTGTCACACCATGTTACAAATGTCTTCTCCAAGTCTGTGACTTCTTTTTGACTTTAAAAAAAGTGTTAATTTTTTTCAAGTCTGAAAATTATTAAAATCTGGATTTTAATATTTGACTAACTTTAATCTTAAAAGACATATATAGATGGGATTGGCCATCATCCTGGCCAGAGCCAGCCTAGAACTACTAAGTTGGAGTATGCTTGACCATCAGCTCCTCTCAATTTGTATGCCTTTACTTTCCAGTATTTCTGAAATACTTCTGTAGAAACCACATTGGTAAAGAAAGGTTAATAGTATACTGTTTTTGTTTCTTGTATAATCATTTTGTTTTTTGTTAAAAGACAGTTTCATTACATATAACAGTCTGAGTTGCTTTCTCTGAGCACTTTGAAGAGTTTCTTCCTCTGCAATATGACTTAGCTTCCATTTTACACAGTAATCACGTGTGTGATTTTTTTTAAAATGTAGGCAATCTGTCTTTTCTCGCTAGCTGTGTTGAAGATCTTTTGGTATTCCGTGTTCTACAAGTTGCCCTTACTCTATCTAGATATGGATTTCTTTCCATTTCATCTTGTTTGGATTTGTCAGTTAACTCGAGAAAGGAAAAAGAGACAGTGGAGAAGAATGGCCCTTCCAATTTGCTCTATTATTTCCTTTGCAAGAAAATCTGATCAGTTGTTACGATAGATCACTTTTCCCTTCCCAGCCTTTAGCCTCTCCAGGCTCTTTGCTTCTGTCTTTGCAGGTCACATTCTGAGCACGTTTATCTGCTCTGTCTTAGAGTTTGCCAATTCTCTTGTAGTTATGTCAAAACATCACTTTTTAGCTGTGGGGTGGTTATTTCTGTCCATTTCATAATTTCAAATACTATACTCTTCATTTATAGATATTCCATTTGACTCAAAATATCATGTTTCTAGTCCTTTTGGAGAATATTTCCTCTTTATCTATGGTCACACCAACCTGAATGTGCCTGGTCTGGTCTCAGAAGCTAAGCAGGGTCAACCTTGGCTAGTATGTGGATGGGAGACTATTCCATCTTTTATCTTTCAAAAGACTCCCAACAACCTCTTATATCTTTCTGAGAATTAGATAAATACATACAATTATAGACTTTTTAAAAATCAGTTTTGACCTCTAAGGATAGTAATTTCCTGTGACATGATCTAATCATTCTTCTGTAATCTAAATATAATTCCAATTTAATATGCAAGCTTAAATTCCAACATAATTCCTAACCTTTACTCATGTTGACTTTATTTTCAGGTTCCAAGATTTTTTTTTTTTATTCTTATGGAAACTTTCGAAATCTGTACTTAAAGTGTTTTCCTCTAGGGACCAGAGAGATGAATCGGTGGGTAAAGTATTAGCCATGCATCTTGACACCCAAGCTTCATCTTTTGACTCCTTGGAAAGCTTCAGGTGGAGGGCACACATCTGCAGTCTCAGCACTCCTACTGCATGATGGGAGGAAAAGACAGGAGCATCCCCTGGGAGTTCACACGGGGCCACCGAGGCTAGAATGCGCCACACAGACAGCAGCAGAAAATGGGAGAGACCCTGCCTCAACAACATGGAGAGAGAATCGACTCTGAAAGTTGTCCTCTAGCCCACACACATACACATACACATGCGCACTCTCTCTCAAAAACAAACAAAAGAACCAAACCAACCAACCAACCAACCAACAACAAAACAAAGGCGTGTCTTCCTCCTCCTCCAGAATGAGATGTGCTTGCTTCTGCTGGGTACCTAAGGTTATACCAGGGAGTCTTGAAATGGTTTACTCCAAGCTTGGGGCCACAAGAGGTTTAGTGAGATAAACTAGCAAGAGGAAACCAGAACTCAGGATTTGGAGTAATCCAGGGAGACATTCCTACTCTTCCCCTTCCCATTCTGTTCCTAGCTGAAGCCAACACAGCTTCCCCTCTGTCTCCCAGGCACTTCCTGTCTTCCTTCACAAAGGCTTCTAGGTATCCCCCCCCCTCTCTCTCCCCCCCACCAGATGTTTTCTGAGAAAAGGCTACTCCTGCGGCAGTTCACCTTCCTGGACTCTTGCTTCCCGTTCATGGCCTCTAAAGACGTCCTGTTGTAACCAGTTCAAAGAGCTGCACCAGGCAGTGTTACTGTGACATCTAGGTGACTCTGACTAAACAGAGAAGTCCAAGCCTCCTGTTGTCACTAGACTGTGTGGATCTGGTTTCAACAGTATGAACTCAGACCCCACCATGAAGTGATTTTCCTTTTTCCTAATTATTTTCATAAACACTTTTTTTTTTTAATTAAAAAACCAAATCTCCTTTCCTACTGTTTAATGACACCATGGACCACACACTTAGCTTTCTCATTGTGACTGGTCCTGCTTACACTTTAATTTCTTTCTCTCCCACCAGCCCCACTTCACCTTATCTCTTCTCCTTTAGTCTCCATGGAGATCCTTCCTGGTGCCTCCAAGAGTCACAGGGATCCTGGTTTTCAATATTTCACATTTCTCCTCTCACATCATGTCACCCTGTGGACCCTACTGACTCTTTGGTAAGTAGACTCCGTAAGTTTCAGCTTCAAGAAGCAAACCCACAAACTCCAGATGTGCCTGACAGAACTTTCTATATCTATCTATCTATCTGTCTGTCTGTCTGTCTGTCTGTCTGTCTATCTATCTATCTATCTATCTATCTATCTATCTATCTATCTATCTATCTATCTATTTTGGCAGCAGAGGGAAGGAAAGGCTAAGGTCCAACAGCTCAATAAGAATCCACCCAGGAAAAGAGGTCAACATCCCCTTCCTGTACCTATGATCGTTACCAGTGTTCCTGCTGGAACTCTCCTCGCTTTGTTTAGTGGATCCTGGAAGTGAGGTTTAGAAAAGCAGGTACAGTCATTGCTGAGGTTTAAATATGTGTTTTGGGTTGTTTGTTCTCCAACCCAGTCCTGCTGCAGAAACTTGCCCCCTTGCTGCAGTGGTGTTGTAAGGTGGGGCTTGGGTCATGAGGGAGAATCTGCAGGGACAGGTCCATGCCTCCCCATGGAATGGGTTATTTAGGGTGTGGATTTGACTTCTTTTAATCTCTTCCTGATATACCTACTTACTTTTCCACTTTCCCCTCATGACCTGGAGCAATAGGAGACCCTCTCCAGAAGCTGCTCAGATGCTGGCACTATGCACCTGGACTTCCAGTCTCCATCCATTCTGATTCAGAAGAACCTTTTTTTTTCTTTACAACTTATCCAATATCAGCTATCCAGTTTAGCAACAGAAAACAGACAGTGATACTGAAGAAGGCCTTGTTCTCACTCCCGAGCTCACCGTCCATCTCAGCGGTTCACTTACACATGTTAGTGTAAAGGCAGGAAGGTTTTAGGCAGTTTTCATAGTCAACAGACACTATCTGTAACAAGTTCAATATGTATTTCCGTTTATTATCAATTCTCAGGAAAAACAGCACTCCCAGGACATATATCTGAGGAATATATAGGGCAGGATTCTGTAGAAGATATTGACAGATACTCTTGCATCTAGAAAATGATGTCTTAGGAACAGAGAAATAGGTTAAGGGTTGCACCCCACCTTTTATATAAGAATAATTTTGTTATTTCTTCCTCGCTTCAACTCTCTCAGCTCTTATAGTGTCTAGAGAAGGCAGCTAGCTCAAGGAAGCAGGCAGCCATTGTTGCTCATGCATCCGTCATTCAGGGACAAGGCACAGTGCCCATTCAAGTGTCTTGGTCCTTTCTTTAAAACAGGCTCATTGTCTTGGAGTCAATGACAACATGTCTAGATTTCATTTTCATCTCAAATTTTTATCTCACTCAAACATTTTTGGGGTATAAATGTTTAAGAATAAACTTTAGAATAAAATTAGCAGATTATGTGATGTATTTTTACTTTTAATAAATGAACTGTCCTTCATTCAAATTAGCATTTCTTCTCACAGAAGAAAAAAAAATCAAGCAAGGAAAATTGTGGAGAGATGAATTAATGTGACATTTAGAGCCCGATTTTAATGGCACAAAGGGCAAAAACATCAGAGCTTTGCTTTTTTTTCCTTTTACAATTACAACTTGACATATTTCAGGATGTTGTTCCTAAAAGGAACCTTTTAAGCAGAAAGTAAAAAATGAATACATGAAAAGAAAAGGTGCGGCAGGGAAGTCACATCGGTCAGGGCAGTCAGAGCATAACCAAGACGGACTTCAAAACATCATCTTTCCTAGACTTGATAGGAAGATGCTCAGTCCTTGCTTCAGTCCATATTGGTCTGTGGAGTCACGGAAGGTGAGCCTGAGAAGGACCTCAGACAACACTTAATACAGATGAGGATCCAGATGAGGCCCAAAGAGGTCCGCTAAGGTCGCACAGGCAGCTTGCTGCCTTAAGCTCTCTCCTAAACCACACTGCCAATAGGTGCAATGGAAATACTGTAAAATCCACATCAAGCCTAGAGAAATGAACTTGTGGTCTGTGAAAGAGATAGAAACGCACATGGGAAAATCGTGTTGAGATAAGTTAAGAAAAAAAATACATGCATGTACCTGAAGTATTTTCTGCAATTTTTTTAGTACAATAAAAAGACATTCTAAAGGAGAACCAGGTGAGTGTGATTTTAATGGAATCTATTCCTCTTTGATTGGGAGAGGGAGGTAGAACTGAGGTGAATGACTTGTAGCAGCAGAGAGGCAAGGGACGTTCAATTCATTATGAGGAAGAAGTTTTCAAAGGTCAAAGTTATCCAAAGACTGGATGAGAGATGAGAGCATTCATCACTAAAGGTTATTAAAGCAGAAGCTGGGAGAACTTGCCAGGGCTTCTATGGCTTCCAAATGTAGACAAGCTGTAGAGACAACCTGGGAAGATGCTGAAAACAGAGATTTCTGAGTCCATGCCCAAGAGGGTGCCCTGGGACTGGTTTTTTAAGAAGCCACACCAGGGATTCTCCTGTTTAGGGAAATGCATCAGACACCTTTAAGGGAGTGTTGCACCTCAAGATGCTACAGTTTTGTTCACAAGGTGATGGGAGTGATTTGCCATGGTGTTAAGGAATCTGCATTCTAGTTTGGGTCCTGCCCAAACTCGAACTGCATCATGTCATTGGGACTCAGATTTCCTGTCCATAAAAACAAGTGAGGTTAGATGTCTCTTAGGGCTCCTATATGCTAGGAGTTGGGCTTCTGAGGGTAGCCTGGAGGAAATTTATCTCCAAAGTTCCTGGGAAATTCTTTAGGATGTTCTGGGGATGGAGAATTATCTTGGAATGGCTGTCAGTGACAGCTGGGCAAAGCTGTGTGATATGGCTGCTTTCATGGAGTTGGCAGGCATTCTGGCCAGGATCTGTCTGTCTCCCACTGGTCAGGTCGGGAGGAGATGGGGTTGGAAACTGGGAACCCAGGAGTCTCGCCACTTGCTTTAATTATCTTTGTGACCCAGTTACTACTCAGGAAAGGAGATCTTAGGATGCTGTCCAGAAAGGAGAGCGTTAGGATGACCATGAAGTGACCTTTCTGTGGACACCATGCTCAGAATCCACACCTCTGGGTGGGGAACTGGTTTGGCATGGCTCTATGCTTCCTATGGACGAGCCTCAGTGATGATCTAATGTTGGACTCTGCTTTATCCTTGATGCTGTTCTTCCCTTTCCAATTTTCCATCTATTTCCCCATGGGAATGTTCATTCACTAAGTCTCACCCTTGCAGCTCCTCATTCCTCACTGTTAAAAAATGGGCCGGTATTTGAATGGTTTGCCTTTTATCTTCTCTTCCCAAATATATCTATCTCTTATTTCAGTACACATCCTTTGGGGCCTTCTCAGCCCCTACCTATTTAGACACAGATGGAGCACCAGGCATGTCTCTGTTGTCTTTACCCAAGGAATATCTAGGAATTTACCCAGGCATTCCTAATGGGAGGAATGAAAACAATTTCCTTGGTATGTCAACTGGGACGCTTCAACCCCCAAATCACAGGAGGTGTGGGTGAGCAGGCTATCCCCTGACTAGGTAGGGGGTGCCTTACAGGTGAACACATGGAAGCTGTAGTGTCCTGTCGAGTCCTTGGACATCATGACTCCTCCATCTATATTTTTTCTAGAAAATGTCTCTAGATCTTCAATTCTTTATTTCAAACTGTGTCCTAGAAAGGACTACCTGATGCCCTTTCCCGCCTCAAATTTACCCTGGCCAACACTATTCCTGGATCTGCTTCCCCAAACTTACAACTTCCTCAAGTTTATACACCGGGCTAAAGGACCTCCTTTACCTAATGTAGGTTAGAATAATACAATATATCTTTATTTTTGTTACATGCATTTATTTTCTTGTAGTAAATGATATAATATAATATCTTATTACATTTACCAATTGTAATAAGTAAATAATACATCACTTAATACTGATGTATCCAATGAAGCAGATGATGCATTTGAAGACCCAGATGAGAATCAAGAGGATACCGTGGTGGAAGGGGGGCTTTAGTTTCCACACATTTAATCCAAATAGTTGTTTCTGGTGCAAGGTCTGAATGGGTCCTGAAGGAATTCTCCAGATAAATTTAATTTGTAAGATAGGTCACAAAATACTTCCAGCTTCTAGGAAAGGATATATTAGCAAGGCTGCAAACAAATGGATCACAAGCATGCTTACAGCAGCGCTTATCTGAAGGACCAAGCAAGCATCTATTCACATATGATTGTGAAAGTCACTCAATGCTAGGGATCCACTTGATGTCAGTAGTGAATTCTAGAAAGCTTTATTTATTTATTTTTATTACCTGCCTTGTTCATACAAATGCCTCCTTCCCTATTCCTACCCTAATTCCTTTCTAATTTTTCTTAAATCAATATTCCCAGGATGGCATTTTTATCTCTAAAGTATTTTGATTTAAAAACAACAGATGCTCTTTGATTTATAAAGGGCTTATATCCTGATAAAATAAGTAAGTACACTATTCATTGTAAGTTGAATCTGATAAAATAAGTAAGTACACTATTCATTGTAAGTTGAACGTATGTATTGTTAAGTTCAAAGTATACTTAATATGCCCCGGGCTGGTTGGTTTTTGTCGGCTTGACTCAATCAAGAGTCAAGAAAACACCTCAACTGAGAAAATGCCTTCATCAGACTGGCCTCTAGGGGGCACTTCCCTGATTGGCTATTGGAGAGGGAGGGCTCAGCCCATTGTGTGTGGTGCAACCCTGGGCAGGGAAGCCTGTGTTCCATTAAAAAGCAAGCTACATAAGCCATGGGGAGCAAGCCTGTAAATGGGTTCTTCCAAGGTGTCTGCTTCAGCTCCTGCCTCCAGGTTCCTGCTTCAGTTCCTGTCCTGATTTCCCTCAGTGATGGACTACAACATGGAAGTTTAAGCCAAGTAAACCCTCCCCTTTCCAAGTTGCTTTTTGGTCATGGTGTTTATCACAGCAACAGAAATTCAAACTAAAACTTAGTGGATAACCAACTAAAAATGAAATGAACAAGTGGGCAAGCAAATTGGGAAAATAAAAAAATGGAACTTTTATCTATAAAAAGTAATTAAAATTATACACTTGGCTAGATAGGAAGCAATTAGTTTTCAGAGAACAATTCAGTATCAACAGAAAGATGCATTCCATAGCTTGTCTTAGGAGACTTGCATAAATTTGATGTCTAAATCATCAACAAAAGTAAGAAAAACAACAGACAAATCTCTCCATAGAAACAGATTTAACAACTTTGAATCGGGTATAAGGGCACACACTTGTAATTCCAGTACTTGGAAGACTTGAGGCAAGAAGATTATGAGTTCAAGGCAAGCCTGAAGTGCATAGCAAGTTCAAGGTCAGCTTGTTCTCAAAGGGGAAACCCTATCACAAAAACAAAGAAATTCTGAATATATTATTAAATAAAATTTGACAAAGTATGAATATAGCCCATGATATTTCATGAGTTTAACTCTGTTTAGGGGAATTTCAAACACAATACAGCTTCCAAATATACTTGGTACTTACTAAAGAATGAATTTTTGTGCCTCTATGAAATACATGTGCTAAGAGCTAATCCCAAATAGGATAGAGGCAGAGGCTTTGAGGGACAATTTATGAGGGTGGAGCCTTATGAATGGCATTAGTCCCTTTATAGAAAGAGACCAGAGTGTCCTCATTATGCTATGTAGTATAAGACTATAAGTGGGTAGTCTACAACCAATGGTGGTCCTCAACAGACCTGGCTCCCTAATCCCCAAATTTTAACTTTTGGAGGCACGCAAAATAAATTTCTGTGGCTTATGTGCCATTTTGTCTATGGTATTTCATCATGGCAGCTGGACTTTGGTGGTATTTGAGTTCAAATGGTGACTTTATGGGCAATGAGTTGAGGTACTCGTAGTTATTGAGGGTTTACTTGCTTTTAGTTAACAAGGAGCCATAGCGATTCTTTGTGCATGCATACTGCTTATGAAGTTTGACCCATGCAGATTCGTATTACTGGTCCCATAGTCTGGGTACAGGGTATTTCTATCACCTTATAAAACTGTCCCTAAGAACCTGAAAACTATTAATTTCTTCCCATTTTGTGAATGTACGTGGGATGAAACATTGCAATATTTTGTGTCTGGCCTTTTTTTACTCAAGGAAAACGATGCTGAGACCAGTCCAGGATACTGTGTGTGGTACTGGTTCTCTCTATTCTACTGTCACATTTGCATAGACACGACTTTGACTTTGTCCATCTATTTACCCGATAAATGACGTTTGGATTGTTTCTAGGCTGTGGAAATTGTGAATAAAGCCACTACAAACCTTCGCATATGAATTTTTGTGAAGATGTGTTTTCACAGCTCGTGGGTAAATATCTAGGATGGGTAAGTGATGTTAGCCTCTCTAGGAAACTGCCACGTCTTTCTCAGAGCAGCCGCACCATTTTGCACTCCTATCAGCAACAAGGAAAAGTTCCAGCTCCATCATGTCATACCAGTCCTGGCACCACCAGTGTTTTTAGCCATTATAGCATTTGACAGATACTGAGTCCTGATGGCTCCTGAATTTTGGAAAGCAAATAGCCAAATTTTGGAAATGAGAGAAACGCTAAAACTTTTGCCTGGATTCATTTACTTCTTTGTTTGGATAGCAAGGAATACACACCTCTGTAAGAAAACTATGAAGAAAAATGACTTGTTCAATCAAAATAGAGAGTGAACAGGGAGAGGAATTCATTTATTAGTACTAAATAAGGGGACTCTAAGAGATTGGTGCTATTTACAAGGCAAGGTGCTCTGCGATTACTTTGTGATTATTTTTGGAACTATAGATATGAGTCTAATAATTTCACAATCAAAAAAATTTAAAAAGAGGTTGGAAAGACAGCTTGCAGTTGAGAGTTCATGCTGCTTTTGTGGAGGACCTGAGTTTAATTCTCAGCACCCACACTGGGAGGCTCACAACCACATGCAGTGGACTTGATGGGTTCCTTTGGGGTCTAAGGAAACCTCCATTCGACTGTGTATGGGAGTGTGTGCGTGCGCGCGCGCGCGCGCGCGCGCGCGCACACACACACACACACACACACAGTTAAACTTTTTAAAAAAGTATTAATTTTTAAAGAAATAAGCTTGGCTGTATTGAACCACAAAACAGCAACAGAATACAGAGCAATATTTTAAAATTCCTTTTAAAAAGGAGTTTGAGCACAGTAAATAAAAAGCTTAGTAAAAGCATTTTATAGAATTTGAACATGAGAATTTCTTAAAACACAAACCTTTCCTTTAAGTATGCTTAAATGGAGCTAGGCATGGTGGTATACACCTGTTCTCCCAGCACTGGGAGGTTGAGGCAGGAAGACTGTAAGTTCAAGGCCAGCCTGAGTTACATAGTAAGAATGTAACGTCCCGAAAGAAAAAAGCAAACAAAGAACCCCAAACAAAATGAAACCTGCTTAATTTTTAAGTGCACATCTGCATTTGTTTATAGCCCCAGGCCACACTGCTAATCTGTCAGCTCATCTACTCCCAGAGGCAGCAGCTACACACACTTGAAAGGCTCATCACACTAGGGTGGTTCTTAATGATGGACAAAGAGCACAGTCTCAATAAAAGCCAAGAGCAAGATGGGCTTGGAGTCAAGCTCCTCACAGAGGTTTGACTCACCCCTAGACACCTCCACATCAGCATCTAGACCACACAACTCTAGTAGTCTGGTTGTCACTGACACCTTGTAAGGATGGGTTACCTGTGACGACACTGGGGATTTTGGAGAGAAAGCTCTTAACTGTTCTGATGGGCACACCCCCTGTCTTGTCATCTTGCATCTTGGTAATGATGTCCTCGATCTGAAAGAGGTTGAAGAAAAGAGGTGTTAATTTTTTTCTTGCACAGTAATACGATTATTACTAATAATTATTAAATAATCCCGGTGTGTATAACCTGAGGGCTAACAACAGGAATTAGGGAAAAGCCCCACCTAGCCAGTCAGAAAACAGTATCAATGTTTGCTAGGTGTCGGGAGGTCAGAGCATGTTCCATAGGAACAACCCTTTAGTGCACCAAGGGAAGAAGGGAGAATTGCATTGGGGTTGGCGATAGACTCTAACATGAGCATCAATGTGTATGTGATAAGATTTCTCCTCCTATTCAAAGTACGTTTTCATCATAGCAAACTGCCATAGTTGATTCCTCCATAATGGCCATTTCCTAAGGTTCACCATAAAATGTTAACATAACCCAATCATTGGGAAGTTTGAGCAGGGCCTTTGGGAGAAAGACCACAGTGGGCAGCCGTCTTCGTGGAAACAGAACAGGGAAGAGATGGACTAAGGAGGACACACATTTGTAGGTGTGAGTTCACAAGCCAAATGTAACTTCCTGGGCAGGAATGTTCAGAGTAGGATCCAGGAACGTTTGTAACAAGGACGTGGACCTTTTTGTTTGGGGAGGGGGTGGAACAAGCAGAGGAGGGGAGGGGCTAAGAAGTAGCATCGACATAGTTTGGTTCTGTAACCAATAGAAATATCTTTAAACTGCTGGGTTGGATTCTCTGAGTAAGACCTTGTCACATGATTTTAAAGACAAAAACTTAAGCTATTACTTAATTTCCTCTAGTTTGACATACTGTCATTACATTGCAAGGGTAACTGATTGTCTCAAAGACATGAGGCTAATAACTGCTTTGGTAGCAACAGATATGTTGTTAGATACAAACGTAGGACACACTATAAGATCATTGCCACCATGAAGACCAGTGAAAATGTCCACCAGACATTCAACATACATTGTATTCAACATGCACAGAGTGTAATTGTTCAAGAGTCTGTAACTAGAGCTAGATTGGAGACACCACCTAACACAGGACGCAGGGAACTGTGTCTTCTGGTTGCCAGGAGAAGAAAACTGGACATCTGTAATCAACACCAATGGCCATGACAGATGTTTATAATTGTCACAGCCATCACCAGGTACCACAGATGTCCAGCAGCAGAGCCAAGTTAGACTCCAGGGCTCAGGTTTTTAAACCCTGAGCTATTCCACTTTTCAACAGGATTCTCAGAAAGCCAGCCAAGTGTGGGAGCCACCCTCCCCTGGAGATGTCTGTTTTTCCTGCAAAAGTACTGAGAAAGATGGGCTAAGGATGTTCTGAGGCAGAATATTTGTCTAGAATGTAAAATGTCTTTCATTCCATCCCAAGAACCACTAAATAAATAAATATGAAACTGTGGAAGAATCCCAAGGCCCTAGCCCCTCCAATGACAGCATCTCATAGTCAGGAGAGTCATTCCCTACAGCCCGAGGACCTGTGTTCTGTTTAATTACAGTCTAAGAAGGAATTTAATCCATAGTCCCATCATCCACCTCAGCTACAGCTTGACTTCTTGATAAACTCAACCACATAATCACTCTGAGTATCACTCGTCAATGGCCTAGAAAAAATGGTCACATTTAAAAAATAATTTATGCCTTTGATCTAGTGTGCTGTTTGAAACCAGAAGCATCAGTTATATTGATGGTTGCTATGGGAAAGCCAGGAAATATCTTTGAGAATTGGCAGGAAGCCAATAATTCAATTCAGTTAGACCTCTGAGTGGGCATTAGATCGTAATACTATCCAGTCTCTGCTCCTGTGGGCCAGAAGGGAAGGACCGGCTGTGCAGAGGAATTCTCCATGGCTCCTTTCCCTCTGCCCTCTTGCTTCACCATGTGATGGAATCTCAGAAGGGCATATTTACTAAAGAGGAAGACATATATATATATATATATATATATAATATATATCATTATGTTGGTCTACAAGGTATCAAGAAGTGTATTGCTCATCAGAGGTGATAGTCAGATCAAAAGGCCAGTCTTGCTGGGTGTGGCTGCATGCACCTGCCATCACAGCACTAGAGAAGCAGAGACAAGAGCATCTTGAGTTCAACTTCAAGTCCAGCCAGGCTATAGAGTAAGATAATAAATAAATAAATAAATAAATAAATAAATAAATAAATAAATAAATAAAATCAATAACAAAAAGGACTGCTGATTCCTCACTGGACTGTAAAGGGGATTACATTCGGAGAAGTTTACAGCATCAGAAATATGGAGAAAGAATTCTGCAATGTCCCATACCTGACTCTGGTGTGGTGTTGATACACACTGTAGTCCCTGTCCTGGCCTCATGGTGGACAGGGACTCTACTCACTAATCTTTGATGATGGGACTAACCTGGCTGCCGTCCCTGAATACATGTGACCACAGGCACATCATGCACCTGTGCTTACCATCTTTGCTAGTGGCCTCAGATAGTTGATGTCCCAAGAAAGATGTGAGACATCTTCAGTGAAGAGGACCAAACCCATATCTTAGAACAACCCTGGCTTCCCTGCTCACCCAGAAGTAACAAACCAATGTTTCTATGCTACTGACTCAAGGATGCTTACTTTAAAGCAAAATATAGTAAGGCTCTGACAAAAGGCACTTTTCAAAAATTGCCAAAGCCACAACAGATATTTGGCAGTCAGTCAGAATGGATCTAAATTAGATTTAGGGTACCTTTGGAACCAACCTCTTTTGAGAACACAGAAACTCAATATACAGTATGCGCCATCTATTTTAAAACTCTGACAGGCTGTCCTGGTTGAGGTTGCTTTTTCCACCGTTGTGTTAGTAGACAAGCGTTTGGGAGCTCTGCTTGAGGCGGGGGCACCACCCACTTCAACACTCTCTCTGAAGTTTGTAGTCATGGGTTTCTGAGAATTCCCAAGAATTTACAAGAAGGCCCTGGGAGCTTATACGAACACTGACAGGCATTTCCAAACATCTACTTCTTGATTATCTGCCTTAGGTATCTTCAGTAGATGTCTGATTTGTTCCTCAGTTGTTAATGGACTAGACATTGTTAATGTATATAATGGAGGTTTTTGTCTGAATCTGTTGAATGCTAATGGACTAGACATTGTTAATATACTTCTTGACTATATATATTGTATATACTTTTTCTTATATTGGCTATAACTTTTTTATTTTAAACAAAAAAGGGAAAACGTGGTTGATATATTGTACCTCCCAACGGATTTGACAAATTCAGACAAAAAAAATTCATTTTTTTTAATCCTATTTAAAACAAGTAGTTCCTTTTAAAAAGTAGATTCAATAATCTACCTTTTTATCTTATCACTCAGTCTTCAAAGGTCTTTAGCAAAGATGTTAACTAACTAGGAGGCCCAGAAGGTCTCAGAGCTGGTAAACGACAAATCTGGATTTCTATCCAAGTCTGCCTGAATCCACTATGTTACCAGCATCTATAACATAGAAAGTTCAACATCCTTTCAGATCATTAGAAAACCTTAGCTATCACTCTTCTTCATCTCCCTGGGGATGGGAGACAGGAACAGACTTACTTATATCTTCTTGACTGTTAGTTTGTATCTCACTCTGACACCTTTTGTTCCCAGGGAATAACACGGTTAAGTTCCCTGACATCCTTTGGTATGAAGACCCGTGTCTTAGAGAATGTGTTTGGACCTATCTGCCCCAGTACCAATCAAGGAGCAGGTGGCCCCTATCTGACAGCCAGGTGAAGCAGAGAAACCAGCTTGGCTGGTTCTGCCTGAGTGAGCCCCAATAATAAGGGTGCTCTCCTCCCAGGAGCTCAGCACCCAGCACAGATAAACAGGTACAAGATTTTCCCAAACATCAGAAGGACAGCAGCCATTGCACTAGCCAGTGGGCTTTCTTTTACAGAAGTGATAGACAATTCACTGAATTAGTCCTGAGTGGGAGGGAGAAAGAGTGACCTCTCTTTGGAAATGGAAGCCACGGTGGGACCACTGCAATGGACTGTGAGGTCTGGAGAGACCCGCGGCCTCACCAGAGTGCTCAACACCTCTGGACATCACTATCCTGTCTCTGCAGTTATATGTGTGTTTACTAAGTGGATAATCCAGTTTGAAAATAGGAGAGGCTGCTCTGACCTGCCCAGTGCTAAACTGTGTCTGAGGGGTGACAGCATCACAGGTTGGCATTGGGGTTGGGTAGTACTGGGGAGCCCTGATTTTTTTTTTTTTTTTACAGATTACACTAGGCAGATCACATCAGAAACCAGACAAAGATGCAGCCCCAAGAGGCCCTGGCACTGGCCCTTCTTGGTCAGCCCAGGCCTGCTCATCTCTGTCTTTCTGGATGACAATCCTGTCAGAAATGACAAAGGGCCCATATTAGCATTGTTTGTGCAATTTAATGATCCAATGAACTAATTTATTTATCTCATGCATTGTTTCCTCAGCAGAGAATTTTTTTTTAAAGAATGTCAAGTGTGGGAAAATTGTAGTGCAATTATTGAAAAGAAAAATGCCTACAACTCCAGGGAAGGAAGTTATAAATATATAAAAGTTATGAACAAATAAATAAGCTGATGGCCTGTGCCTCTGGCATGGAGATCTTTTCATCCAAATGTTTCACTTTGACTTTGCAATCAGCTGCTTATTTCTACTTTGGCTCTTGCATTTAATTAAAGACTTGTCTTTCCTTGTGTTTGTGAAAGAATGAAATTGATTAGAGGCAGGAACCTGAACTAGCTGATGACAATCACAATTCACAATGTGAAATGTATCTGCTTCACTGAATGTGATCTGTCCCATCTGGCTCCCAGAAGATTGGGACATGTGTGTGTGTGTATATATATATATATATATATATATATATATATATATATACAATATATATAATATATATGTGTGTGTGTGTGTGTGTTGTGTGTGTGTGTGTGTGTGTGTGTGTACACATATGTGTGCATATATATGTGTATACATATATAACATGTTCTACACATGCATACATATACATACATATATATACACAACTGTTAGTTATCCAACTTTAAATGTATTCAGGTTCACTCAGTCACTTTCAATGCCAGGTCCTATATTAGTTTCTATAGTTAAAAAGGCAAGTAGGTGGGCTGGGGAAATAGCTCAGTGGGCAAAGTGTTTGTTGAACAAATCTAGCACCCAAGTTTGAACCCCCAGAACTTACATAAAGCCGGGACAGCAGTGTGCATCTCTAACCCTAGTGGTCCCATAGTGAGATGGAAGACAAAGATAGAAGAATTCCCAGGTAGAAGGATGCTCATCCACACTTGCATCCATGTATACAGATCATACATATCCACACATATGTTGTATACATAGCACACCAAAAACAGGCAGAAGAACTCATTGTTGGTCATAATGGATTAATACAATTAGTGATTCAGAGACCCAGGCTTGTGGTTAAGGATGTGTTGGAGACAGCTGGGCCAAATAATGAAACACTGAGGGTCTCCTTCAGGAGGCTCTTGGCATGGATTCCATCACAGCTCACCACTACTTTTTTTTTCTATCCTGGTTCAAGGCTTGGAGGGCATCTTGGGATTCCATCTTCTAGCTATCACACTGCTTGTTAAACAGTTTTGAGGGAAACCGACGGCTGTGTTGGGAATGACAATATCAGCAGCCTGGAGGCTTCCTCCCCTAGAAGCGGCTTGTGGATGGCAGCTGACATTGCTAGCAATTGGTGGCTCATTTCTAGGAGAGGCCTCACATTTCTGTTAACCGGGGGACAAAACAGGCAGAGTCTGTATTTGTTCCTCTGGAAAGGACAAGCACATTCCTTTCTAGAAGACCCCAATGTCTTCTCAAGTCTCCGGCCAGAAGGGAGTCACATAGCCACTTGGAGCTCCAAAGGAGGATGGGGAAAGGTGCTTGGCTTTTCCAGTTCCTGTACCACATGGAGGCAGGGGAGGAGGACAGAAATGGGGTTGGGCTAACCAACTAGCCCTCTATGCTCTGAAGACACCGTGGTCACTGCCACTTATGAAGGATGGGCAGGTAGGCCCTGGTTCCTCTGTTTTCTACACTGTAACTTGCACAATATTCTTAAAAGGGGAAATGTGTGCATTTAACAGCATTGCTTAAACATCTGTCTATTGTGTCCTAGAACAACTTGTTATAAACTCTATAAGACCCCATGTCTTTTCTTCATTTCAGTTATCATGTCAATTTGTATTTGTTTCCCGTTAGACTGTTTTGCTCAACACTGACTCCTCATTAATATTAAGTTCAGCAAATATTTATTGAATGAATACAACTATAAAAAGATGAATGAATGATTGATATATATATATATATGCCACAGGGTTCTCTGTGTAACAGTCCTGGATGTCCTGGAACTTGCTTTGTAGACCAGGCTGTTCTCGGACTCACTGAGATCCTCCTGCCTCTGCCTCCCGAGTGCTGGGATTAAGGTGTGCACCACCACTGCTTGGCTATGAATGAGTGCTATATTCTTAAAGGAATTTTCCTCCAATGCCAGCACTGAATGGTGCTCAACACATTACAAGAGCCTTGAGGGTACCATAATCTCATTCAGCTTCAGTCTAAAGTAAATTTAGTATTTACATTTACAGGCATCTTGCTTTGGCACTGGGTTCTATAAAAAGATTTTCCTACATTTTAGTAACTACATTCAAGGAGCACCTCCACAGGTACCCTAGTACCAACTGAGTCTGGAGCTGATTTTCCAAGAATCAGACCTGGCATGGTTTGGGCTGTGCCAGGCAGATGGATGAAAACCACCATAGCTTTGGGCTATGGTTTTAATATTACCACATGGAGTGTTTCATGAGTTACTGTCATGGGGACGTTTTCTCCCATTTAATTGAAGAGAAAGACAGGCAGAGTGGCATTCCAGGACGGACTGAATAGCTAGCTTCATGACACTTCAGGGAAAGCATCTTTGCCTTTAGCTTGGTAGGATGGCTGAGCTGGAGGCAGACTTGTCTTTTTTTTTTTTTTTTTTTTGTATAGGAATCTGTTGTTGCTCTGAAAAACAAGAGAGCTGATCCCTTGGGAGGGCTGTGGACTGCATGGACTGGAATGTCTGACTGCAAAAGATCAGCTTCAATGGATGGAGAGCAGAAGACACTGGCCAGAGAAACATCCCAGCACCCCTGAAGATTAGCATCCCCTCAAATGACCCTGAATTGTGTGTTGTCTGCTTCTTGACATCTTTTCTTTCCTGAATAACAGGCTATATTGGTGTGTGTGTGTGTGGTGTGTGTGTGTGTGTGTGTGTGTGTGTGTGTGTGTGTGTGTGTGTGTCGGGGGTAAATAGCTTAAGGACACATGAGACTCTCAAACAGTGATTGGGGCAGCAAAGTCAGGTGTTCTTGCTCTATACCTGGCTGCCTGGACCTTCACCCCAGTGGATGAGGACATTATGGGGGGAACTGGGATACACCTAAGTGTTTAGTTGAGTGGAAGGGGGTCAATGTATATATATGTATAATAGTTTAATATACAGTATGGAAAAATAGAAAAATGCCTTCTCCAACAAATGAGCATGGCCTAATCCCTGGACCTCAAGAGTGTGTTACCTTCTATGGTACAGAGTCATATAAAAAAACATTAGGGGCCTTAGAGGGGAGAATGTCCTGTACTTTTATTCACAGTTCTTGACAGCACAGGACTTTCCTAATAATAATTGGCTAGAGAGTGATGTGATATAAGGAAAGGGTCAAAGACACAGGATTTGCCACTTTCAAACATGAGGGCTGGAGATTTAGAGTTGATCTTTCAGATCTGTTCAATCACAACACATGGTGCTCAAAATCTTATGTTGTGTTTTGGTCTACATGCTGACATAATAAATAAATAATCAAGAACATATAGAAGGGGAAGAGACTAGAATCCAAGGAACGCAGGCAGCCTTTGGAAGGACACAGGTTCTCCCCCAGAACCCACACAAAGAAATGACACCCTTGCTAGCATGTTGACTCTAGCCCGGAGAAACCTAGTTCAGATGTCTGATCTTCAGGACTGAGAGGATAAATTTCATTATTCAATGAAGCCACTAAGTTTGACATTTATTAGGATCACAATAGAAAACAAATACACACGGTGCCACCCACCAGACTAGTAAATGTTTGGTGTTCTGCATTGTTTCCAAAATCAGGATAGTACACCTCCAGACAGGAAGTGGGAAGCCTCCCTACACTGCTGGACAAGCCAATAGTCAGCCACCACTTGAGGCAGCCCACTTGGGGAGGATGGCAGGGAGGATGGGAAAGGATGGCAGGGAGGATGGGGAGGATAGCAAGGAGGATGGGGAAGGATGGCAGGGAGGATGGGGGAGGATGAGGGAGGATGGGGAGGATGAGGGAGGATGAGGGAGGATGGCAGGGAGGATGGGGGAGGATGGGGGGATGGGGAGGATGGCAGGGAGGATGGGAGAGGATGGGGAGGATGGAGGATGGGGAGGATGACGGGAGGATGGGGGAGGATGGGGAGGATGGGAGGATGAGGAGGATGAGGGAGGATGGCAGGGAGGATGGGGGAGGATGGGGGATGGGGAGGATGCAGGGAGGATGGGAGAGGATGGGGGAGGATGGAGGATGGGGAGGATGACAGGGAGGATGGGGGAGGATGGGGGAGGATGGCAGGACTGCATCCATTTGTAACTTTGGCATGATTTCCTCCATGGCCTTCTTGGTCTCCGTGGACCAGACAGATCAGAGGGTGTGCAGGGGCCGCTGCAACCCATCAGCTCCAGCATCCCATTCTACACAGGCAGAGACCAAGATCCTTTTCTAGTTCTCACTTCGGATTTTACATAGCTTCACTTCCCAACCTATCACGCCAGAGGGAATTGAACATGAAGGCCAATACAGCAACACAACCCAAACTATTCAGCCGGCACCCTACAATGCTCCACATTTGAGCACGAGTGCCTTTGTGTCGAGGTTTTACAGAAACATTGAATTCTCCACATGTGTTTCGCCTCCCCTTACTGCTGCCGAAAGTGCAATGGCCTTGTTTTCAGAGAAAAATGAGGCTATCCATCAACCCGGAATATTGCGAAGAGTTCTCCCCCAAGGGGAAGAGCAAGGAACATCACACTGTGTCTCTGCTCTGACCTCAACGACCCTCTGGACTCTGGAGCAGCTCCTCTTCTTGGCTCTTTTCATCCCAGTCCATTTCTCAGCACCTTTCCCTACTCCGGACTCAACAACTGGACAGATGTGGCCAAGGGACAGTTAAGGGCTGGGGCAATTCATACATGCCGTCTCCTGGAAAACTTGCCCTAGCTTCCCATAGCGACACAGGCGATACCAAGCTTCTGCTGTGGAGTTCAAGCCTCTGTTATTTGGCATTAAACTGTTTTCCCAGCACCTCTCCAGCCTTTGTGCCCATGGGCATTTTCAGCTGCATAAACCCTGCTGCATTCTTTCTTCCTTGATCCTTGCACAACACATGCTTCCTTGCAGACTCATCCTGGGCTCTCTGAAGGAGTCTTATTGTTATCAGCCGGCATGGTTTGGGTATGGTTTGACCATGAACAGTTAAAGCCCATGGCTTAGAAGCTCGGTCCCTGGTGTGATATTGTTAAGAGATCAGGCTAGGGGATGTAATTAGGTCATTGAGAGCAATAGGGAAGGGTTAACCCAGTTCTTATGGGATCTCCAATATTTCCTGCAAGAGTGAGTGGATTGAGAAAACAAGTAAGCCTCTCTGGGTCCTGTCTAACCATGTGCCCCTCTCATAGGTCTCCCACGATCTGCCATGAAGGTCTCACCAGATGCTGGTATCATGTCGTTGAGCCTCCAAAACTATGAACTAAATCAAACCATTGTGTGTGTGTGTGAGTATGTGTGTGTGTGTGTGTGTGTGTGTGTGTGTGTGTGTGTGTGTGGCCCAGCCTCAGGAATTTTTTTATAGTGAAAGAAAAACAGACTGATATGATGCCTCATATTCCAGGTTCCACTACAGGGCAAGTGAATCAGAAGGGCTTTGTTGCTCCTAAGTAGTACCTTGCTAAAGGGAAGCTCATGCCTTCCTGGGGGAAGTATGCGTTTATACAATCCCAGGAAATGCTACTTTTTAAGCTTAGATTAGATACTTTTAGAGTTCTAGGTCCTTTTCCTTTTGCAATCATGGACCAAAAGAAAATCTTATTTTTTAATCTCCCACGAAAATGGGGTTTAGTAAAGTATGTATCTATCTGATTTAATTCTAAAATTAGCCTAAGAAGGAGCCTGAGCCACCCTAAGATGTGTGTGATGGACTGTAAGCCTCACTCTCAGAACCAGTGGGATAAACACCAATATCTGATGACGGTGGCTCTGTGTGGCTCTTGGGAGAGTGGCAGGGTCATTTGCCAATCATTTCTGTTAATGACAAAGATTAAGTGGCTTTTACAGCCTGTCTCCCTGAGCTTTTCTGCAAGAGAAAGGCAAACAAGCATGAGGCCAGGCATGCAGACAGGCAGGCAAGGCCTTGGAGAACCCCTGGGTATCCAGGCTCCACCTGGGGGGTACATGGCTGGGAGCCAGGCTACCTTTCAGTTATCAAGTGTTCCCAGTCTCTGAAAATTTCATATTAGCAGGTATGTTGCTATCTACTCCCCCCTCAGCCACCCGGCGGGTGAGGGAGAGAAATGTTACAAATAGAGTTTGGGGTACCTCATCTCTGTATAGTGGGGTCTTCCTATTCTCTTTCTTCATCTTGTAGGTTCTGGAGCTCAGGGGACCAAAAGGAGAGAAGGAGCAATGAAAATTCAACAGGCCACCAGGTTGGGACACTGGCCCCAATGGTTTGGAAGGGGTAGGTTTTGCCGCCTTTCTCAGGATAAAGGCTTTTGCAGAGCCTGGGGGATGGGTGTTGACTAGGGAAATGAGTGGTGTGGGCAAAAACCAATTCTAGAGCAGGACGGCATTAAAACGGCCACATCTCATTTTAACTTCTACAATGGTGGTTCAACCTGCTATCCAGGAACTTCCTGCTGAATTGACATTCTTATTACGATTTTGTGAATCCCCATGCTTTATAGGTTGGATTGTGTCTTTCCAAGTCCATGTACTGGAGTCCTAACTTCCAGTACTTTGGAATATGATAATATTTACAAAGAATGTCTCTACAGATAATACATAATGTTTGACACGTTATTAGTGTGAACTCTTATACAATACAGCTGGCATTATTACATAAGGGGAAACTTGCAGGAAAAGACAGTTATGAATATAGGAATAATGGTATGGAGACCCAAGGAGAAAACAATCCAAGCAAAGGGGCTTGAGATATGCAGTGGTTTGCCTACCAGCTGCTCCCTGAAGGCTCACCTGCTGAAGGCTGTGTCTCCAACGCAATATTCAGAGACAGGACTTTTGGATCATGATTGGGCTACAAGGGCTCTGACCTAATCAATAGATTAAGCCTGCTTAGAGGCAGTGGATCACTGGGGCATGCCCGTGAAGGATATACCTTATCCTAAGTGCTGTCCTCTGCCTCTCTGCTTCCTGGCCACAGCATTCCTCCACCTTACCCTTTTAGCCACATGTTTCTACCCTGCCGTTGTTTAAAAGCAATGGAGACAGTTGAACAAGGATGGAAAGTTCTGGAACAATGAGCCACCATAGATGTTGATCTTCAGTACTATGTCACAGTGACAGAAGGCTGACTGACACCAGATAGAGCCAACCCCCAAGAGGGAGGAGCTGCCCTATCAAGACATGATGTGGGATTTTCCAGTCTCCAGAAATACCAGACAAGTTCCATCATTTAGGCTACCAGATCTTGTGACAGTTATGGAAGCCATGCAAAATATACTCCTGAAATTATTTTACAGATCATAGGAATGAATTTTTCCAATTATTTTTTAATACATTCCCCTGTCCTTTCCGTTCCTCCTCTCTTCCCCACCTCCATTGCCTCTTCCTGCAAAACACACACACACACACACACACACACACACACACACACACACACATGTTTAATGCCTAATTATTTCTAAATTAGATCATGCTTCGTGTGCTGTATTAACTAATTTGACTTCCTGCATATTGCCCATTTCCTAGGGAATCACATGGCATACTGCTTCAAGGCTATGGCTTTTCGGAAGTCCACTCTGCGTCTAATGTCAGGGATGGGAGTGAGGACTGGATTCATTGGCCAACGCAAACCAAGGGTTTAGACACCGAAGGGATCATCTCTACAACCCCACCCCACCCCATCCCGGGTGGTTTTATTACATGTGATTTGGAGTAGGATCCAAGAATATCACATCTTTGTGTGGGGGAAGTTCCCCAGTCTCCTCATGAAAAGATTTGATGTACATTGTACAGAAACAAAATCATTACAGTTTCAGACAAACATTCCTCATTTCCCTGAAACCCAAGTGTCCCTGTGAGCTCTACTTGGGTTTCTGGGGGCTTCAATCCTGCTGCCAGCAAGGCGAGCGATGGTCCTGCAGGGAGGAGTTAGGGAGGAAGAAACAGCGAGCTGTGACTTGCCTATGAATTGGCCCTCACTGCTCACCTGTCCCACGAGCTTCGCTAGTTATAGGGGTTCAGTGAGGCATAGATGAAAGATGTGGAGCTCTGGGAACAGCTGTACCTGGCTTCACCACAGGCACACCTACCCTTGGGGAGAAGTGGGGGTGGGTCTGAGTATCAGGGGTGATGTCCTGGCCTTATAGCATTTTGGGCGAAGGCTAGCACCATTAAAAATAGAGGTGAGCTTTCTTAAAAACGTCCTTTGTGTCTCCCAGGACCCTCTTTTCAGATGCCAATAACATGTCGCTTTAGACCATCCCTGGAGCATGCAGAACTCTGGGGAGCAGGGAGGTAGAGGTTTTGGGGGGAGTACTGATGAGATGGAGAAGGACGTGAACAGTCTGTTCTGTTGGTGATGCATATACAAGTAAGAGAGGAGCTTCTGCCACATGATAACAAGTTCTGACAGCTAAGAGGCCTTTGACAACAGGTAGGTCATTTGGGGATGGGGAGATGTGATGAGAATGGAAATCTCGGAAATCTCGTCTCTCTCTCTCTCTCTCTCTCTCTCTCTGTCTGTGTGTGTGTGTGTGTGTTGTGTGTGTGTGTGTGTGTGTGTGTGTGTGTGTGTGTGTGTGTGTGTGTACAGGCATGACCATTACTTTGCATGCCAGAGATGAAACTCAGTTGGTTGTTGGTTGGCATGCGGTAGCTTCCCTGGTATGGGCAGAACAAGAGGCCTTGGGGAATGTGATGACTGACGAGCGTGCCTGCCTCCCCACGGGCATGGACAGGATGGAGAGGCCTTTCTGCCTTTCCTAGCACAGCTGGGTGGCTGTGGCAGGGCCCAGAGCAAAGCACTTCCATGCTTGTCCCTCAGCCCTGGCTGTAAAGCAGAAAGTGTACAGCCCCAGGCTGGTAGTGGAGATAGGTTTTGACAGTAGGATGGGCCAGTGAGGGACAGACATTGGTGGAGGCTGTGTGCACAGGACAGAGGGAAGATGACCAAAGAGCTGAGGAGTTGTGACAAAAACTTCCATCGGATCCCAGGGACATGCCAGTCACACTATGTTTGTCCCTAAGCTGCTGTCCTGCCCTGTGACTCAGACAGGAGCTGCTGCCTTTCCAACCCTCTGTTCAGAGTCTAAATTGTTCAGGTAATAAGTGCCAATCAGACAGTTTGATTTGACTTTATTCAGGTTGTAGTTTTTTATGAGTCGTCATTTGCCACCAAGAACAGTCCAGTTCTTGTACATCCTTGAAGCAGGGTGGGACTGGTGAGATCTGACATAAGACCCACCTAGGGTGGAGCCCCAGGGACCGGGAGGTCCTCTGGCCACTCACAGTGAGATGAAGGGCGTGAAATGGCAATGTTGCCCCCTGAGAGGTATTCTCCGCACCTGGGTGTTGAGAAGGGGGACCATGGAGAACAGAAGGTGCCATACAGTCGTATAACTAGGGGCAAGTCCCAAAGGCTTCTGTGCCTCAGTTTCTTCCTGCAACATAGAAGAGTACCATGCCTTCTAAATTCCTTGTACCGCTTAAGTCTCCCTGATTCCCTCCTCCAACATATAGCCTGCCTTGTCCCCCACCCCACCCCGGAATACATGAGATGCCACTGTCCCCAAAGCAGATGGGTTCCCGATGCTCTTTGTCTCTTATCACAGCCTCCATTCTCTCTCAGGCTGGGATGCAAGAAGGTCACCTGCCAGGTCTGTGTGGGCAAATCGGGTATCTGGGAAACTGGGTCCTGGCTTTGTCCTTTAAGGAACAGGTACTTGCAGAAAGTCTCACTAACCCTTGTTTCCCAACATCCCTAGGGGAAGAGGAACCCAGGTCCTGCTCCGCAATGAGGGAGACTGTGGTTGCTGGCAATGGGCAACACATGCACTGCCTCCTGCATCCTCTGCTAGGATGTGGGTAACATAGGCGGTGTGTTGATCTGCACTGGTCCTGCTTCTCTCTCATATCAGTTCCAAGTTCAGATGGGAACCGCCAGTATTATGAAATGGGCTTTCTAAAATCCAAGCGACAACCCCTGAGTTCAGAGCATGAAGGCAAGCCCCGCACCTGGATTGAAATACGGCCAAGCCTCTCTCTCTCTCTCTCTCTCTCTCTCTCTCTCTCTCTCTCTCTCTCTCTGGCCAAGCTTACCAGGCTCCACAAAGCTCTTCCTGACGTGCCATGCCATCTGGAGCCTGTAGGAACTTAGCTCAAGTTGTTCTCAAGGAGACCTGGTCCTGGCAACAGTCTGCAGTGTCTGTCAGATGGTTTCCTCAGCCAAGGAGGCACGAAGGAGCTCCCAGCTGCCTCCCAAGTAGCTCAGGCTAAATTGTGTCTAGCCTGATGCAGAGCCAAGAGTCCCTTTGGTTAAATAATTCACTGCTGTCTCCGGGGGTGCAGACACAGCCCTGTCTAACACAGGCTGACAGGTGATTTCATGCATCATTTAACTCTTTGCAGTGCCCAGGAATGCAAGAGATTAGATAATCAGAATAATTTCACATTGGCAAACTGCTATTTTTTTTTCCTCCAAGGAATGAAATATTATCAAACTGAATTGAAAAAGAAGCTCTTGCCTGGTTAGTGCCCATAGAGAATAAAGTCAAGCATTAATTACAACAGTGGATTGGCATGCCTCCTCTTCCTGCCCTCCGTGCAAGGCAGGGCATCCTAAAGAGGCCCAAGGCCAGTGGGAGGATCCACATGAGCTCTTTAAAGGAAGAACCTGGATGTGGTGGCGGAAATGGAGGAAGAGAGTGAGTAAAAGGTAGAGAAAGAGAGAAAATGATGGTCCCAGAGCTGGGGAGATGGCTCAGCCAGTAAAATACTCAGCATGCAAGCCTGAGGACCCAAGTTTAATACCCATAATCCACTTGACAGAAGGTACAGGGGGTAAGACTGGAACCCCAGGGAGACAGAGACAGGAGGATGCCTGGAGCTTGCTGGCCAGCCCCACTAGACAAATTGGTGAGCTCCAGGCTAAGTGAGGGACCCTGGTGGTGAACTACAGTGAAGAGACACTCAATAGCAACCTCCACATGAACATACATACATACATACATACATACATACATACATACATACACACACACACACACACACACACACACACACACACACACACACACACACTGAGCACAGCAATCACAAAATAAAATGACGAATACTTTGACCCTGGAATCTTGATCTAAAGGGGGCCTGAAAATTCCAGGTAAGCAGCCCCCTTTGTCCCAATACCACGCTGGGAATTCAGGGTGCCTTAGTGAACTTTGTTCTCAGCACGCTTACCTCCAGTACATAGTTCACTGAATTCAACCCTCTTTAATAAAAGCTCCACTGAATCTTTCACATTACAGAGCAGAGGAGCCAAGACCCTCAAGAATACGCAGTCTGGGGACTGGGGAGATGGCACAGTGGTCAGGGTGCTTGCTGCTTTCCCAGAACACCCAAGTTTGCCTGCCAGTCCTGTGTGGCAGCTCATAACCATCTGTAACTCCAGCTTCAGGGGATACAACACCCTCTTTTGGTTTCTGTGGGTATGCACACATGTGTGACACACACACACACACACACACACACACACACACACACACACACACGGTCTTTAAAAAACAAGATTATACAGTCTATTGGCTTTGCATCAATTCCAGCTTATAAATGAAATCTAGAGTTATTTTGTGTGTAGTGCTGGTGATGGAACCCAGAGTCCTGGGCACATCAGGTAAGTGTTCTGTCACTGAGCACAGAGATTTTGATGTCTGGTCATTTTAACAAATAGCTTGATTTCCTTGAGCAGTAAGGTGGATTAAAGCTTTGTGACGATTACAATAACAAGCCAGGGCAGTTGGTACAGGGAAACACTCTAGGAAACACTCCCACATCCCACCTTGAATCTTCATGACCTATACTTTAGCCAGAAAGCCTTATCTCTAGGCCCAGGAGAGTCCTGGGTAAACCAACTACCTTGATGTCATCCCTCTGTGCACTGATCCTTCAGATGGGCTCTGCTGAAAGTCCTGGCTGGTGCGCGAGCACCACACACACACACACACACACACACACACACACACACACACACATTGTCAGTGATGGATTAATTCATTGGAACAGAGGAGGCCCTGCTTCAGGGTACCACTACCCCACTTGGCTTTGGAAAGCACACTGAGGGACCAAAATTTTCATCTTTTGCTGGAACATGAAGCACGTCAAAATCTAAAAATAGCTCTCCCTCAGGGAAAAAAACCTTGCAGATATAGATAAGAACTCGAATGAAACCCGACACCCCCATCTGGCCAGGCGCCTCTGGCTCTCACGTGGAACATATATGAGAAGGTTTGTAACCCCTCCGATGAGCATGCTATTATTGAGTGTAGACATGGGCCCTGTGGATCTGAAATTAAACACCCGTCACTAACACAGATTTGAGAATCCCACTTAGCTAAGGTCCATGAAAAGTTAATGACCTGCAGAGGAATCAAACCCAGAAAGATACGTAGCAAAGGCTTTCATTTTGCAACCTCCCTGCACAAAGTAGGGGGATAGGGCCACCTAAGGCTCCCCATTTCCCCGTGCTGAGTGTTGTTACTGTTTGAATGTGCCCTCCAAATCCACATGCTGGAAACTAGGTCCCCAGGGCCACAGTATTGGGGGGTGAGGCTTCCTAAAAAGAGATTGTGGAGTCATAAGGATGGAATGAAATTAATGAATAGGTTAATTCATTAATTAATGGATGCCATTATTGTGGGAGTCAGTTACTATGAGAGTAGGTTCTTACTAAAACAGGTTGACCCCTTGTGTTTCTTCCTCTTTTCCCCTTGCATTCACTGCCTTGCTTTTTCACTTTCCCACCCTAGTGCAACATAGCATAAGGCTCTCACTGGATGCCAGTACCATTCCCATGCAGTTCCCAGCCGTCAGGACCATGAGCTAAATTGAAAATCTTTGCTTTATAAATTTCCCTGTCTGAGGTATTCTATGATAGCAATAGAAAATGGACCCTTAGGACAGTAGCATCCTTGTTTTGGTTCATGCTCTATTTTTGTTTTGTTTTGTTTTGTTTTTTTGAGACAGGGTTTCTCTGTGGAGCTTTGTGCCTTTCCTGGATCTCGCTCTGTAGATCAGGCTGGCCTCGAACTCACAAAGATCTGCCTGCCTCTGTCTCCCGAGTGCTGGGATTAAAGGCGTGTGCTACCACTGCCTGGCTTGGTTCATGCTCTATTGCTATCACAGAATAACCCAGACTGGGAAATACAGTAGAGCCTACTTTTTCAGGATTCCAACATATACTGAAGACAAGCTGAGACATTCAGCTCATGGATTGAACAATTATTGGATTCTTGGGCCTTCTGTTGGTTTACAGTCATTGTTGGATTAGCTGGACCACAGCCTGTACGCCATTCTAGTAAATCTCCTTTCTCTCTCTCTCTTCATTCTATAAGTTCATTCCTCTAGAGAACCCTGACTAATACAGTTGCTCTGGTCATGGTGTTTTATCATAGCAACAGAAAAATAACTAATACAGTATAAACACAGGGCTGTCGTAATTAGGGTTTCTATTGCTGTGAAGAGACACCACGACCATGGCAACTCTTATAAAATAAAACATTTAATTGAGATTTGCTCACAGTTTCAGGGGTTTAGTCTATTATTGTCATGGTGGGGAGCATGGCAGCATGTAGGCAGACATGGTGCTGGAGAGATAGCTGAGAGTTGGATCTGCAGGCAGCAGGAAGAGAGAAAGACACTGGGTCTGGCTTGAGCATCTGAAACCTCAAAGCCAGCCCTAATGGCACACTTCCTCCAGCAAGGCCACACCTCCTAATAGTACCAGTCCCTGGTGACTAAGCATTCAAATCTATGAGCCTATGGGGGCCATTCCTATTCAAACCACCACAAGGGTCAAGGATATTCACATCCAACCAGTGCCCGTCAAACTGTGGTCCTGCCCACCATCAGTCCATCATCATTTGGTCCCATCTTGTAAGGTGGTCTGACAAGGTGTTAGTACTGTGTAAAATCTCTTTCTAGGAGACAGGTGTGCCCTCTGCCTGGCACAAGTCTCCCAGCCTTTTCCTTCTCAGCATAACATTCCTGGAGAAAGTTCCTTTGTTTCAACAATCTGATAGACTGAGGGACTCTCTTTACAGAGTGTCTTCATTTCTGCCAGGCCAGTGACAGTATTTGTTGTCATTTCATCAGTAACATCGCTGAGTGTTTACTATATGCCTGGTCCTGAACTAGATCCTTTTTGGTTCTCTACGAGACAGAACTACTACCATTGGCTCCAACTATGTACCAGGGACTGAGATTTGGCAAGGTTAATCAACCAGCCTGAGGTTATGTAACAAGTATAGTTACCAGGGCTCAAACCCTGATCTGCACCTTGTATTTCAGTTACTACAAATGATCACTTTAATGGCATCAACACTCTTATTTTAAAATCAACATTGACCTTACACATAGACATATTTCAATTCTAGATATATGAAACAGTGTGTCTATTACTAACTACTGATGACTTTTTTTTTTTTTTTAAGAAATGAGGGTTTTACTGATTTGGTTATATTCCTGGCTGTCAGGAAAGATCCCCAGGCTGAGGAGATGGCTTGGTAGGTAAGAGTGAGTGCTATGCAAGCACAAGGACCTGTTTTTTTTTTTTTCCCATCACCCACATTAAAAAGCCAGGCATGAGTGTATGTGTCTGTAAGCCCAGCATTGGGGGGGTAGAGACAGGCAGATCCTGAAAGCTGGCTAGCCAGTCAGCTGGCCAAGCTGTAAAGATGAGCTTCAGTGAGAGACTCTGTCTCAAAGCAATATGGTGGAGAGTGATAGAAAAAAAAAAAAAAACACCCAGTGTCCTCATCTGGCTTTTACACATACATGCATGCATGTGTGTGTAGCTACTCACTGCATGCACCCTCAGGCCCCCTCAAAGTTACAAAATGCCAGGAACTGACTCAACTATATTAAGTGATTTTTACTTTACGTATGGACAGGGGATCTAGCAGCAGGGAGTCTAAGGCCCCAGCAAATGTTAAAGGAGGCCACCAGACACCCGGATTGCTTTCTGTTAGTGTTCCTCTAAACTTAACTACAGTAGTTCCTGCTGCCCTGTGGTGGCTGCTTTGTGTGGCGAAACAAAGACACCCTCTTTCTATGACCAGGAAAGAGGAATGGCAAAGGATAAAGGGTGAAGAGGCTTTCCCCGTCCCCAGGGAATCCTGCCTGTTTCATGGGACAGATGGGTGTCTCAGGACCACACCCCAGCATGCCACTAGGAAGGCTGGGGATTTGAGGTCTCTGGCCTCTCAGCAGGAAGCAGACAAGGCAGAGGGTTTGTAACAAGAGCTGAGTGAGTCAGTGTGCAGGGTCTCCCACGCTGCCTGAATGTCGAACATATGAACACATATGAACAAGCATGGATGGTGTTTCTTCCTTCCCAGCCATGTGTCTGTGTGTCTCTAGTCTAATTATCTCACCTCCAAAGTCTTGGTTCTTCATCTTGGCAAGTGGAGCTAATTCAGGAGTACAGGGGTGGGCAAGAGTTTAGTGTTTGGGTATTTATCAAGTTATCTACCTGGCTCCTTATGCATAAACATTGTCGTTATGTTCAGTAAACTCCCAATGTCAGAGCTCTTAATTACCTTGGGTATACCCAATGCTCTCACTAAAATGAAATGATTTCCCCCACCTACCCGTGAAATGTAAGGGGATTTATTTTGTCAACACTGAATTACACTTCCCTCCAGGGTGGCTATTATTCAGTTCACCTACAGATTTCATGATTTATTCAATGGTTCAAGGCCTGACTAAACATTCAGCAGGTGCTTCACTTCCAATTTACTGCATGGAGCATTTAAGAGAAACACAACAAAAAAATCCCCAGTACAATATTAGCCAGCTGAAGAGGAAGAGCTGGTGGTAACATTATCTCCAGTACCCCCAGCAGGAACAAATTTATATTCCCAAATTCTGATATTTTTCTACCTTGGGTTGAATTACAAGCTCAGCTTCCCTGCTGTGCTAGCCACATGGGGTGACTATGCTCCAGGGAAATTCCATTCTGGCTTTTGTTTCTAATCTCTTAAACTGATGTTTATAGATGTGCTTGCTTCCGGAAAGTGAATCTAATAAATTACTAAGGGCATCCAAATATGACCTTCATATGTAAATAGTTTTTACCAAAAAATAATGATGCTGTGCATTGCAGATCTGAAGGGGAAGCTTGAGGCTGTAAAGTCTTGGAGCCCAATGTGATGCCTGACTTAGTTTATGCCAGGTGTTTTCAAGAACACAACAATGCATCTTGTGACACTTCAAACACACATAATTGCTCATGGGAAAGAGATAACTCAGCTTTATTGAACTTAGAGGAAGGTTTCATCTGAGGAAATCTGAGGCAAAGCATGGAAAGTTGATTCTGTTTTCAAATTTTCCCAAGGTGGGCTGACTTCTCTCTGCCTGTCTAAATGGGAAGTGGCGAACATGACAGGATTGTTACATTTAGGATGAGAAGGGCTGGGCCAGGCTCTGCCCCTGACAGTTGCTGTGTCACCACGCTGGCCATCCCTGGGGACTTTCTGATCTTCCTTCTCATACCAGCAGAGTGCCTTGAAGATGTAGCTGGGAGTTTCCACAGTCTGGCCAAAGAGACGCAAGCAGAAGTCTGTGGGCTCAAGTGCAGAGGGAAAGGAAACGCTGTTCCTTCCCACATTTCTTTTTCTCTTGAGCATGGTTGTGATGCCTGGAGCCAAAGCAGCCATCTTGTGACCATGAAGGAAAAGCCAGAGCAGTTCATAGCTGGCAGAAAGTCAGGGAGCTGTCCGAGGCAGCCATCTGCCTCCAATCTTCTTATTAGAAGCACCCCCATCCCACCCAAATATACACACTGGGATTTAGACTTTCTGCTATTTTTGGACTGAAAAACACATTTGCCACAGATACAGTAATAGAGGGTTATTTTGGGGGAAAAATACACTTACTTAGTACACTCAGATTCAGATATTGGGACTCCTGACTAAAATGAGCCATAAATTCCTTTGTTAACTACAAAGCTCAGAGTCAATCCCACAGAAAACATTATTTTTTTTTTATAGCGGAAATGGCCCAAAGCCATGGAAAGAAAAATTTGATAACAAATCTGCCTCAACTCTGCCTAGATCAGGGAGGACCTGCAGACTTTTCTCCCCTCTAACACTTTTGTTTTCTTTTGTCCCTTTCTCTTTGCCTCAGTTTGCTTTCTCTGTTCCCTCCCCTGCTCCCTGCCCCACAAGACACACAACTCTAGAATCTTTTTATACATTATGACATTTGCTATTTGTTTATTTTCTTGGGCTGCCTTCGAAAGAACTTGGGAAACAGAGGCGTAGAGGAGGAAGGCCTGTGTGGTTAACCGTTCCCTCAATCTCATCGCTTGGTTTCGGGGTGCTGCTGGTGGTGAGGGGCTCAGGTAAGCAGAGGGAAGCATCCCGAGAGGCCTGGGAGAGGGCTGAAGTGGTGTACAGGGAGAGCCGGCCTCCTGCAGGCCTTACAGTGCTAAGGAGAAAGGAGAAAGAGAAAAGCAAGCAGTCTGCCTGTCTGCTGGCGACAGGCCACCACTGTCCAGGAATGGCAGCCTGATGGCTTTGAGAGCATGTGACCTGCCCCGTTGACTCAGTGTGCTCACAAAGTCCACACTGGCTTTAATGCTCTGCTGCCACCACCTTGATGTCCCTGACGAAGTATGGACAAGAACCTTTCTGTTTCATTCACCCACAGCGCCTCATAATATAGGCAGCCCCTCCAGGACGCCATTTGTGCCATTTCAACCATTAGCTCCCCCAGGAAGAAGATGACAGGATGCTAACCCCAGATGAAGAAACTGAGGCACGGGTGTTGATGAAGGTTGCCCAGATGGATCCTACCTGGTATGCAGTTAGCAGAGCTACAGTCTGAGCTCAAGTCCACACAGTGCAAGGTCATTCCAACCGCAGGCATTCTATATTAATACGAGCGAGTTTGCTTTAGATGCAACCACTCAGCTCCGTGTCTAGGAAACAGTGACATCATGTTCCTCAAAAGCGTTCTTGAAGGTCAGAGAATATCAGTGGCACGGATGTTTCTTGGTGGAATGATGTGTGTGCTAGGGAACCATGTGAACATTGGCTCTCCGCTCTCTCTCGACCCTTTGGGGGTCAAACAATCCATTCACAAAGATTGCATATCAGATATGCTACATATCAGATATATTATGATTCATAATAGTAGCAAAATTACAGCTATGAAGTAGCAGTGAAAATAACTTTGTGGTTGGGGATCACTACAACATGAGGAACTGTATTAAGGGTCACAACACAACAGGAAGGCTGAGAACCACTGCCCTAGAGCTTCAGTGGGTGCATTTATAGAAAAGCTCTGAAACAGTGTCCGTCAGGAAAATCAGGGTTGGAAATCAAAAACCAAACCAAACCAAAACACTCCAAAGTGAACAAACAAACAAAAGTTATGAGCCAAACAGAAACTCTGTGTTTGTGTCAGATGTTTTAAGTCAGAAACTCTTCAGGGAGCAGCTGTGCATAGTGTGGGCAGAGCCAACCCTGAGACTTCAGGCTGCCAGGGTCAGCGGCACCCTTCTGTGGGCATCCATGTCACTCAGGAATAATTGCTGCTTTTTCAGCTGCTAGAACCCCTAGGCTGGAGTTCGGGACTAGGGCTCCTTCCTTCTGATGACTGCCTCAAGTATATGAGGAAATTGACCTTGACCTCTGTAATCTCTGGGTTAGCCAGGGAGCAGGAAGCAGGACTCTACAATTTCCTACTGCAGCACTAAAGGTCATCTCTCTTTCCTTTCTCCTCACAAGTGACAACTCTGTTTGTCACCACTCTCAAATCAAGCCTGACTTTTGTATGCAAATTAACTGTGTATCAGTGATTGTAACAAAGCCCAACAGTGGGACCTATTTAAATGATGATGAATGGAGCACTTTGAAAACTTCTGGATCCTGGAGATGCTCTTTGTCATCACCATAGGAAAACAAAAGGACAGACACAAGCCACAGGAAATGTCTATCCCGGGCTTGGCTGTCATACGTTTATGCTGGATGCATTTGATTGAGAAAACTAGAGTAGTGACAATAATGTTTTCTTCTCTGTCTTAAAAAAAAAGGGGAGGGGGCTCTCTTGACTGTGAGTGGCAGGATTACCCTGCTTTGATGTTTGTGTATTAAACATTAGCAATCTGACCATGTTGCTCTCCCGGGCCAAATCTTCTTAGCATTTACTTCTGACGCTGGTTCTTGCTGGTGAATTATTTTAAAGATGTAAGCACCTGAGGTTGTGTGATAAGAATCACACCGTGGTATAATGGAGGTTATTACAAGCCTTTGAAGATTCGGAATAGGCAGAACCAGTCATGCGAGGCTCTTTGCTTCGGTCTTACTTTCTTTGGATTGTTTTTGTGGCGCAAAGGGCTGGTCCTTTTGTGATAGGGGTTTGCATGGGGCCCAGAAAACGTTAGGCGCACTGAGTCTGGTGGGAGGCTAGCACTGAAAGGCTGGCCCATCTTTCCCTCTGCACAGTTCCCTCCCTTACTCTCCAGGGAAGTGGTTCTCAGCCTGTGGGTTGTGACCCCTTGAGGGCCCCATAGCAGATACCCTGCATATCATTTACATTACGATTAGTAACAGTAGCAAAATTACAGTTGTGAAGTAGCAACAAATGGTTTTATGGCTGGGGGTCACCACAATGTAAGGAACTGTATTAAAGGGTCGCAGCATTAGGAAGGTTGAGAACCCCTGCTCTGGGGGGTAACTCTGAGAAGAAGTCTGTGACGTAGCAGGGGCTGTTTTCCAAAGGATAACTGTTGGAACTACAGGGAACCTAACGGAGGTATCTGATGATCCTTCTCCAACACTCTCCTGGGATCTGAGAATTCTAAATCCTCAAATACAATTTCTGACTTTCAGGGTGCGACCAGTTCTGGAGGGGTCTGGACATGTCGCCCTTCCCTCCAGCAGAGGCTGTGTCTTTGGGGCTTAGGCAAGGTGGGCTACAGATGGAGCTCCCTGTGTATAAATTATGCATGTGAATGTGAAGGCAGTCAGCAGCAGCCTACAGTGTGACTCCAAGCCTGCTGGGCAGAATCTGAAGGTGGGGCCTGCCTCCAGAAAGGGCAGCCCATGCAAATCACTCAGCCAAGTGTACCTTGCCCAGATGTGGCTAAGTAAGAAGCAGGGGACTAAAGAGAGCCGGTTTCTTTCCCACTGCTTGTCCCCAGAACTAAGCTAAGGATGTACCCTATCATTCCTAATAGAAAATAAAGATCCATCTAAGGAATGAGGAACTGATGTGGGGAGAAAGAGACCAGAACCTGGGAATTCGTTCATTCCAGGACAGAGCTCAGCATTGTATACCCAGGGGGTATCTTTAAAGGAAGAGGTTACGGTTTTGTTTCCTAGAGCACAGACAGCAGACAAACTCTGCCATCTCCTCAGCCACTGCCACTATTTCTGTCTCTCTGATGCCAGGCATTCCCTTGGCCAGCTTGCCAGAAAACGCCTGGCCGCCTCAGAACAGCCTTGCCTGACCTCCGCTAGATATTGTACCTGGCTCGGCTCAGGAGTGCGGAAGAGCTTGGGGACAATGGAGCCAAGAAGGTCTGCAAGGGCATCAATAGTGGGTGAGAAGGTGTTCAAGGGCATCAATAGTGGGTGACTTACCTGGCTGAAGAGCAGGGACCGTGAGATGGGGAGGCAAGGGAGAGAAGCTGTCCTCCCAAAGAGCTGGGCAGCTGCAGGGCATCCTAAAGACTCAAGTGCTAACGGGGCCGAGGCAGGGGAGTGACAGGAAGGAGTGTACAAAGTGTCTTGTAAGGAGGGTTGGGAGGAACAAGCAGCCACACTCCTGAAAATACCTCTCCAAATGACAGGCATTTTCTGAGCTTAATTCTGCTAACACAGCTTCGAGTGACCGTGGAACGGCAGCAGCACAGGTGGTCTGTTTGCGTGGATTCTCGCCACCATGGGCTTTGGCCAGAGATTTGAGAGGGCAGTCTGCTGCCATCTAGAAGAGTGCCTTTTTGTCTTGAGCATGAAAGAAATTACCTCCTGGAAAGAGCATATAGCTTAAAAGGCTTTGCTTGGGGCTTTCAACGCGTGTGTTCTTCGAGATGCATGAATTAATAATAAAATCATATTTATCAAGTGAGCAGCCTAAAGTTCACAAGATTGCCTGAGGACTAGGCTGAGGGAGCTTTTCTAAGCCGAGCGTAAATATGCACACTACCAACCTTGGGCATGCGGAAGGATTAGAAGAGCCTGTGTGGAAGTGAGTTCATGAGTCATCTCCCGACAAGACGGAGTGTTCATTCACTTGCCATTCAGTCACTTGCACTATGGGGATACCATGAGCCAAATATATACCAACCAGTGCGCTAACACTCACGTCAGGGGCTGTGTAAGAAACTGATTACAAACTGTGGTTCTCAGCCTGGAAAATGTTATTATCGTGCACAGCATAAGGAGGCTAGGCATCCATGTCCCCACCTCCACATGGCAGTGGTCCCTTTTCATTTATGCTTCTCGGGCATTGGTGGGGGTAGGTGGCAGTGGGTTCGTGACAGGCTGCTCTGGAATAACCCTGTTCTTCTTTAGGCATTTTGTTATAGACTTTCAAGTGTGCGTGCGTGCGTGCGTGCGTGCGTGCGTGCATGCGTGCGTGCGTGTGTGCGTGCGTGCATGTGTGTGTGTGTGTGTAAGTCTCTAATGTGAGGGGGGTGAAGCACAGGGAACCTTTGATTTCATAGATGGAGAACTCAGATGAAGGAGTGACTAGAGAAAGCATGTTAAGCAAATTAAGCCAGTCTCTGAAAGACAAATATGTTTTCTCTCATTTGTGGTTTCTAGATATTTTTTTAAAAAAATTTATTTTGTTTGGTATTTATGTGTGTGTGAGTGAGTGAGTGTATGTGTGTGTGTGTGTGTGTGTGTGTGTGTGTGTGTGTATGTGTGTGTGTGTGTGTACATACCCATGGAGGCCAGAAGAGGGCATCTGACCTCCTGGTTGGAGTTACAGGCAGTTGTGAGCCATCTGATGTGGATGTTGGGAACTCTAGTCTCATGCAAGAGCAACAGGGCTCTCAACCACTAAGCCATCTCTTTGGCCCCTTCTACATTTCATATAGTTGTATAAATGTACACATGACATGAAGTAGAAGTGGAACTATGTAGGGAACGAAGGAAACTAATGGGAAGGAGAAAGAGGAGGTAGGGATATGGGGGAACCGTAACAGATACTCATATGAAAATTCATTGTCAAGTACCATGGCAATGAAGATACACAGTAAATATTTCTTTTGTTTAAACTTTCTTTGTATTTATTCTTTGTGTCTTTTACATCGTGCATCTTCATCCCACTCATCTCCCTGTCTCTCTGTATTTGTCCTCTGACCTTGTAACCACCTCCCCAAAATAAAATAAAATAAAGTTTAAGAGGAAAAAAAGGAGAAGGAAAAATCAGTTTTGTCCTGGAAGCTGTAATGTGCCTCAGTGAGTCACCCTATAAACCCTTTTATCCGTCTATCTTTACTTGCAAGTGTTCACTGCAGTCACTGGTCTGCGTCGAGGCCTCTGGTTTCTGCTGCACTATCGATGCTGGGCCCTCACTGGGACTCCTCTTGGATGTCCTGCTGTTGCCCTGTGTCGTGGAAATCCTGCAGCGTTGGGTCTGCAGCTCTGGCCCCTTCACGTGCTCCAGCAAATCACAGATGGGGTGGATACTGGAGTGGGTCAATACATAATCCTGGTTCTGGGCCTGGGTAGTTGCAGGTTTGGCCAACCTGCCAGCTCTCCCTTGTCCTCACCACCAGGGTGAGCTCTCCTGCACTGCCCTAGCAAGCTCGCCCCTTGTACTGATGAGCAAGGGGCAGGGCCAGTTCTCCTGCTTTCATGTCCTCAGGGTCGATCTCTCAGTACACCTTCTGGGCCAGCTCTACTGTGTTGCCCAAGCGAGGTTTGGGGCCTCTCTCCTGAGTGCTGCAGCTGATGAGGGGCAGGGACAGCTCTCCTGATCTTAGGACCTCTCCCTCCTGCCTTAGGCATTGATGGCCTAGGGCGGCAGGGGGCGGGGGGGGGGGCAGGGGACCTCTCCCCTGCCCATGCTGTCACATGACAGATGAGTAATGGGGACAGCTCTCCCATGCTCACAACATTGGAGCTGACTCACCCACACCTCCACCAATAGGTTGACTCTAGTGTGCTGCTCAGGTGAGGTGCAGGGCCTGCTCTCCAAGTGTTACAGCTGGTGGCTGATAGGGGCAGCTCTCCTACCCTTATGGCCTCAGGGCCAACTCTCCTATCTGCTTCAGGCATTGATGGGCACGGGGAGGGGTGTGTAGGGCATCTCTCCCCCACCCGTGCCCCCACATGACAGATACTCATCTGTCCAATGAATATTTCTTAACAAATATGAATTAAAATCAAGAGCTCGCATTAGACAAAACTAGTTGTATATAATGAAGACTCCAAACGCTGACACTAAGGTCACTTGCTGTTGTTGAGCAAGGCTTTTTAGAGAAAGAGATTCTGAAGATGAATCTAAAAGGCACGGAATGAGTTAACTTCTTCCAGTCTATCTAAATGGAGAGACCTGAGGTGGGTATTCAGGTTCAAGTTCTTGGGGTAAGTGGTTTTCCCTTCCTTATTTCGTTGATAACAATTTCTAGGTAAATGTCACACTCCTTTTTAGCTAGTGCTGAACATATCAGTATGTGGGCATGGAGATCTTATTCACTGGATTTATATTTATTATTTATGGCTAAGGGCTCTATATGAAAATGCATATCTCATTTGAGTAGATGCTTACATCCATAGTTTAGCTGAGTCAATTTGAATAGGCATGAACAATAATTAGTTAATAACTGGTTAAACAGAACCATACAGAATATTAGTTGTGGGCAAGGCAGAACAATCTAGAGGCTAGAGAACTTTAGAGGACTGTGGGAAACAAGTATAATATACAAGTAACTGTAAGACAGGGTAACAAGTAGGAAGTGACAGGGGCAAGACATTTTGAAGTTCAGAGGCAGCAAAACCAACTTCTAGGGCTGGAGATGTAGCTCAGAGGATCGTGAGCACCACACAAAACCAGGCTTGGTGGTACACAACTACATTCTCAGCACTGAGGTGGCAGAGGCAGGACTTCAGGGTCATCCTCAGCTACACCATGGGCTAAAGGCCAGGCTAGGCCACATGAGACCATGTCAAAACAGACAAACTGCTGTTTGAGAAGGACTCTGGAGGAAGGGAGATTTGAGCTGAGTCCTGAACGACAGTGGGGTTTGCTGTGTCCTGGTGTCTGGACATGGCAGATGCTTGGTTACTACTTGATGTTGAGAAACCACAGAGGATAGGATAACGTCTCTTATCCTTTATGGAATGTCATTCTGAAGGCAAATCAAAACAAGCCACTGAAGGACCAGAGTGGTGTGTGTGTGTGTGTGTGTGTGATCAGATTAGGAGATAATATTGCACACCTGGAATGCTATAAGAATCATGAGATGTTCAATTTGTAGGCTAAGAATTGGAAGCCTAAATATTTGTAAGCTGCAACTAGTTAAGAAATCTCACAGGGAGATGGGACCATTATATAAACTTGCGGGGATATCTATAGTGAGACACATGCATGATCTATGTACACTAAACTCTAAAATGCCATTCAGGGTCATCAAAATCTTTAAAGGCATTGTTTAATTAGCAAGATTCAATTCTCTTTAATATATAGGTTTTCAGTTGTTCCCAAATTGCAACTTCACTTTTCCATGGAGAAAATAACTCCAAAGTTCATTTAGAAAAGAAATGAAATAAGAAATAGGATACAGAATACAAATGCAGATAATAACAAGTATTTGACACATTTTGCATGTTTGATGATTAAAATGAATTCTTGTGTTAGCGCCAAAAAGACAGAACCACAACAGAATGCAGACCAGAAATTGTGTCTTTTAATAATTGATAAAGATGACATTGCACATTTGCAGGGAAAAGATGAATTATTCTCAAGAAGAAAATCAACTGCAAATGCAAAGTTTCAGGTCTTTATTTCATACCTTATGTCAGCATAAATGTCAGATAAATTAACGATTTAAATGGAAATACTACACTATTAGAGACCATAACACCAGGAGAATTTCTTTATACAATTACAGAGAAGAAAACATGCCTCTTACCTAACTCAAAAGCCAGAATCCATAATGGAAGATACATTTGACAACATAAAATGAAATAAAAATCCGGGCAGCAAAACTTGCTATAAACAAAAGCTAAGCTTCCTTGAATCAACAAGAAAAAGACTAGAAACACAAATACCTCTGAAGCCTGTGGAGGGAGAAGACCTCTTACTGGCAAGAAGGATGGAAAACAAAACCACAGGCTTTGACATTTTTCACCTGTCTGCTTGGCTAGGATCAGAAAGTTTGATGAATGTGGCTTGAGAAAGATGTGGGAACACAGTTTTCAAATTGCCTGTGGGACTCCGCATAGGAACAAAGTTTAAAGGCAGCAATTTGACAGTGTCCATAAACATTTAAATATTTGTGCATAGCCTTGGATTCCTACTTCCAGTTTGTCAGAATTTAATCCTTCAGAGACTTCCCTAAAACCTGGCTCATGGTTACAGAACCCGAGTGGAGACGTGTCCACTCACAGCGAGCAGGATAAATGGGTGAGTTTGTGTTTGTACTAAGAAATTCTGTGCAGCTTGTAAAAGACAACTGAAACCAGGCACTATCCTGGTTTCCTATTAGTTCTTGAAAGAGCTGGCTCTGTGGTCATGCTTCTCTAAATATTGGCTCTGCCAATTTTTCTGGTTATTCATGACAGCCATTCACCGATAGTAGCTTTATATGTAGTTCTACAGACACATTACAGCTCTGTCATATCAGTCGAGGTTAGACCAAATTCCAGATGCTTAACAAATAAACAAAAATTTGCTGCCTTCCCTAAATCCATTTGATCAAATTATGGCTAGACTGAGTACTCAAGCAAGTCTACAGGAGAGTGAACTGTCTTCCTTGGCCTTGCTTCTTCTCTGCATGTGTGGAGTTGGCCTAACTTTCAATTCTAGGTTTATTTCAGGCTCATAATCAACGTAACCCTCCTGGATCTCAGGTTTTGTTTACTTGTAAGTAGGATAAAGTATGTCCTCTTCAAGCTTTGTGGAAATAGAAGGAAAGTTATGTTGATGTATTGTTTCAAAAATCATTTGCAGCACTAGTTAAAACAGTCAGTAGGAACCCAGGAAAGTCTGGAGACACAATGAAGACATCAGGTGCTCTTTCTACCTTTATGTGATTCTTGAGCAGGGTGCTTTTAAGGCTACAAACAGTGAGTCTCCTGTGTTGAACATTCAGGTCATTGATTTAAATGGTCTGATGAGCAAATTAGCCTCAGAGTAAGTAGAAAACAGGAAATGATTTAAAAAAGAGTAATAACTGAAATAGGAAATTTATTAATAGAAAAGTATCATTTAAACCCAGAGCTAGTACTTTTTAAATGATCCATAAAATTGAAGAATCTCTATTTTTTCTAATTAAGAGAAAAAGAGACAAGACACATCACTGATCTTAGGGATGAGGGAAGGGACATCACTATTGGTTTCATAGTCATTAAAACTGCAATATGGCTGAATGACTATTTCTCTAAGAAGATGCATACAAGTGAGCAGCAAGCTCGATGTCATTCAAAAAACGGAAATCAAAACCACAAGGAGATTCTGCTTCACATCCAGAGAAACTGGAACCTTCCCATCCTTGCTATGGGAATACCACCTGGTACAGCCATTTTGGAAAATGATCTGACCATTTCTCAGAAGCTTTAGCATGCCTCGACCTGATGAGCCAGCGATTCTGCTTCTACTTTCCGTGAGAAATGAAAAATTATGTTCATTATTTTAAAAACCTTGTGTGTGAGTGTTCATATCAACGTGTGAACTTTAAAACATTGTGCAAAGTGAAATAAGCCAGTCACAAAGGCTTATGTGTTATATGGCCCCACTATGTAAAAAGTTCAGAATGGGTTAATTTACAGAGAAGGAGGATGGAGGAGAGGTAGTGTGTATTTGACAATAAAAAGGGGTGTGGATAATGGTGCAACGGCTTCCTGTTTGAGCGATACAAAATGTTTTAAAATGGACTGTAGTGATGTTTATGCAACTGAATACATTAAAAAGTGTAGCAAGCTTTCTGGTCGGACTGTCTTTGGACTACCAGCCTGCAAATAATGACCCAGAGACTTATTATTAATTGTGAAAGCTTGGCCTTAGCTTAGTCTTTTTTTCAACTAGTTCTTATAACTTAAATTCACCTGCTTCTAATTAATCTCATTCTACCACAAGGCTTGGTTGCATCTGTTCTACACCATGTGTCCAACTTCTTCATAGTCTCTGGTGAAATCTGCATGCCTAGATTCCTCCTCCCAGTCTCTCTCTCTGCTCTCTCTCTCTCCCCAGAAGTCCCGCCTATTCGTCCAGCTGTAGCTATTGGCCATTTAGCTCTTTATTATGCCAATCACAGCAATATATCTTCACACATCTTACAAATATTCTGCAACAAAAAGCCATCAAACTATGTTTATTAAATGATGACTACATGACATGGAAAATGTAGCTACATGAAGATGTTGTTAAGAAAGCTGAAGGTATGGACTTGCCTCTACTGGATGTGTCTCCTCATGGGAGGCCTTGCCTTCTTGTGGGGGGGGCAAGAGTGGGGGTTGGGTTGGGAGGGAAAGGATGGGGCAGGAGGAGGGAAGAGGGGGACCTTTGATTGATATGTAAAATGAATGGGAAAATTTCTTAATAAAAAATTATTAATTTAGGATATTTTAGTCTTTAAAAGTCCTCAAAAAGGTTTTAAAATGCACTCTATCAAAACTTGTATATTTTTGAGAACTCTGATTTATGATTATGTAATTTGTAAGTTTTAGTAAACCTTGTGCTAACATTGTATTAAGTATTTTCTTGGAGAACCTTTTACTAACATCTGTATATAATAGGAAAATAAAATAAAAACAATAGTATTATTTTAGATGAGAAAAAAGAAAGCCTCAGGTAGAAAAAGTAATATGCAAAGTTTATGAACTAATTTATCCAAAAAATAAACAAATAAATAAATTTAAATTCCTTGAAAGATACAAATCATCAAAATTACCTAAGATAAAATAGGAAACCCAAATAGCCCCATTAGGAATGAAGTCATATCTATACATTTCCCATGAAGCATACTTCCAGACTAGGAAGGTTCATTGACAAATTCTACTACAGTTTTAAGGGGAAAAATAGTAAAGTCTTCTATGAATTTTTCCATAAGAAGAGAAAGACATTTTCAGACCTACTATACAGGTGTGTAAAAAGAACACTCATTTTGGAAAAGTCTTTATACACACACACACACACACACACACACACACACACACACACATATATATATATATATATATATACATATAATATGGACCTTTTTTTGTTCATTCAAAAAGTTGAACCTAGAGAACTGGAAATATACATCCAAAAAGGCCCTAGGTAAGAATTTCCCCAATAGCCTTTCATACTAGTCAAATAATAGAAATAGCCCAGTTGCCACCATGGGAGAAGACAAACTGTGGCACATTCATTGACACAAGAGAACACTACTTGAGCATAAGTAGGAACAAAGAATTGATATATGATGTCATATGGAAGAATTCTACTAAATGAAGAAACCATATATGAATTATGGTGTGAACTCATTTACACAACATTCCAGAACTGAAACTTAAGTATGGTGACAGATATCCCACTTTTTTTTTTTTTTTTTTTTTTTGGTTTGGTTTTTCGAGACAGGGTTTCTCTGTGTAGCTTTGCGCCTTTCCTGGGACTCACTTGGTAGTCCAGGCTGGCCTCGAACTCACAGAGATCCGCCTGCCTCTGCCTCCCGAGTGCTGGGATTAAAGGCGTGCGCCACCACCGCCCAGCTAGACATCCCACTTTTAACTGCTTTATCTGAATGAATAATGAGAGAACTTTCTGGGACAATAGAGACATGTATTTTGATTGAGTTATTGGTTATGGGTTTGTCAGAACAGATCAAACCATTTATTTAACACCCATGTATGTAAATATAGCTCAGTACCAACAAACAACTGAAGAATCACCCAAGTCTTTAACTGCACATCTGGTGTGTTATTTTATTCACACGGGAACAAATGCGAACAGCAGTTTTCTTTGTGTATGTTTATTTACTCTTCCCACTGTCTGCTTAGATGTGATGGAATGTCAAAAACAAATGTTACAATAAGCCGTATAGTCCCATATTATAATCTATAAGAATATCATATATACATGTAATAAAAAGTTAATAGCGGGGCAACTGGAAAGTGTTCTTTATACCAACAAAAGCTGGTAGAAGATGTTTTCATCCAACTTGTTTCATTTCTTTGGGCTTCAGCTGTCGCCTGCAGAGTGCTGAGCTCGCTGCCTTTCCAGGTCTCTGGAGGAGTGGCAGCAGCCACCTCTGGGGAAGGCAGCACTTTGGGGAGGGAATACTAACCGCCAGTTTTGGTCTTTCTTTTCCCCAGTTGGACTAGGGCAGCCGGCTCTTTTTCATTGCATGCACTAGAGCTTTTTGTAAGATTGTATTTAAGAAGAGCATTCTGATGTTAAAATTGGAAAAATTATGCCTGGTTCCTTCCCTCTTTGGATGTTTTGCCATTCTAAGTGGAGGGATGGTAGCTTAAATCACAATTTTTAGATAAGACAAGCTTTGGAGAGAGGCAATAGTTTGGACGATAATCAGCAATGAGACCCCCTAACCAAGATCATACAATGGTGGTATGTACCTGTAATCCTGCAGGGGGATCAGGAGTTCAAGACTACTCTGAACTGCACAGTACGATCCCGGTTAAGGAAAGAAAAAGATCGTTCTATCAGTCACTTTGTTATTGCTGAAATCACTCAACATTAACAACTCGAAGGTGAGGAAAGATGACGTAGTCTCATGATTTCGGAGATCTCAGTCCACAGTTGCTTGGCTCTGTGTACTTGGGCAGAATAGCATGGTGGTTGAGAGCAGGTGGTAGAGGAAACTCTTGCCTCATCATAGATAGGAAGCAGAGAGGAGAGGCAGAATGGCCAGGGACAACATGTCCCTAAAGACCTGCCTCTCAGTGAGCTACTTCCTCCAGCTAGGTCCCACCCTGTACACTTTTCAGAACCTTCCAAAGTAACTCTACCAGCTGATGTCCAAACCTTCAATCCTGAACACATGAGCTTTTTTTTTAGGGGGTAGGGGGACACTTCCTATCCAAACTAAACAATGTCTTACAGACTCCTAAACAATTAGACTTGCTATTTGGGGGCTTCTCCTTCTGTGGAATAATTACCTGGTAGACATTCCTGTTGGATTGTTCCTACTTCTGGTGACAGGCACAGCTATGCCTGGGCCATGTGACTACTGCTTTCAATGACAGTCAGGAGGATCAAAGGTTGAACTTTACCAAGAAAATGAGCCCAGAAAATCAAGACATTTCCCTCCCATTGCACAGGCCGTGTTTAAGCAGAACTCTATTAAACTAGTTTTGGCAGCCCCTTCATCGGCCTGAAAGAATGAATAGGTATAGGAACTTCTTTTATTGTTTTATTAAAAAATAAAACTCCGGAGTTAAATATTAGGGAATAAATCTGAGAGATCTGTGAAGCGACAGAGAAATGATCACCTGCTCTCTTTTTGCCCTTCCTGGATCAAAAGGCCCGCACATCTCCCTCACCCATCCTGATTCCTCCTGTGTGTCCCTCTAGCTTCCTCTGAGTCAGTCAGAAAACACTATGGTCCACTCCAACCAGCTGCTGTGGACTCCGCCCTTGGGAGGAAGGTCCGACTCCATTGGCAGTCTCCAAGCAGCAACACTAACAAACAGGTTTCTATTCATTGTGTGCAAAAGGTCCCTACTGTGATGTCCTCTCATTCAGGGTCTGGGCACCTCTGTGTCTGTAGAGTGGTGGCCTAACACCAACACAGACATAGAACCTGCTTTTGAAAATAAGCCACAACTGTTAGTGCCAGACACCTGTTTGTAAATTCATTGTGAGAATTCGGTTTAGGCCAACGTCACTGGCCACAGGTGCCCAGCGGTTTGCTCAAACGTTATTCTGGTACATCTGTGAGGCTGTTTCTGGAGGAGGTAAACATTTGAATGGGTAGACTGAGTCAGGAAAGATTGTCTTCCTTATTATATAGTGGCTTTGGGTCGCAACCACTAACGAGACCCAATCCATTAACAGCACTGAAGAAGCTGATTATCCCAAAAGGAAGAGGGACTATTTCCTGCCTCCAGATGCAGATCAGCCTGTTCTGTGTCCTGAGCATGTTGATATTTGCACTGGACTTGAAGCCTCGACTCTCCTTCTTTTCCAGGCCTCGGATTCACATGGGAGCACTACTGCCAGCTCTCGTATGTCTAGACAGCTCTCGTATGTCTAGACAGCTCTCGTATGTCTAGCTTGCAGACTCACATTGCAGACTCTTGGGATCTGTCTGTCTTTCTAACTACAAGCTAATGCCTTCTAATAAGTCTGTTTCTTTTTGCATATATATTTATATGTATATATATGATAAATATGACAGACACATTTATACCATATATAAGATGTGCATATAATATACATGATAACAAGCTATACACCTATTAACATGAAAGGAGACAGGTTGTATGCCTATACTCACTAAAACAGTCCCCCCCCACTTTATCTGTGATTTGTTTCATGGTTTCATGTACATGGTTTCAGTTAATCTGTGATAAACCATGATACAAAACTATTAAAAGGAAAGTTCATAAATTTTAAATTTCATGACATTTGAATAGTATGAAGAGATCCAGCACTTTTTGCTCCATCCTGCTTGGGTGTGAATTGTCTCTTTACCAGAGTATCCATGGGTATACACTACCCACCCATTAGTCATACAGCAACCTTTTAATCACGAGCTTCGCTGTTGCTGTATGGCCCTGCTTGTGTTCAAGTAACTTATTCTTAAATAATGGTCCCACAGTGTATGAAAAATCATGCTGGTGATTCAGAAATGGCAAAGAAAAACAACCATGAAGCGCCTGCCTTTAAATTTAAAGGCAAAAGTCCTTTGTTGTAGAATATTATTTTAGGATGTGTTACATTGGTTTATGCTGTGGAGCATTTGTTTAATGATGCAATGATGTGCTGCATTCTTTTCTGTTGCATTTGTTTAACTCTGTGAAGAAGTGTTAGTGTGCCTGTCTAAACACCCGATGGTCTAATACAGAGCTGCATGGCCAATAGTGAGGCAGGAGAAAGGATAGGAGGAGCTGGCAGGTGGAGAGAATAAATAGAAGAAAAAGAGGAATGGGGAAGCAAGAGAGATCAAGGAGCTAGAAAAGACGGGGCCAGCCACCCAGCCACACAGCCAGCCATGAAGTAAGAGCAAAAGTAAGATATACAGAAGCAAGAAAAGGAAAAAGCCCAGAGGCAAAATGTAGATGGGATAATTTAAGTTAAGGAAACCTGGCAAGAAACAAGTCAAGTCTGGGCATTTATAAGTGATAATAAGACTCTGTGTGTGATTTATTTGGCAGTTGGGTGGCAGACAACACCCCCCAAAAGCCAAAAAGTAAAAAACAACAACCAACTACAGTCCTTGCCTTGATCAGGAAAGGAGAAAATCATAGGTTGAGTTGGCTATGATCTACAGTAAGCCCCGATATTCTGTTGGTGGAATCATGAAGAAAGGAATGTAAGTTCATGCTAATGCCTCAGTCTTGATATAAAAGAAGCTATGACTACAGAGTGTGGTAGATACTTCATCATCCCACATCACAAGGCAAAGAGTACAATATGTGGAAGAGAGAGAGAGAGAAGAGGTCAAGTAACTTTTATTCTACCATGTTGTTATAATTATTGTTTCATTGTTTGTGGCTGTTAACTTTATATGTGCCTATAAATTAAACTTTATCAGAAGTATGTGTGAACTGGGAGATCAGAGTGTATGTAGCCTTTGGTACTATGCATGGTTTCAGACATCCTCTGGAGTCTAGTAATATATCCCCTGGGGGCTGGAGGAGCCTTGGGCTACTATATAAGTATGTTATGATGCTGCCCTGTTAGTTATCTTTCTCTAGTCAACCTGAGTACATTGAGTTAGGAAGGGCACTCATTCCACTGGAAGACAGCCTGAGAGCAGCCAGGACCTTTGGGCTATGATGAGTGGCCCCTGTGGTAGGAGCAGTGGAGAAGCTAAGCGTGGGTTGGACTTCAGGTCCCCCTTGCCCAGTCGTGGTCACATGACCATGGTCTCTGCATATTCATCATGGCCATGCAATAATTTACTCCTGAGGTTAGCAAATGAGGGCCTGGGGGCCAAACCCAGCCTGTCAGGTAAAACCTCCAGGTAAGCTTACCAGAACATAGCCATGTCTATTTGCTTTCTGTTGTCTGAGGTGCTACCAGAGCAGGGGTGAGAAGTTGCAACAGAGACCACACAGCTCACAGAAGGGGCACAATATGTATCTTTTATAGGAAAGGCAGATCTATTGGCTTCCTATTGGTCGGGTCTGCATTTCATGCAGGTCCACATTTGAAAATAACGAAATGAGCCTATGTTGGGTATAAACTATACTAGTTAAGTGTGGGGACAGAAAGAGTATTGTGAGCCACAGGCTGGTCAAGATTTGCTCATAAACAAAGCAGGGTGTGAGGTCTATCGACTCGGAATATGTGGGATTCTGTGTTTGCGATGGGAGAAGGGGAACAGGCCGGCAGGCAGAGCGGGAACAGAGGTGGGGAGGGACAAAACAGCCCTTGGGGCCTCATTGTGACCTAGCCCAAGCCTGACTGGAGGGACCGTATGTACCAAGTTCACCGCTTTTCTGTACTGTCTCAGTCACCACAATATACCTGGGGGTCCGGACTAATAATTAGGCATGGAAACATAACATTCTGGAACTTGTCATATAGTAGTGACTTAGTATAAACCACAGTATATGGGGAGGGGTTCTGATGGGATTGCAGTAAGAAAACATCCTTTGATGTAACTGTATTCAGGCAAATTTAGAAGTTGGTTGTGTTGAAGGCTGCAAATGCTGCAGTTTAAGAAATGGCCTGTAGAGGGCAGTGTTAAAACGGTCTGATGGGAAGAGAAGTCAGCTCAGCCCAGAAGGGAAAGAGCCGCCTTAGCGGCAGAACCAACTGTCTCTTTCTAGACTCTAGATCGGGTGATCTTCAGTACTTGAGATTTCTCAGCCACTCTTAATGCCATTGTTCCACTTGCCTGGATTTTGCCTTCTATTTTCTATTCATCCCGTCTCCTTTCCTTAGTAGTGAGAGGCGTGGCTGGCTGTCATTCCCCCTTTCTGTGTGTGGCCAGGGGGAGTGAGGGGTTTCTCAACACTCAGCAACACTGGCTTTGGATAGATAACTCTGGGGTTGTGAGGTTACGAAGATGAATAAGATACAGACCAAGCCTGGGGAAACTTTAAATCCAGTGATCAGGGAAATCTATCCAGACTACTTTTAATACAAAGTGGATGGAATATGAAGGACAGTGTTACGTTCCCTTACAGGGGGAGAAGGAAAGGACAGGGTGTGCCAGGGACAAACAGCTGGCACTCTGGCTTGCCTGTTGGTGGAATAACAGGCCGTGAAGGCTGACACAGGGAGGTCATTTAACAAATTTGGGCCTGGCCTTCCCAACATGGGAAGTGAGGGCTGGGAGACTGCTGGGATAGATTGGCTCAGCCTGCCTGAGGGGTTCGGAGCTGAGACAGAACTTGGGTGAACAGAAGAGAGGCTGAATCAGAGACCTTGTGGTCACCTAGTTAAGAGCAGAAGTTGGAGGAGCATTCACCCCAACTGCTTTCTCTGCTGAGTCTTTTTCCTTTGAGATGAAATCTCTTCAAATTCTGTAGGGCAAGCGGCAGAACACTCTGCCTTTGAAACAGCCAAGATTCAAATCTTTTCTCCCTTTTCCACATATTTGGAAGCTACAAACAATCCCACCAGCCGTGAGGCTGTCTCTGGTGAGTGTAGTTGCTTCTAATTAACTCATGTGAAACTCTGGTAAGGTAAGCACAAACTGAACACTTCCTGGAAGGTATCCTGATGAGGGCCAGTTTATAATTAAACAGAATTAAACTTATTTTTCTCCCACTGTATGCCTCAACCCCCCTGGTTTCTATAGCAAATGAAACAATATTGGGAGCGATCCAAGGACTATGCAGATCTCCCCTCGATGTCAACTAGAAGGGGGCTTAGGAGGCTGTGAACTTCCTAAAGCCGAGCCTCAGTGAAGAGGTTTACCCAGCAAGGACCAGTCCAAAGCAGTCTTCAAACCGCATTAAACCGAGCAGAGAGGAAGGGAGCTGGGCCAGTAAGAATAAAATGGAAGAAAAAAAAAATGACCACCTTCTAGGTTCCAATAAAATAAGGCATAGAAAGTGTGGGAATGGGGGAGACTTGGTAAAGTGAGTGGCTGCATCCAACACAGGACCAGGGAAATGGCAGGAATGATGTTTTTGTCCCGAGAATGAGCCCCAGCCCATGAATGGGTTTTCTGAAGTCTATTGTATAGAATGTTCAAGATCTCACAACAGCCCAGGCCCGGCTTTTATGTGGCTATAGAATCCTTAGCAAGGAAAGCTCTTCTCCCTCACTGGACTTGCTGAGACTGATCTGAGGATTTCTCAACTCCTGACTCTTTATTTGTGACTTCCCACACCAAAATAAACTTTACATTCATTCCTTTGAGTGAAGGGTTCTATTTGTCTTGACGGTGAAGAGTAAACACATTTTAAATGCCAATTCTCATCATGCTTGATTTAAAAAAAAAAAACATCCTGAAGACTGACAATAAAAGCTGCAGTTCTGACATGAACGACCAGTAACTTTCAGCAAACGCAGTCATTAGGGCCTGTTTACACTTCTTGTCATCAGGGGAACATCTGCCTAACTAGATTTTCTGACTATTTAAAGTCATAACCATCTGTCCCCATGAGATAACGTGTTCCATTTAAGTTTTATAAGGATGCGGAACTGGGAACTTGTGTTTTCTGTCCTAAGAGGGATATGAACATTGTGACTTCCATTTTTCTGTCAGAAGATGCCATTGGAGGTACTGACCATGGACTGGGTCTCACTTTCCACACTGGTGGCAAAGAGGTCTTGGGTAAGTCACCTCTGCTCCAGTGTTTCTGAAAGAGAAGCAGTAACTACTTCTTGGGATGAGTGTGACTATGGAACCTCTACACTACTGGGCACAGAGAGATTGAAATATAATGTCCAGAGGACCTTTGCTAATGGGAAGGGTAAGAATACTCTTTAGCTGTTACCCCCCCCCCCCGGCCCTGGGAAGCAGTCTTTAGCCATTCTGTTGTTATATAGGAAAGGCATCAACAGACAGCGTTATAAGCAAACCAATTCTCATCCTGATAAACTTTAGCACCACAGGAAGGAGTGGAGGGGTGGAATTACCCCAAAACGGAGAACACAGACGCTGAAGGAAACAGACAGGGAGAGAAGGTGAAGAGATCTAAGATGTGGCCATAATACTCACATATCCACAAGAAATTGAAATGACCAAAGGGTGAGATCACTTCCTTGGTAGAAGAATGTTTAAAGATCAATACAGGAAATGATGAACACTCTTTCCTAGTCTATTGGATATAAAGTGGTCATAATCTTCACTTTAAAACACGTTTAGCCCTTCACTATCATCAGTGGCACATCTCGGTTCCTTCAGATATTGCTGTTTACAAATGTTAGGACAAATGGACCTTATCCAATTCTTGGAATCTAGATTCAGGTAACTTAACGTTAGTAAAACTGGAAAAATGGCTGAATTTTAAAAATATTGTCTTAACAGGATGAGAAAGAAATTTAAGACAATTCTGAGCTCACCTTCCAAGGCCACCCACTGTTTGGTACTCTTGAGAGTGCTCCCTGGAAATGGCAGCCTTCTAGTCAGCCTGCTGTTAACCCACAGCCTAACTCCCTATTTTACCCTCAAAGCGTCCTGGGTCCAGTTAATAGTTAGCCATCACCATTAACCAGGGATAAGTACAAGACCTGTCCTTGCCCTTTGGCACCCATCGTGACTGGCTTCTCTCCAGGCTTTCCTCATTGTGATGTGGGAGTTTCTATCAGGCATCTAGGTTTAACAACACTCTGTGCCAACCAGAAGAATAAGTTTCCTAGCTAGGTGATGGTGGTGCACACCCTTGATCTCAGCACACTCGGAAGGTAGAGGCAGGCAGATCTCTGAATTCAAGGTTAGCCTGGTCTGCAGAGTGAGTTCCAGGACAGCCTGGGCTACATTTATGCAGAGAAACCGTGTCTTGAAAAAGAAAGAAAGAAAGAAAGAAAGAAAGAAAGAAAGAAAGAAAGAAAGAAAGGAAGAGAAGGAAGGAAGGAAGGAAGGAAGGAAGGAAGGAAGGAAGGAAGGAAGAAAGAAAGAGAGAAGCAGATTCCTGCTACCTCTGAGAACAGACCCCCTAGCCAATCTGTCCTAATGGTGGAGACCATCATTAGTCTAATGTGCAGTCTATTTCCTGGACCCCTCTTTACTCAATAGTCTGACCAAGTGAATTTTAGCATTATGGTATTATAGTTGGGAAACACTCCACCACTGAGCTACATTCCCAGACTTCTTTTAATTTTTTTTTCTTTTGAGACAGAGTCTTACAAAGATGTCCAGGCTGCCCTTGTACTCACTCTGTAGCCTAGGCTAGCCTTAAGTTTGTGGTTTTCCTGCCTCTGTCTTCTTAGTAGTTGTGAGTGACAGGCTCAGAGGAACAATTTTGACATATAAATTGCACCTGTCATATTTCTAGAATGTCCTCACCAGTGAATTGTACCAGACGTTTGGGGAAGAATCTAATGTCATTCATCCTCAAACACTTCCAAAAATCTGAAGAGCAGGAGCACTTCCAAACTCATTTTTATAAGCCAGAATTGCCCTAGGACAGAGGCCCAACAAAGAAAACTGTGCAGCAATAACATGGATGAAGATGGATATAAAACGCTCTGACAAAATACAGATGAGCTTAAAGATTATACATCACGACCAAGGAGGATTTATTCTTAAGACACAACGATGGCTTGATGTATGCAAATTAATTAATATACTACACCACATTAAGAAAATAAAAAGCAAAATCACTTGATTATCTAAAAAAATGTAGAAAAAAAAATTGACAAATTCAGTCCCTGTTTATGATTTTTAAAAATCTCTCAACAAAACTAGGTGTATGAGGGATTCATCTCCATATAAAAGATGACATATATGACTAGCCTACAGACAACATCATAATCAATGGCCCCAAACTGAAGGCTTTTCCTCTGAGTCTGAGAACAATCAAGGATGCCTACTCTGTCCATCTCTAGTGACATAATACTGGCAGGTCTAGCCTGGGCAATCGGGCAAGGAAAAGAAACAAGAAGCATTCACCTCAGAAAGGAAGAAGTAAATGATCTCTGCCCACAGATGACAGACTCTTCTATGGAGAGCACTGAATATTCAACAACATGTAAATGATCTCAAATGGAGCTGCCTCGTACTAAATCAAGACCCAAATTCCAGCTGCAGTTTTATGTGCCGACAACAAGCCATCTACAAGGAAAGCTAATAAAACAGTCCCACTTCCACAGCAGAAAAAGAAGAAAACTTAGGACTGGATGTAACCCAGGCAGGGAAAGGCTTACACACTGACAAATTCCTGTGCAGGAAGAACTACTGACAAGAAGTGTGAAGGGAGACACAGGGAAACAGAGACATCTGCGATTAGTGGACTGGAAGAGTCAATACTGTTAAAATGCCCATACTACCCAAAGCTGTTCCTAGATTAAATGCTGCCTCCAAAATCCTAGTAGCATTCGTACACAAAAGCAGAAAAACAAGCCTAGAATACAAAACCACAAGAGAAACTCAGAAGTCAATAAATCTTGAAAAAAAGAACAAGGCTGGAAATATCATGTTCATCATTTCCAAATACATAACAAAGCTAAGGTAATTGAAATTATGTAACACTGGCGTAAAGACAGATGGGCTGATGGGAAGGGACAGAGAGCTGAGAAGTAGATGGAACCGAGAGTACACACTTGGGAAAGGACATTCATTCCCTCCAAACTAGATATCCACATGCAATGGGATCAAATTGAGCCACCCTCATACCATACCCAAATTAGCTCAGAGAGGACTCTACCAACATGTAAATCAAGAATTGATAAAACTGCTAGAAGAAAACACAGCGGTAGGTAAAGTAAGCTTCAGGACAGGTACTTTTGAACGTGAAACCAAAAATACAATGTATAGTAAAAATGAAGCACAATGACATCGAACTGAAGAGCCTCTTCCCAGCAAAGGAGATCAGTAAACTATGAAACCGCGATCTACAGAATGGGAGAGAACCTGTCCAGACCACATGTCTGCTAGCAGTTAACGTTAAATAGAAAGGACTCTGAAAATCCAGGAGACACACACACACACACACACACACACACACACACACAACAACACAACACAAAAAAAAAAAAAAAAAAAAAAAAACCCACCAATTTGAAAATGGGCAAATGACCTAAACAGAGAGAAAAACAAGACAGAAACAGGCAGTGGCCCAGCCAGGCAAAGCATTCAATGCCACTGATACAAAGGAGGCTGACATCACCATGAGGTTTCACCTTACACTGGTTGAAATAGCTGGTTATTTTTTTGTTGTTGTTGTTTTTTTAAAGGTAAGTGTTCCCAAAGAGGTAGAGGAATGGGAACTCTTGTCTATGGTTAGCAGAAGATGGTTCACCTGCTGTAGGAAACAGCATAGAATGCCTGTGTGACCCAGCAGCCCCACTGCTGAGCATGTGTCCAGAGTAACAGAAATCAGATTTGTACTCCTAAGTTCCCTAAAGCATCATTTACAACAGTTAAGCTATAGAAAAAAAGACCCAGATGTTCACTGACATATGGATAAAGAAAGTGTGACATATGCCCTGTAGAATATTATCCAGCCTTAAAAAATGAAGGAGATCTTGCCATATGATGTCATGTGATGAACTTTGAGGACAGTAGGGTGACAAAATACTAATCCTTACACTTTTCTATGAGTATCTAGAGCAGTCAAAGCCATAGAAACAGAAAGGAGCATGGTGGATGGCAGGGACTGGGAGAAGGGAGAAATTAGGAATTATTATTTTTCAGAGATAAAGCTTTACATTTTAAACTTTTTTCTTTCTTTTTTCTTTTCTCCTCCTTCCCTCTTCCTTCCCCTTCTCCCTATTCCTCTCCCCCTCCCCATTCCTCTTCCTCTCCTCCTCCTGTTCTTCTTTTTGACAAGGTCTCATGTATTTATTTCAGCCAGGCCTAGAACTTGCCATGCAGCCAAGGATGACCTTGTAATTTGATCCTCTAGCATCTAGCTCCTTGGTGCTGGTGTTACATGCATGTGCCACTGTGCTTGGTTTATGCAGCTCTGGGGATCAAACCTAGGGTTTTGTGGATGCAAACTCTAGCAACTGAGCTATGAGAACATACTTAAAATCATGTTCTTATGGGGGCTAGAGAGATGGTTCAGAGGTCATAAGCACTTGTTGCTCTTGCAGAGGACCCAGGTTCCATTCCCAGCACCGACATGGTGGCTCACAACTATCTGTAACTCCAATACCCTCTTGTGGTCTCTGTGGGTGCCAAGCACACCTGTGGTACATAGACACACATGCAGTCAAGCACTTACATACATAAGTAAATAAATCTTTAAAATTATGTTCTTATAACACAAACAAGTAGAAATAATAAAAGGATACAAGAAAGTGTTTGACAATGATTCATAGATTTGTACTTTGATGGTGGCAATGGTACTACAGATGTTTGCCTGTGTCCAAACTCATCAAGCTGTGCCCATTAAATATGCATCATTTTTCATGTTAACTCTACTTCAGCAAAGTTATTAGACTATTTTTGAGATCCTACCAAAGCAAGAGACCTCTGAGTCTGTGGTTCAAACCAGGCCTGGCCAAGGCAGACAAAAGGAGGTGGTTACCTCTGCCCATGTGGCTCCATCCTTTCTCCCAACCCCTCTCCTGGCTGCCACAGATGTGGGGATCCCAATCCTTAGTCCGATATTCAGTGCTTTCTGTTAAATTAGGCAGAGCAATTGATTTCAGGAACTGAAAAAGGTTTCACATTAATTAGACATTCTAGAACTAACTGGTGCTAATCTGCTGGTACCCTAGTCCCCAAGAAGCAGAAAGTTGCAAAAAGAGTACATATGCTTTAGGGAGAGAAGGTACAAATGGGTGACCACAGAGCCATCACATAATCTCACGTGGCAGCCATTAACAGGGTCCAAAAGTCTACAAAGGTCTGCACCACAGCCAGTGTCTGACAAGTTCCTTTACTCTTTCTCACAATCCAGAAGTTCCTCCATTTTCCTGCCTCCTTTATTGCAAGCCTGGCATGCCTGAGTGAACCCCTGCACAATCATCTTCAACAATCACAGACAGTCTGGAAGGGCTCTGTAAGTAATGCCACAGTGTCTTAAAAAAAAAAAATATATATATATATATATATTATATATATATATATATATATATATATATTATATATATATATATACCGGGTGGCCGTGGTGCACATCTTTAATCCCAGCACTTGGGAGGCAAAGCCAGGCAGATCTCTGTGAGTTCGAGGCCAGCCTGGTCTACAGAGCGAGATCCAGGACAGGCACCAAAACTACACAGAGAAACCCTGTCTCGAACCCCCGAACCCCCGCCACACACACACACACACACACACACACACACACACACACACACACACACAAATGAGATGTCACCATTGCTTAAAATCCTCCAATGGCAACCTTTCACTTTACATGAAATTTGCATTCCTCACAGTGGGCCTCAATGTCTTGCAGGGTTTGGTTCCTTCCTGCCTTTCCAGATTCCTGTTCTTGCCAACACTTATCAATATGGTTGGCATTCTGTTCCAGCACCAAGCTTATTTCTGCCACTGGGCCTCTCGCCCTTCTTCCCTTTCCTGGAGCAGGCTTCCTCTAGGCCTGATATCCCTGCCTCCTTTCTGTTCTTCAACAGTCTCCTCTTTCCAGAGGTGTGGCCTGACGGGCCATGCCAGCCGCCCTCAGTCACGTGGTCCCCCTCTTCCCTTTGCCTTCTTTATTGAATTTATCATGTGAGTGGCAGAAACCCAACATCACTTGTATCTGTGATGGGATGACATGGGCAGCTCTCAGATGTGGCTAGTTCCCGGTGTGTTCTCTTACCCTAAGGATCTTGCTGATTCCCCACTTTTCAGCGCACCCCCATGTCGGTCCTCTGCGTTAGCGCACCGTCACTGTCTCTGTGTTAGTGGAAATCAGCTCGCTCTCGGGAAGTGAGTTCGTTGGGACCGTGTTTACGTTTCCTGTCTCCGACTGAGCATCTGCCTCCGTAGATGTTTGTGAGCTCCGTGTCATCACCATCTGTCCCAGTGCGATGATGCGCTTGGTTTCATGCTGTAAGCCTGTGGACTGGGGACTTGTGTTTCCTGCTGCAAGAGGGATTTGTGAACTCAGAAGACCCAGGCTGAGTGTCACCCTTGACACCTGATAGCAGAGTGGTCTCAGGCAAGGCCCTCCTGCCTCAGCATTTGTAACAGAGAAATGACAACTACCCAGAACAGAGCACATGTGAAATATAGCTCCTTTGATACTGGGCATTGAGAGATTAATGATACGCTATTTGCTTTCTCTCTCTTCTCACACCCCGGTCACTCCCATGAGAACGAGGCCATGGGCTCTGTCTTCATTCTTATATCCCTGGTACAGAGAATAATGCCTGACATACAGCGGATGCCCACTGCATTTGTTGAGTGAGTCCATTAGTCGATAAGGTTTTTACATTCTGTGAGATAAAATCATTGTTGCCATTTCCCAGGTATTCAGTTTGAAGTTGTGTATCTCAGCTGTACAACCTGGTCCATATGAGACTTGACTCCCAGACATACAACCTTTGAACCATAACCTTGAGAGACTCAGGACCAGTCAGCCCCACGTAGGATTTCATGCATGCCACCTCAGTTCTGAAATACGTCTTGTTAGTAGCTTTTTCCCTCCAATCCCTGCTCTTCTGACAGCCTACTCATTTACTATTGTTATGCTTCAATGTTTAGTCCAAATTTATCAGTTGCCTCCAGCAACATAGGAAGGATAAGAGCCATTACTTTTTTTGGAGGAAAAATATATTAATAATGAAATAGTATTAATGTTCAGTGGCCTGGGGAGCTGGACAGGTGGGAAGAGTGCTTGTTGTATAAGTACAAGGACCTGAGGCTGACTCTACAGCACCCGTGTAAAAGCTGGATGGGGCAGCATGCATTGATCATCCCAGGGCTGGACACAGTGGGTGGAGATGGGTGGGTCGTGGGGACTTGCTAACCAGCTAGTCTACACCACACAGAGAACTCTGTGCTCAGTGAGAGACCTTGTCTCAAACAAGAAGGCAGAGGCTAGAGAGGCGGTTCAGTAGTTAAGAGCACTTGCTGCCCTTGCAGAGGACCCAGGTTCAATTCCCAGCACCCACATGGCGGCTCACAACTATGTGTAACTCCAGCTGCAGGAGATCTAATATCCTCTTCTAGCCTCTGAAGACATCAGGCACCCTATTGGTGGCCAGACAAACATGTAGGCAAAACACCCATACACATAAAATAATTTAAAAAAGCAGAGAGGAGGTTGGGGAAGACCTCCCAATTATCAACCTCTAGTCTCTTACTAATGCCCAAGAGAGCAAGCCACACACACACACACACACACACACACACACACACACACACACACACAGCACACATTTATGGATGTGCATGCCCCCACCACCACACACTAAAGAAAAAAAATACACAAATGTCTTTAGTGTTTAGTAGAGGGTAGAAGGGACAAGGCTGATGTCACACCCCTTCAAATAATGTACAATATTTTCAACTTTTCAATCGCTTTTACTGGCAGTGAACATGGTGTCCTCTAATGATAGAAGCACCAAGTCTGAAACAGCCATGCCTACGTTCCACGGTTGGTCTCTTGCCCTGGAGTCTGGTCTGACTTCTCACCTTCAGCCTCCTACACATGCCTTGCATCCCAGGTGAATCCGCTCTGACTCATGTTGTCCCCATTCCCCTCTTTCTCCTGCACAGACGTACTCCGTACCCAGTCAGAGGCATCACGGGTGACCTCCTCGCTCCTCCTTTCTCGTTCACATGGGACTCAACTCCCCATCACTCTACCACTCTTGCATATCTACATCAGCATCTTTTCTCGTCAACAATGGTTGGCTCTTTACAGATCTGTTTCAAAGCCATGGACTGCTCATTCAAGTACAAGTAATGGCCCCCATCTCTCCCAACCTTAGACATAATTCCCCTTTAGAGACTGGTGACTTATAAAATGTCAACTTGGGGGGAACTCAATTGCATTGCCCAGAATTCCTTGCCTCCCCATTTTACATCTGCTAAGGACTAAATGTCTGTGGCCCTTCAACATTCTTATGTTGGAACGAAGCACCCAGTAGGACAGCTGTTGGAGACAGGGTCTTTCACAGGCTCCGTGAGTGGAGCCCCAAGGCAGCGGAACTAGGGCCTTTAGAGCAGACAGCAGAGGTTTGTTCTCTGCACACTGTGCAGGAAGTTGGCTGCTGAGAAGTAAGAAAGGGAGTCCTCCCCCTCCTTTGAACCCTGCTGGACCTTGTCCGTGTACTTTCTCAGCTTCCAGAAATGTGTGGAAAATAAAATCCTCATCTGTAAACCATCCCATGAGCGTCATTTTGCTGTGGCATCCTGAGCAGACTGTTCACAGCTACCCACCCTTCCTGACTGTCTGAACACCAGACTCCAGCACTAAACACAATCATAACAGCCCACAGAGACTGCACGCGGCTGCCGCAATGGTGCAAGGTGGAATTCCTGTCATAATGGCCTGAGCAGCAGGACCCTGTCTTAAAATATCTGAATGACACTCAAACATTTGAGGTGCACATTTTTTATGTTAAAATCAACACCATCATGGAGCCCGCATGAGCCTACACTAGGCTGTCTGCATACATATTACAGTTGTGTAGCTTGGTGTTCTTGTGGGACTCCTAACAGTGGGTGTTGGGGTGTCCTGACTCTTTTGCCTGCTCTTGGGACCTGTTTCCTCCTACTGGGTTGTCTCATCCAGCCTTGATATGAGGGTTTGCGCCTAGTTTTTTGTTTGTTTGGTTTTTTTTGTTTTGTTTTGTTTGTTTGTTTTTTTCTTTCTTTCTGAGACAGGGTTCTCTGTATAGCTTTAGATCCTTCTCTGGAACTCACTCTGTAGACCAGGCTGGCCTTGAACTCACAGAGATCCACCTGCCTCTGTTTCCTGGGTGCTGGGATTAAAGGCGTGCGCCACCATCTCCCGGCTCGTGCCTTGTGTCTTGTTGTAACTTGTTATGTGTGCTTGGTTGATAGCCCTGAGAGACCTCTTCTTTTCTGAAGAGAAATGAGGGAGGAGTGAACCAGGAGGTTTGGGGGTGGGATGGGGTGGGGTGGGGACTGGGGAGAGTGGAGAAAGGGGAACTGCAGTCAGGACGTAGTGCAAGAGAGAAGAGAAAACAATCCAACACCCACCACTTTTCAGTGTAGCCTCACCCTCTGGCCAATATTCTCGGCACCAGGAAAAGAAAGGCCTCAGCTGCTCTGTAAATTACTTCAGCCCTGCTGGGAAGAGCCTGCATGTGGCACTGCTCCGACACCTCACTGACTGTGACCTCGTGAGCACCCAGAGAAGTTGCCCACTCACTTCACCATCCATGTATTAATGGAACACCTCTGAGGCCCCAGGACCACTCCAGGCACTTAGGTTACAGCAGAGCACAAGACAGACACTCATTTCCCTGACTTCGTATAGTTTGTATTCTACTAGAGGTAGACAGGCAAAATCCTGTGGAAACCAAATATTTAACTTTTATTCTAGGTCAGCATTTACCAATTCTTTGCTTATTATTCCTCTCCCAATAGGGCTTTTGAGGTACCTTTTTGCCCCAACAATCTCCAAATAAAAACTGGTTTAGATGCAAAATAAGATCTTTTTAAAAATCACTCTCACCGTGGAGCCAGTGTTTGCTCTTTCGAGGAACAGAGGACTTAGGAGTAAAAGGTGATTTCTGAGGACAGTCAATCAACGACGAGCTCCCATGCTATGGTCTAGAACAGTGGTTTTCAACCTGTGGCTTGTGACCCCCAAAGACCAACAGGAAACAGATATTTACGCTACAATTCACAACAGTAGCAAAGTTACAGTTATGAGGTAATGAAAATAATATCATGCCGGGTGGTAGTGGCGCATATCTTTAATCCCAGCACTCGGGAGGCAGAGCCAGCCGGATCTCTGTGAGTTTGAGGCCAGCCTAGACTACCAAGTGAGTTCCAGGAAAGGTGCAAAGCTACGCAGAGAAACCCTGTCTCAAAAAAAAAAAAAAAAAAAAAAAAAAAAAAAAAAAAGAAAAAGAAAAGAAAAGAAAAGAAAATAATATCATGTTTGAGGGTCACCACAATGTGAGGAACTGGAATTAAAGGGTCGCAGCATCAGGAAAGTAGAGAACTATTGGTCTAAAATTTCAGCACAATGCTAGTCTCCATGTAGCATCTCACAGGGCTACTCAAGGTGTCTGCAGATATGGAGGTGCTGAGGAAAAACTCACTTCTTAGCTCATGTTGTCAGAATTAGGCTCCCTGTAGCTGTAGTGCTGAGGCTTGCTGGATGTCCATCGAAGCCAGGGTCATGCAGGCTGCCCATCTCCCTTGACAGGCAGTCTCTCCCATCTTCAGATCCCCAACAGTACATCAACCAGTCTTCACACTTCTGACCTGATGTCCTCACTTGCTTTTAACCTGAGAACATGTTCTGCTTTTAAAGGGCCATATGATTAGGTCAGACCCATGCAAACAACATTCCTGGCATTAAACTAGTGCCATGCAGCATACCTAACTACAGAAGCAAAGTTAATTATACCCGTGGGTGGAACCAGAGATCATGCATAGCATGTGTGTCCATAGAGCCACTACCCGGAGCCCTTATAAAACTCCAGGTAATTGATTTCATTTAGATGGATATCTTCACTTTTCTTCTACCTTTATTTTGGGCAAAAATATTCATGTTCTCATTCACTATTAGATCACACAGTATGGTGTTGCCACAACGCTAAACTTCTTTATTCTTTAAATTTTTAATTGCTGTGTCATTTGGTTTCAAAATTAAGATGTTTTCCTTAAAAGGAATTTTTAAAAAAATATCAGAACAGTAAAATAGCAAGCTTATCTTTCAAAGATAACAATCGCACAAGACAAGTGAGCATTTTTGTCGGTTATAATATGAAAGTGAATCCCATGGTTGAAGTGAGCTGCTGGAACTGAGAATATCAAGTTGCATATTTTGGAGCCAGGGTGGTGGACCTTTCCTCTGATGCGTTAGGGTAAGTTTTCTGTAGTTGTTAACCTGCACCATGGTTAATCTTGAGGAAGAAAACAGGCTAAGCTGTATGGGCTTCCCACTGCTGCCTGAACACGATCATGAACTTAGTGACTTAAAGAAACACAAGTTTATTGTTTTGCTGGAGGTACGACGTCTGGAGTGGCGGCCGAGGCCGAGTGCCCTCTGGAGTTCCTGGAAGGGACCGATGCTTTGCTTTTTGCAGCTCTCCAGGCTGCCTGTGATGCTCAGTTTCAGCCCCACCTCATTCCAATCACAGCTTTCCTCATTCCAGCTCCTTTGCTGGCTCTGGCTCCCCTCCCACTGCTTAGGGATTACTTTGGGTCAACTATAGCATAGTTTAGGATAATATTTCTATGCAAGCTAACATACGCCGTCTTTATTTTTTTTTTTCTTTAAACACATAAAGTAACATAAGCTCTGGACATTCGGTCCTGGTCATTGGGGGGCGTTATGCCAACTATTGCATAAGCCTTGGAAAGCCTGAAGGAAAGAATATATTTTGTATTGTTCTGTGGCCTGTGAGTTCACTCTCAAAGGAATGGGAGCACTGGAGTGGGGCGGGGGTGGGGGGGTGGGTAGGGGTGGGGTGGGGAGGGGAGATAGCTGTCACTTGCTCACCCAGGGCTGATGCTGGAGTCTCTCCTAATGCATTGTTGTGGGTCACTGCTGGGTTACAGCGAGAAGACAAAAGCCTCATGCAGCCATGTCCAGGGGACGACACAGGAAGAAAAGACCCTTCACTGAGATCTCTAGGGATGATCTAGACCAGAGGTTCTCAGCCTTCCTAACTCTGTGACCCTTTAAGACAGCTCCTCACATTGTGGTGACCCCCCAATCATAAAATTATTTCCATTGCTATTTCATCACTGTAATTCTGCTACTGTTATGAACCGTATCATAAATGCCCGATATGCAGAATATCTGATATGCAACCCCTGTGGGGGGTTGCAAACCACAGGTTGAGAACCGCTCCCTAGGCAGAGCCAATAGCATAAACTTGCCTAGCAGTCATGAGCACCGTTTGGTGGTAAGACGCCTGGCTGTTGAGTGTCATTCTACACAGCAGAGAGGGTGATGTCTGTCCCCTTGCAGCTAGCAAAGGTCTGTGTGCCTTCACGTCTACTTCTATGAGGGCATAGCAGGGCCAAGGACGTCTTTCTGCACCTGCCTTCGGCGACAGCCTTGGAAAACGGAGGCAGCCCCATGTCGCTACCATCATCAGTGGTTTCAGATCAGTTCATGGGACTCAAAGCTGTGACATTTCCTAGATGTCCTTTAGGCCCCCTCTGGGTGACAAAGGTTGCCTTGGGAGATCGCACTGGAGGTGATAGAAGGCATTAAGTGAAACCAATGCCGTCTTAAGGCAGGGGTGTTTATTGGCTGCTGGTGCCCATATTTCCTCTCATCTTTTATTACTTTCCAACTTAATAGGGCCCCTTGCACCCTCCCACAGCCCCTGGCTGCAGGTAGCACAGTGGTGTTCATTTCCTGTGTATACACACCACTTGCTGGGCTCGCTGTCTATGCTCATGCTGGGCTAGCTGTTGACCCAATTTAATGCCTGGCTGGAACTTTTTCGCTCGGTCGTGATTAAAGGGGAAGGAGGAAGGAAGAGAGAGGTGATTCAGTGATGTGAATATGTAAAATTCTTTGATGAAAGGAAGAAAGGGAGCGGCGGCAGAGGCTGTCTAATGATCCATGGACTTAGGATTTCATTTTAGGCTTCGGATTCTGACCCATGATGTTGCAGTTGCTGGAAGCCTGGAGGCTCATGTTCAATTATTTGTGACCACATATATCTCGGAGTCAATTTTTCTTAAAGCTACATTTTACCTCCAGAACCATAGTTAAATGTCTTATTCAACCAAATTCCCTGACCCTACTCTTTTGGAGGAGCACTCCACAATTTGGGAGGCAAACAGACTAAGGTAGACAATATGTTTGCCATCACTGGGGGAGGTGGACTGGACCTGGGAGAGAGTGAAAAGGGAAAGGATGTAGACTGAGCTCTGTGTCACATTAGCATGTTGCACATTATCCCAGCATTGGATGCAGGAACAACGGTACATGTTCACAGGGCAGCCTTTCTGGTGCTCAGTTCATTCCCTAGAGGTTATCACTGTAAAGGGCTTGAAGATTGCCTTGTCTACCACTGTCATTTTAAGAAGGAGGAAATAGAGGCCCAGAGCTGCTCAACAACACATCCAATCAACAGTTTGGCAAACACATCACAACACAATCACAAAATTGTTCACAGAAAAAAAAAAAAAGAATGAAAATCCATGTGTCTAGATGCCAGACAACTGGTCCTTCCATGTAGCACACTGTCCTGCTGGGCCATGTGATGGTAGCTGGAGCCCAAAATGGAGAATTCAGGTCACTCTTGGCTGAAGGCAGGTAAGCTTAGTCTCTTTGGGGCCTAGAGGTGTTTCTCTCCAGCACTGATCATATTTATTACCAGTAGTGATTTTAAAGACTGGGTGTGAGAGTGTACAGTAGGATATGGTAGGAATGTTGTCTTCCTCCTCCCCTACCCCTGAACCAGCCAGTGTGACACCAGGGAGTTTACTCAGTTAGGTCACATGGCAAGAGGAAAGTCGGGCCGCTAATGGCTGTCCTTACAAGATGGAGACTAGCTGGGAGAATACTCAACTCGGCCCAAGGATATCATAGGAGTCTACAGATAGATGAAGAAAGTGTGTGTGTGTCAGGGGCAGGGGTCCAAATGTCAGAATGATGCCACGTAAGGAGGACTCTGCTTCCTGGAGCTGGCTTTGAAGAGGGGAGGGACAAGGAGTCAACGAAAGATGACAACTTCAAGAAGTGGAAAACAATTCTCCCTGGAGCCTTCAGAAGGGTGCACAGCCTATCAGCATCTTGATTTTAGCCCCGTGACACCTGTGTCCGATTTTCTACCCTCCAGAACTGAAAGAGAACAGAGTCGGACTGTAATAAATCACCACGATGTCTCTCAGTGCTCAGGACAGAACCCTTGTGCATGCTAAGCCCCTGCTCTGTCACTGAGCCCCACTTCCCAGCCCAAAGTGTGGGCATTTGCCACAGAGACCAGAGAAGACAGAAGCATAGGTCGCAATACCCCTCTCAGGCCAACTGGCTGCAGTTGAAAACACATCTCCTCCCTAGAAACTATGGCCCCTTTCTTTCATTGGCTCATTTTCTTATTGACCAGGTTTGAACCTGGTCATATCTAGAGTATGTGCTGCATAGGGACAGCAATGTCTCACTGTCTCCTGCTCCCCCATTTTAACATACTATTATACCATCACCAATGTCCCTCTAGCACCCCAAAACCTAGAAGAGAAACATGGGCTTCCCAACCTCAACCCAGTAATCAGCACAACACTCAGTGTTCATAGGTGACACGTAAGTCTCCAGAGGACTGACATGCATTGCTGAAGGGAACACCCTGCCTCCTGTGCTTCCCACAAAAATATGTGCACAGAACACACACAAAAGGAAATCCAGTCTGCCAGGTGTGGTGGCAAAATCCTTTAATCTCAGGATTAGGGAGACCGAGGCATGTGACCTCTGTGAGTTTGAGGCAAGCCTGAACCAGTTCCAGGTCAGCCAAAGCTACATAGTGAGACCCTGTCTGGAAGGCAGGAAGAAAGAAGGAAGTAAAGAAAGGAAGGGAGGAAAGGAGGGAGGGAGGGGAAAGAGAAAGAAATCAATTCTTCCTAATCAGTTAATTAATTCAGTGGTTCTCTACCTTTCTAAAGCTGCAATTCTTTAATACAGTTCCTCATGCTGTTGTGACCCCAACCATAAAATTATTTTGTTACTACTGCGTAAGTATAATTTTGCTTCTGTTTTGAATTGTAATGTAAACATCTGACATGCAGGATATTTGATATGTGACCCCTGCAGGGAGTCATGACCCACAGGTTGAGAGCTGCTGAATTAATTTGTACATGCATGGGGGGGGGAGAGAGAGAGAGAGAGAGAGAGAGAGAGAGAGAGAGAGAGAGAGAGAGAGAGAAGAGAGAAGAGAGAAGAAGAAGAGAGAAGAAGAAGAGAGAGAGAGAGAGAGAGAGAGAGAAGAGAGAGAGAAGAGAAGAGAAGAAGAAGAGAAGGAAGGGAAGAGAAGGAAGGAAGGGAAGGAAGAGAAGGAAGGGAAGGAGGGAAGAGAAGAGAAGAGAAGAGAAGAGAAGAGAGAAACAAACAAGTAGGGTGGTGCCTACCTGTAATCCAAGCACTTAGGGATATCGCTCAATGAAAAAGTGCTTGCCCAGTATACATACTCTGGGTCTGACCCTTAGTGCCACACTAAATAAACAAATGAAGAAACAAGCAAATAAATATGAGGGTTTTTTTTTTTTTGGTAGCAGGGTAGCTTGGGGTTAGGGTTAGCCACACAGAAGACAGCGAATTGGGGGCTTTGAGGCATGCTAACATTTCTAATGACTTCTCTCCAGCTGCCCAACAACACATGAAGATGTATTCTAAGGCCTGGTTGACAGACAGCATTGGAAATGCAAACTGTTACTGCTCCAGTGGACCAGCTTGTCACAGCAGCGTCATTTCTCTTTCTCGGAAAGCCTGGCTCAAGATCTGCCCCCCAAACTGCTTTTGTTTAAGACCCAACCATGGCCACCGAGCAAGCCAAAATGTGTAGTCACTGTGCGTGTCTGGCTGCATGTTAATTGTTGCGGTGTCCTCGGGTGACATTTGCAAGGCTGGACAGCTGACAATGAGCAGTGTGCAGCGGAGTCTCTGCCAGTTGTCCTGTCTCCCAGCCGCTTGCGTCGGCAGTTCCTGGGACGATGCCATTTCATTTTCCCTCTTTATTTGTCCCTCTGCCCTGGAGGACTCCATTTGTCCTGGATGTCACCCAGATTCACTCCTTTCTGTGGACCAATATCCTGTGCAGGTGCCTCATTTTTAGGTGATGGCTGAAGACCAGGAATTTTGCACATAAGCTGAAACTTGGCAGACAGGAGCATTTGAAATGCAAAGATGAGCCATGGGCATGAGAGAGACCCTGATCTAAATTGTCCCCATCTGTCAAGGTTCCCTCTCTGAGTCCCTCCCTGAGGAAACCCCTCTGGATTTCTGCCAGTGGTCTCCTTGCACAGCACCTAACTTGAAACTTTTATGGACTATGTCACATGCTATGTGGAATTCTAGCTTTTTGTTTTCCACCTTCTTAAAAAGTAGAAGCTTTCACGGGGCAGGGGACAATCACACACTCCTATGGCTTTTCATTCTCCAGTGTCCTACAGAATAGTTTGAGGGACCAGGCGTGTATTTGGATATTATATTGTACGTCACCAAGACAAAGTGTGTGTGTGTGTACATGTGTGTATGCATGTGTGTCTCTCTGTGTGTGAATATGTGTATATGTCTGTCTGTGTGTCTGTGTATCTGTGTGTATGCATCTCCCCTAACCCTCAATGTGTGTACATGTGTGTCTGTGTGCCTGTGTGTATATGTCTGTGTATTTGCATGTCTTTCTCTCTGTGTGTATACATCTGTGTGTGTGTGTGTGTGTGTGTGTGTGCGCGCCTGTCTGTCACGCATCTATGTGTATGGGTCTCCCCTGACCCTCTCCCTCTGTGTATATGTGTATGTATATGTATATGTGTCTGTGTATGCAACTCCCTCCACTCCCCCCTTGCATGTGCATGTGTGTATGTGTCTGTATATGTGTTTATGTGTATACTAATTGTGTGTGTGTGTGTGTGTGTGTGTGTGTGTGTGTGTGAATGTAGGAAGAGAGAGACAGAGAAGTGTGGTGGTATTGTGTTCCCCAAAATATTGTGCACACTAATAAACTTATCTGGGGTCAGAGACAGAACAGCCACTAGATACAGAGGCTAGAAAATGGTGGCACTCACACCTTTAATCCTAGCATTCCAGAGGTAGGAATCCCTCTGGATCTCTGTGAGTTCAAGGCCACATTGGAAACGGCCAGGCATGGTGACACACGCCTTTAATCCCAGAAAGAGAGCCTTTAATCCCAGGGAGTGATGGTAAAAGGCAGAAAGGTATATAAGGCATGAGGACCAGGAACTAGAAGCATTTAGCTGGTTAAGCTTTCAGGCTTCTAGCAGCACAGTTCAGCTGAGAGCCATTGGGATGAGGACACAGAGGCTTCCAGTCTGAGGCAACAAGACCAGCTGAGAAGTTGGCCAGGTGAGGTTAGCTGTGGCTTGTTCTGTTTCTCTGATCTTCTAGTTCACTCCAATACCTGGTTCAGGTTTGATTTTATTAATAAGAACTTTTTAAGATTCCTGCTACAGAGAAGGAAAAGTATTAGTTCTTATTTTCTCTATCAAATTAAGAATATGCACTAGGAAGAAAATATTCTATCATACTATAAAATCTTACTAAAACAATGTACATTTTACAAAGCTCTCATACTTAAAGGCAAATCAACCAATCATTACTAAAAGAGGTATCTACTTTTGAGACGGGGAGTTCCATGTATTCCAAACTGGCCTGAAAGCCAATATATAGCTGAGGATGACCTTGAATTCTTTACTCTCCTCCTTCTACCTCCCCAGTGCTGGTATTATAGATATATTCCAAACCACAACTGGTTTATACAGTGCACAGGACTGAACTCAGGGTTTCCCATATGCTAGACAAGGGCTCTCCTAACTGAGCTACATTCCAGGCCCCCCAAATGTGATGATTAGTACATTAAACCAGATCGGATCTGAGTTTCCTTCCATTGAAAATGGTAAGGAGCAAGAAGAATGTTGTTGTTAAAGGTCCCTCAGGATAAAAAGCATTCTAAAATCAAAATAATTAAATGTGTTTCCACTTTCCTAATGCCTTACCCTATATGGGGCTGTGGTTTTAGGACATGGAATGGAATTTTCTTTTTCAGTTTTCTTTCATTTCATGTATATTTAACAATAGTGCTCTTGACATTTAATCAAGCCAAGTTGGTCCCAGCCTTAGGCATACATCTTAATTTTGATCCCCTCACTTAAGATGCCTTTTGAACTTGGAACCTCACACCAATCCACGGAATGCTAAGACTTCCCACATAACTCCATTATTTCCTGGTAGCCTGTGACACCGGCCTGTGTATTTTAAACTTAGACAACAGAAGCATTTATTGATCAGAATGACAATAGTTAGAGTCAGCACACACAGCCAGGAGTGTAGTACCTTCTGATGTAGGCAATGTGACTACGCTCCTCCAACTACTTTACCAAACAACAGACTTCAGGCTGAGGGAGACCTCCGACTTCAGTACACTTTATCTTTAGTTGGGCCGACAAAGCATATTGGCAACCAGCTGAGTTCAGTGCATTGGACCTTGGACAATAGGGGAAGAAACCAAGAGACTGGAACTTCGTTCTGATCTGCAGAGAGCTTAAGCCCTCGATAAACATTCAAAAGGAGGCGACACAAACTGAACAGCAGGTCGTTTTATTTAACTCGATGGACCAAATGATAGAGTTTCTCTCACGTGGAGAGAAAGCAACATTGCCTACCAACTTCCATTTTCAGAGGTAGAAAAGCTAAGGCCATGAGGGATGGCATCTGCAGCCCAGAGGTACAGATCTGGGAAAGTCAACCTCTAGGATTTTGGATCATGAAACTAGTCTTGGTCATCATGAAATATCAATGCCTCAGTGGATTTCAGAAACCAGAAGCCACCCCCTCCCTCTCTTATACATGCATTCTTTCGTGATTTCCTATAATGAGCTAAACTTTCTATTTGTATGACCATGAGAAAACTCACCAGAGGATCCGAGAAGAGAAGAGGGGCTTGGATGCCCAGCCCTGAGACTGACTTCATGCACTCACCCATTAAAGTTTACTGGGCATTCACTATGGGCTGGGTCCTATGAGAGGCACCAGGGCACCCGGTAACACAGACAGCAGCCACAGCCCTCGGGGAGCTTACATTCTAATAGAGGAAGCACACGATAAGCAAACAGGAAGACCATGAGTAGTCCCGTGGAGAAGAAAGAGAGCAGGGACAGAGAACGATGAGTGTCAGGTGCTAGGACACTGCAAGTGGAATAGAATGGAAAGGCTGGTCTCCCTGGGAAGACTTGAAGGAGGTGAGGGAGCCAGTCATGCAGTTTCCCAGGACAAGAGTGTTCGAGCAGAGAAGACCCAGAGAGCAAAAGGGCTCTAGCTGTAAAGAGACGTCCATGAAGCTGAAGAGGACAAAGCAAAGTGAATGGATGGTGGGGATTAAGGTAGAGAGACACTTCAGGTTAGGGGACAGACTGAAGCCCATTGTGGACTCCCACTAGTGTTCGGGGTGAAATCAGATCCCCAGTGGACAGACGCTGGTCACGACTATGATTTGGCTTATCTTCTGGATCACAACTCAACTTCCAGAAGGAAAGGGCACCGGAGGGAGAAAAGGAGGAAAGATGTCACAGACAGTCAGGGAGATTGGTGGCAGCGGCTTGGGACAGGGTGGGGATGGGAGAGGTGATAAATTCAGAGCATATTTTTAAAAAGAAGCCGACAGATGACTTACTGCAGGGTTAAAAGTAGGACTCAAGGGAAACATAAGTGAAACGGAGTCGTATGAGGCAGGAGCATGAGGGACCTGGCATTGCCGGTTACTGAACTGGAGGAGGATGAAGCAGGGTGTGGGACCAGGTCTAAGGACCATCTGTGCATCCATCCACCTGCTACTCTACTTAGTAATGTTGTCTGGCTCTCTAGGCTTGTGGGACTCTTGTTAGACTGGCCGAGAGGATGTGTCAGGTGATCCATTTCCTGGTGTCAAGTTACATAACACAAAAATTAGAATAGGCTACTGCAGATTGATAATCTATATATATTAAAAAAAATATTTCTCCTCATTCTGGGGTTGAAAAAAATCCAATATCAAGGTGCTGGCATCTCATGAGAGCCCTTCTAAGTGTGGCACCCTCTGGCAGAAGACAGGGGTGTCAGTACCAGGGGAAGGGGGAGAGTCCCAATTATTCCTTTAAATAACACATTCCTGCAAGTACACCATTAATTTGCTCGCTCCGCCCTCAGCCTGACCCCTCTTATTCAGCCCCACTGTCCAATACTGCACATGGGTGGTTGGGCTCCTAACACATGAACATTGAGTGGGAAACGCATGAAGTAGCTATTAAAATTCTCCCAGGGCAGCATTCTACCCTGGATGTTCCACCTTTCTAACCCCTCTCCTCACCACAGAATATGTCTAAGATGGGCTGGTGAAGTTCTGAAAAGTCCGTTGCCAGTGACTGGTGAATGAAATCCTGTTTCAGGGGAGAATGACCAAGCGGCACCTTGGTAGACAGGTTCTCAGCACATCCTGCAGCCTCCTTCTGGTGCTCGGGACTGGACCGTGGGCAGCTCATTCCCCTCAGGTGGAGGGAGACGCCAGGCAGGAGAGAAAGTTCATTGCTTATCAGACTTAGTGTTGAGCTTTTAAAAGATAACTGCTATGGAATTTAAAAGAAAAAAAATTTGAAGACTAATACAGAAGAGAAAAACAGGAGAGCAGAAACCTCTATATACCACACTATGGGGAAAAGCTTACATGTGGGGACCAGATTATCATTTTTAAGACACGAGAGTATCTCCTAAGTTGGAAAAGTGACTCAGTGCCACCAAGCCCAGCTACCTGAGTTTGGTCACCAGGACCCACATGATGGAAGGAGAGAACTGACTCCTGCAGGCTGTCCTCTGATGTCCACATGGGCCATGGCACAACCCCACCCCTACCCACAAACAATGTAAATAAATAGATCAGTTCCCGAGGGCTCCAGTGATGCTCCAGGAAGATGAACTTGCCTAGAACAAGAACTGGATCCAGGGTGGAAACTCGAGCTGGCACCAGAGCGGGCTGCTTTGCATTGCGCGGGATTCCAGACTCATGGACTGTAAGACAAAGCTGTCAGTGGGCAGAGGACTTAGAAGACGGTAGGGTGATTGTGGGCTGTGCAGAAGGGAGGGGAGAAATGACAGGTAAATCTGTTCCTTCCAATGTGATTTCTAAGGGGGTACGTGTGTGTGCATGAGAGTGTGGGGACATGTGATGCCTCATCAGTGTCCCTGGAACTACAAGGACAGACTATTCACGTGCTGTTTTGGGGGGTAGAAATTAATTGAGTATTGAGACAAAAAATAGTTCTTAGTCTGCTATTTAAAGTCATTAAAATACAGTGAGCCAGAGGGAGGGAGTCAACTGCGAGGAATACTCGAACAACTAAAATCTTCCATTCTTCTCCCAGTTCAATAATTGGTTTCTTCTCTGATTTTTTTTTTTTTTTTTTTTTTTTTTTTTTTTTTTTTTTTTTTTTTTGGTGAGCCACATTCTCCATGGAGTTGAGCTGATGCCGTGTTGACTGGCAATGCTTTTGATGGTTTTTACCTTTCCCCAGTCACATTGGTATCTGTGTCATTCATCTCTATTACTATAACAAATACCTGAGATAATTAAGTTATAAAAAGAAAAGGTTGTGAAAGCTCACAGTTTTAGGTGCTCTATGATCAGGCAGACCCCTTGCTCTTAGACATCTGGTAGGGATGCTAGACGGCAAGCGCAGTGAGTCTGTGGTGAACTGAAACTGCTCACCCTGTAGCTGAGAAACGAAGAGTAAAAAGGGAGAGCCAAAATCCCACAATTCCCTTTGAAATTATGTACCCAATGTACTAAAGACCTCCCACCAGAGTCTACTCCTTAATGTTTCCACTACATCCCAACAGTGTTAATGTGGGGACCAAGGTCTCAACATAACAGCCCTTGGGGGGACATTCTACACCCAAGCTATAGCAGCATCCAATCAGAAGCTCTGCTTTCTGTTTTCCTTGCTAGACCCTTGAACCTCAAGTCTAGCTTTGAAAAAAATGCAATTGACCTTAGGGAGGCCCCATTAAAATAAATGTTAGTGGCGTGTCAAGAGTGAGATGGCAAACATTTTGGGCTTTGCCGGCCAGACTATCTCTGTCACTACCTCTTCCCCTTGTCTTTGTGTCATAAAAATGGCCACAATAACATGTAAGCAACTGAACAAGGCTGTGTTCCAATCAGAGTTCATTTGTAGGAAGGGAAATTTGAATTTCATATGTGTGTGTGTGTGTGTGTGTGTGTGTGTGTGTGTGTGTGTGTATGTGTGTGTGTGTTTCAGGAGACACTCTTCTTTTGATATTCCCTCACTTATTTTGAAATGTAGAAATCACATTCAGCTCAGGGTACAAACATGGGAGGTACTAAGATATGCAGGTTATAGTGTTCTGGCCCTGAGATAAATGGACTTGCTTCTGCTAGATAGAAACTGCTTTGTCTTAGCCTTGACTCAGTTGACTCCTGGGCAGAAAGAGTAGCATCTCATGTTCCCTGTGCCTTACCATAACCTGCCATGCCTTGGAATAAACCTCATACGTTGTTACTAACTTAGTTCGGAGTCCAAGGCTGTGATCATCAAGGGCTCTTCAAATTGCTCTCCAAAGCCATGATACCTCTTTCAAGAAAGGGACCATTTTCCTTTTGATTTATGTTTCTTGATACCTGTCCCAAAGACCAAAACTATCTGAGGCATTCTAGCTGTGGAGAATTGGAACACAAAACTAAGAATGCTACCCCATATTTTCTGATGCTACAGCAGGGCACCCAACACTGGGTAATTGACAAATAACAGAGGTGATTCTTCCTTGTTCTGGAGGCTGGCACATTCAGGAGCTTAGGTCCAGCTTCTGGCACACTTTTCTCATTACATCACATGGTGGGAAGCATCAAATAGCAAGGAAATGCCCACTGTTGAGTCCACAGAGGTTTCCTGGTGAGAGCTGAGCTTGCTTTACCCAGCAGGGTTGCATCAGGGGATGGATTGACCACATGCATGATTACCAGGTGTTTGGAAGGGTCTGCATTTGGCTGTGCTGGGGGAGGTCTTTTGTTCCACCCCTTGGCATTTCTATAAACAGCCCTTTAGAAGAGACAGATGGGGCTGGTGGGTTTTAACCCAGGCCTTCCCAAGGCTATCCTGTGTTTCTATCTGTCTCTCTCCTCTATATTTTTTTTAATCTAAATATTTCTCACTTCTCCCTGCTCAAGAGTACCCTGGGGAAAAAAATGGGGGCGAGATCCCCCACAGCCCACCCAAGTCAAAGAGTTTACTGTTCCAATGAGGTCGCTCCCATGACACTGACTCTTGCAATAATGGCGTTGGCCAACTCACGAGTGCAGAGTCCTCAGGTCAATCCAGTCTTAAAGGCCCCACTTCTTAACGTTGTCCCGATGGCGACCTAATTTCAGTAGGAGTTTTTAGGGGACACTCCAACCTTAGCCAGAGACAAGTGAGGCAAGCGCTGGATCAACAGTGGCAGTGAATCCTGCTGTGTTGTGTGTGCACTGAGAGGTAAACCTAAGGCTCTCTCCTCTTACAACCAGGACTTCTTGGCAGACTGCAGAAGTGACATTAGGCCCACATCTGTGAGACCAGCACCTTCTACTTCTTTTCTCTGGAAATCCCCAGTCTTAGGGAAGCTGGTAGCACAGAGAAGCCTGACCCCTCTGAAGCCACCACGTGTGAGCATTCCCATGGATAGTTCTACTTGAGTATGCCTTCTGAACTCCCCCCCCCCAAAGTGCCAAGCACATGACCCAGGACATCCTGAAGCCTCCATCAGCCCCAACTGCCAACTGAAACCACTGCATGGTCTCAACCGATGCCACAAGAGGGAAAAAAAAAAAGACCCAGCTGAATCTCACAGGAATTCCTGGTCACAAAGCTGTAAGATATGATAAGCGAAAACATTTATTTTAAGTTACTAAGTTTTGCGGGTAGATTGTAATGCGGCACAGATAAACAGAATAGGAAATAGAAAAGAGAGCTGTTCCTCCTGTCCAGATGGCGTGGCTGACGTTCAGAGAGATATCAAAAGTGCCAGTCAGAGGTAGAGTAGCTGTAAAAAGCTGAAAAGAAAGAGCCTGATGCTGGACAGAACCAGGAACCTGAGGCTGGATGGAACGCAAAGGCAAGCCTTGTCTAGACCAGCTAGAGGGACGTGAAGACGGCTAGGAATGGACCGGGCTAGGAAGGTGCTAGTGTGAGAGGCAAGGGTGGGCAAGGAGAAAAGGGGAAATGACTCCCAACAAGAAAAACTACCGGAGTGATGCAGCACAGGCCAGTGTCTCTTAGTGAAGCTCTCTGTAGCTTCTGGTGGTCACAGCAGGCTGCCATGGGGTGCACTGGGAAGAGGGTGGTCATAAGCCCTACCTGGAAACTCTCTCCTAGTGGAATGAAATCAAATGACCTGTCGTGTGGCAACACACACACAGAGAACTCTACAACCTGACTGTAGCTTCCCAAGGGATGTTCTCTGCCCTGGAGCACACTGAACATTCCCTGGCTGAGGATTTCCCCAGGCCTAAGGCAGATCTAGGTGGCAGGATTCCCCAGGAAGTGGAAAGAAAGACAGACATGGGTCTCAACAGACTTGGGCAGGAAATGCCACCCTGCTGATGGTGTTTGGCTTGCAGGTTTACATACCTTATTCATGTAAGAGCAGGGAGTCCTGCCCCAACATCCCTAACTAGCCACATGCACTAAGCAGTACTGAGTCAATCCTTAAGTGTTTTCCTCTGAAGATTTTTCATATGCACTTAGCTGACCTGAAGTCTTCACACTGAGCATCTGCAAAGTAAATTCCCACAATTCTGATAACATGGTCCCATTCTCCCATACCCATAGCAGCTTACATGGGATCCTCTGGATACACAGGATAATCTTTTAAGCCCCTCCTTCAGCACCCCCCAGCAGACTTCAGGCAGAGGTAGGTACCTGTCATCCAACCTGGACAGTTGGCAAGCATCAGAATGTAGCATTGACAAACTATTGAAAACATGATTTGTTGAAGTCCATCAAAGACTCTGCAGTTGACAGATGGGATAACCCGACATGGCTGTGATGGTTGACAGGAAACTAGTTGACATAAGCTGGCAGGGATATTAGCAAAACAAGAATTGACTCTGCCCTCTGACTTTCCTGGGGAGAGACCAAGCACGGGAAATTTGAACGAATCTTCAACTTGAGGATTCCAAGTGGGAAATCAAGTCACTTTTGGATGTTAGAGTTATTTTCATGTCTGTAAGTGTATCCTCATTTTTGTGTAGCGAGAAGGCTTGGAAAGTCCCTTTGTGGAAACCCCAGAGAGTTGCTAAAAACAGAGATTTAGACCTGAGTGACAGACTGAACCAATTTTAATACCCCCCCCACCGTGTGTGTGTGTGTGTGTGTGTGTGTGTGTGTGTGTGTGTGTGTGTGTAGTATATGTATGTGTGTTCTATAGCTATATTTGTATAGTATATGTGCAAGGCAAGTGCAAGGCCAACTTTTCATAGCTATCTACTATTGTGGACCTGTTTGCATTCTTAACACTGGAAAGTGCTGCTGAGTCCTTTAAGTTCAAATGTTTCTCAGGTTCTACATTTTGTGGAGAGCTGTCAGAGGCACCAATATTTCAACAGGCACATTCTTGAGCACTCATTATATACAAATAAATACACACTCAGTCCTTTTTTATAATTTTGAACAGCAGAGTCCTGGAAACAAGCCTTTCTCACAACTCATTTGTGGAAAACAAGAGCTGAAGGAATGTGAGCCTACCACGGCCCTTCTTTATCTCAAATAGTGTTAATACTCAAATGCAACATGGCAGGATTGTTAATGAGATGGAGTCCTGGCTGTCACCCTAGACTCCTCAGGGATATCAGTATAAAAAACATACTCAGTACAGTACAGCTTCTCTAAAATGGAAACTCAGTTCCAGGACATCCTTGAACCAGGACTTCCAGTTGGAGGATCTGGTACCCACAACTACATGAGATAACTATAACTAGGGGTCTGGTCCATTTGGGTTTGCTATAACGAGATGCTGGGGACTGGGAGCAGCTGATCAACAATCGACTTTTATTTCATACAGTTCTGGTCAAGTTCAAGTGTAAGGGTAAGGTGCGTGTAACCTGGAATCTGGCCCACTGTACTCTGCAGAGGGTCATTGTTTCTGTGTCCACACGTGCTGGAAGGGTCTCTAAAGCCTGTCTGACAGGGTCCTGGACCGTTCTGCCAGCCAACCTCTGTGACTCAACCTCCTCCCAAAGGCCCCAAGTAGCACTGTCTTAGAAGTTAGGATTTTGAGAGACATAGATGCTCAGACCCCAGCAGAGAAGCTTCAAGGCTGGAAGACTGGAGGAGTCCGAGGCCAAAAGTGTCAGTCTCCAGGGGTGGTGAGGTTGCTTATCTGAAGAGTCCACAGAGCAACCCTCACAGAAGCCAGTGTGACACCATTTGATGTTCACCAAGTTTTAGTGACATTTATAGAACCTCTGAGTATTCAATAAAATGGATAAATCTAAACCTGTTCCTGGCAATTAAACAAATAACTAAGAACAAATACACAGACTCAGAAATCAAGAGGGAGAGATTACAGACAGACCACACCAACAGCTCTGCCTGGAAAGCTGGTCTCCTAATGCCTCGGGTTGCAACTTGTAATCCTTAGGGTAGGGCCTGGGTCCAGGGAGCTGTTTATCCCCACTCCAGTCAGGGCAATCAAAGCTGACTCAGGAGAGAGAAGGTTGTGAATGCTGACACCAGGTCAGATCAGAGCTGCTCCAGTTCAACACCACCACAGGAAGGGTTTATGGGGGTGACAGGGACCAGATGTCAGAGCTCCCTGGGCCCAGCTGTGGCCAATGTAGCTAGCTGACCCTTGACTATCCACCACTCAACTCAAAGCATCTGCCCTTGTCTCCTACTGTGTGACCTCCAGTGGGGAGAAGACCCACGGCCTTTGCCTTTATGCCTCATGTCTTCCATTCATGCTCTCCAGGTGCTCTGGTTCCTCCAAAGGTCAACAGCAAAAATGGCATCCGTGGATTGGTGGCTGGATATCTTTTTATTCCAGCTCGCAGTTCTCCCCTTGGATGCCATGCTTTGAGATGGTCTGTATGTCAAATTGCTCTGATTGGTCAATAAATAAAACACTGATTGGTCAGTGGCTAGGCAGGAAGTATAGGCAGGACTAACAGAGAGGAGAAAAGAATGAACAGGAAGGCGGAAGGAGTCACTGCCAGCTGCCACCAGGACAAGCAGCATGTGAAGACGCCGGTAAGCCACGAGCCACATGGCAAGGTATAGATTTATAGAAATGGATTAATTTAAGACATAAGAACAGTTAGCAAGAAGCCTGCCACGGCCATACAGTTTGTAACCAATATAAGTCTCTGTGTTTACTTGGTTGGGTCTGAGCGGCTGTGGGACTGGTGAGTGACAGAGATTTGTCCTGACCGTGGGCAAAGCAGGAAAACTCTAGTTACAATGCCAAGGTTGTCTGTGCTAGGGAACTAGTGCCATACTTGAATCTCCATTGGGTACATTTTTAGGTTTGACTGGCTTTTGTGACCTCTACCCTACACACACACACACACACACACACCTTCTATATTAGCATATACTTCCCAGTCCTAATTGTCAGGTTCACTTCATCCCGAACAGGAACAGGTATTTGTTTGTCTGGGCAGGACCCAACAATAATTGCTCCAAATATGCCCTTCTTTATGTTCCACAGTCCAATGAGAATATGCACGTCTCTGCCAAACGGTGAAAGCTGGGTTGGCTGACTGCTGCACACCTTATTTGTCTCCCTTTCCCGAATTCACTTAGCCGCTTGATATCTATGGAATTCTTCACATTGGGAGCAGGCACCTGGCTCCACACCTACACACCCCCAAACCCCCTCTGTACTCATTTCTGAGGGGGCCTGGTGGACATCCATCAGGGTGGTGAGGTGCTGTTTCCTGTTGTTGCCATAACTCAGATCACTAGGTCAGAGTCCTTCATTCCTGATGCAGGGCGGTGGCGGGGAGGGGGAGAGCATCCTCCTTCTAATCCTCACAGTCGGGAGGAGAAATGTCCCAGCATGCCAGAGGTGACTGCTGAATCTCCAGTCATCTCCAGTGTGGGCTGGATCTGTAATGGAGTGCCAGTCACCAGACCACCTTTCACCCTTCCATTGAGTATACTCATGTCCATGTCTAAACATTTTTTAAGGATTTGTTTGTTTATTTATTTATTTGTGTGTGTGTGTGTGTGTGTGTGTGTGTGTGTGTGTGTGTGTGTGTGTGTCTGGAGTTACAGGCAGTTGTGAGCTGCTTGATGTGGGTGCTGGGAACCCAACCTGGGCCTCTTCGAGAATAATAAGCACTCTTAACTTGGGAAAGCATCTCTCCAGCCCCTGACGACACCAGGGAACTGGCAGCCATGTTTAGTTTGGGGGTCTCTATTTCTTCTTGCAATCAGGAGAGCCCTAGTCAACATCCTCATTTCAAGTTGTATTTCTAGAAAATTAGCAGCTTGGTGTTAAAAACATCTCACTGCAGTGTAGAAGCCAGAAACAAACCTTGACAAAAATACCAACTGTAAGAAGCCTGGCATATAATTTTCATCCTTGGGAGGGTGAGGCAGGAGGATTGTGAGGTCAAGGTATGGGGCAATAAAGCGAGTAACAGGTTCTCTTGGACTATATAGTGAGAACCTATCTTAAAAAAAAAAAAAGGCTAAAGTGAAATCAAACTCTCCAATACCACAGACTCCACGAAAACAGTAACGATTCCAATTACACACTGTAACATGAAAATCATTCTGTATGCATTTAGTGAGAGATACATATGTCACATTTTTTGCTATGGTATCATTTTTTTCTGATTAAAATAGTCAGCTATGTGAAACCTTAAAGGGAATATTAAGATTTTCACTTGACTAAAGAGACGTTAGAATGGATGCGCTGTGCAGCCCCTTACTGGGGGACTGTTTGGGAAGACAGATACGCATGCCTGCCAAGGCTGTTAACTCAGCTACCTGACACTCCTGCTCACTAAGCATTATTCCCAATGGTGACCCGATTTCACAGTACTATTAGCAGCAACCAAAATCTACACTTCTCATACTAGGGTGTTGTACCGTATGTCAGCATGCTCCCTCACGTTCTCCAAATCAACCCTCTTGGGGAATATCAGGCTTATAAAATGTTTGCTGAACCCGCCATAAGGGGTTTTAGCTAGGATTCATTATATCAGATGCCAAATTGCCTAGCGGGATAAACAGTGCAGGAAGTAAGGCAGTAGGGAATGGGGGGGACTGTGGCAAACCTGAAACCACATGCCACACTAGAAAGAACCCACACAAATGGCTACTCAATGCCAATGTTGACTGACTATCTGCTTTTTAAAGGAGATTTAAGGATTCAGTTATTGTGAAATCTGATTTCTGAAATATATTTAATCAAAAATTTTTCGATATCAAGCCAAAACAAAATCAAACAAACCGCCCACATATGCTGGCATGTGTGGTTGCCAGTTTGCAATCTCTAGACACAGCAGGCATTGTTGGCTGCGCGACACACAGTCTGGTCTCTGCAGACCTTGAGTCTTTCAGCCGAGGTACTGAGAGCAGAACGTTTCGCCATCTCCCCCTGTTCCTGGTTCGGAGCTGACCTCACCGACACCGTTTAAGGAGTCCGTCCCTCTGGCCGCTAGGAAGGACAGAAGCAAAGTGGGGGCCTGCCCACTCCCAGCAAACAGGCAGGTCTGCACAAAGGTGCGACCTCATGGTCTCACGTGACACCGCCACCCCCACCTTTGCCTGTCTCCCCTTAATGTATGTCACCGTGATGTCGTTTATACAAACACATAGGTCTCCTTTAAGTCCCCCATGACACAACGCTGAGGAGAAGTGACTTTTTAGCCATCTCTGGGAAAGAGGCCTTCTCAGTGCTATTTAATGAATGAATAAACCCAGGCTCCACAAGGCTAACCTGATAGTGAATAAGTGTGAAGACCCAGCCTATCTCTTCCGGTTTCACATCCAGAGCTCCTTGGATATTAATAAAAAGAACTTGGGAGCTGGATTTGTAATCCCAGCCCTGGGGAGGTGGACATGGGAAGATCCCCAGTGCTTTCTCGTCGGCCCACTTAGCCTATGCAGAGAACTCCAGACCAATGAGAGCCCCTGTCTCAAAACACAAGGTGGTTAGCTCCTCAGGCACAAGACATGGGGCTGACCTCTGGCCTTTCACGTCCACAAATGTACATCCACATGCACACACACACACACACACACACATAAACAAAACAAAGCAAAAATGCCATGCATGCATATAGAAGAAACGTGAAACTCAGTTACCGCTCCCACTTGCTCCTCTGGACACTGAGGGAGGTGTTTCTCAAAGCCCTGAATCAGCCCCTGAATTTTAAAGTGGCTTGGTTCCCTAGAACAAAATATAATCACCCAGTAGGTGACACCCCTTAGAGAGTACAGAGAAGGACATTCCTTTCTGAAGACCTTAAAGTCTGGCATTCTTCTAACAATGAATTAACTGCCTGGTCTTTGAATTGGCACCCCGGCTTGAGAACTGGGCCAGGGAATCTGATGGGATACACTATATGGGACCTGATTTAATTGTGCCTGGTGAAGACGGCGTGGGGTGTCTTGGAGCGTGTCTGAAGAGAGCTACCTCACTGTACCAGAGTCTCTCAAATCAGGCCTTAGGGTGGCCTTGTGAGGGAGAGAGAGCACAAAGAAATTCTTTGAATTTTTCTGTAATCAAATCTCCGGAGAGCTCTAAAATGAATCAGCTGTGTACAAAGCCGCTGTTTGCCTCAAATTGAATTATGGTGCTGTTCCAACGTATTTGGATTAAATTATAACCGTATAAGAGCACAAGATGTTCCCAGGTCTTAAGGAATTTGTTGTTCTGACTCAGTAGTGTCCTTATTCTTCATTTCTTTCCCCATAAATAATGTTGAAGGTGCAGGGTTTCAAGCCGGCTTAAGTGGCAGAAGCTCCCCATTTCCCAAGCTCTCCTCCTAGCTGCAGGGCCCTGTGCTGGGTGACACAGAGGGTGTGGGCTGGTTATGGGTCTGTTGGCCTTTGACCAGAGTCATGACGAAGGCCATTCTCTCATCTCCCATGTTAAAGACTCAGCCTTCAAGACTCCTCAGCTATTGCCTGATTCCTGAGCTATCAGTGGGATCCAAATGTGTAGGGGAAAATGCTATGAAATAGTTTTGAAGAATCTAAGTGTCTCATAGAACTCTGCTCAACGCTTGTCAGGACACACGGTCAATCTAGCAAATGTCTCGATGGTCATCTACTTGGGCCATCACAACTTCAGCAGAACAAAACAAAGACACAGTGCCAGCTAATTCTGCTTTCCAGGGCAACTTTGAACATTACTGAAGATGAAAGAATTTTAAGAGGAATTCTGAGCACTCCTCTGAGAGGCGCTGACCATCTGATGGCATGTTTGAGGGTGTGTACATACCCTTCAGAGGTCCCGGATAGGTCTTGATCCAAGCCCCACACCATTAGGTGAACAATTACCTGTAGTCACTAGTTACACAAATGAAATTCTAAAACTGAACAAGCAAAGTGCTGTGCTGTTCACCAAGCACAGGGGTTACTCTGATCATTTAAAATGTAAAACTTTTAATATATACCAAAAGAACTTGAATGTTGCCAAAATCACTCTTACCAAACATAGCAGATCTTTAATGATGGAATTATGGTGGTTATATGACTCCTGGCATTTTGGTATCTTATCTTAGCAATTGTGTGTGTGTGTGTGTGTGTGTGTGTGTGTGTGTGTGTGTGTGTGTGTATGCACATGTAGGGGGGTTGTTTTGACCCTAATTTCAGAAACCAATCAGGTTCTCTTCTTGAGTAATCAGCTAACTCTATACTCCCAACCTCTTTTCTTTAACCAGTCTGGACCACTGTGGACCTACTGTGATTGCCCTATGGCCAGCCATCAGATATTCTGTTCAAGCTGGCTAGCTGTAAACCTGCCCAGTATCCTTTCCTTCTGATAAAGATGCTTGATCCTCTTCCCCTCTTCTCTCTCTCTCTTTCTCTCTCTCTCTCTCTCTCTCTCTCTCTCTCTCTCTCTCTCTCTCTCTCTCTCTCCCCCCCCCACCTTTCTCCCTCTCTACCCATGCCAGATCTTCCCCTGAGTGGCCTTGTATAGGCAGCTGTCTTCTCTCTAAGGAGCTTAGGGCTTGGATAAATATCTCCCAAAGGCCCTCCCATGACACTGCTGGGAGGAGGTAGAACCTAGTAGGAAGTCCTCAAGTCATTGTAGACATGAACTGGAAGGGGATACTAAGGACCCAGCTTTTCTTCTTGTCTTTCTGTCCAGGACATGGGGTGAAACAGTTTTACTGCACATTCCCACAATGATGTATTGCTTTACCATAAGCCCCAAAGCATCATGGTCAACCAGTCATGAACTGTAGTCTCTGAAACTGTGAGCCAACATAACCCCTTCCTTTCATAAGCCAATTATCTGAGGCATTTGTTACAGTATCAACAGGCTAACATTATCTATAAACTCAAGTGTGTCTTGATCTGTATCCAGGCTCACCTGTGCTGCTATGACTAAAATACTAGCATACAACATTTTATGATAAAGATCTCTATAAATGATGGTAGGAAGAAAACACAGGAAGCATGACCCACTGCTAAGGTGTGGATGAGCCTAGACTCTGTTGGCACGCAGAACATGATTCCTTCAGGTAGCCCTTGACCTGCTGCTTGGAATCCAGCTATTTGATACCATTTCAAATTCCCATCTCTTTCCCCTCTGGATCAGCTTCCTTTCCTGCAAGCACAGGGGACCTCACTGCCTTAAGACTTGGGTCCCACCAAATAGAATGCAATTACCTTCCCTCACTTCCCTGAAAACCAGTTATCTACAGAAGAAAGACCTAGGCATGTAGCCACACCTGTATGGACTCTTCACAGCATAGTATCTGTCTCTTAGGCTCATTCAAATTCCAATGCAAATAATTTCACAAGTTCATTTCTGTTTCCCAGGTCCATTCCTTATCCCTAATATTCATTTACACCCCCTCACAACTGCTTGTATTTCCCCATTCTGTTTTGTCTTACAATGACAGGATTATAAGCATTTCCCCCTCAAAGAGCTATTGATTAGTCACACCCTGAGACTCTTCCCTGGGCACATTTAAAAAGTTGTGTATCTTGTCTTATATCTTGTTTACCTGTCTGTTGTTAGTTCATCCCCTCAGATGGGACAGGGGAATTTTCCCTTAATGCCTCTGACTCCCTGAGGTCCAGAGCTCCACCCACAGGGACTGGATGTTCTCTGAGTTTTCTGGGGGAATTTCTGCCTTTTGTCTTGGAGGTTCCTCAAGATTTAGTCTTGAGACATGGAAGTATAGTCCTTCTCCTTCTCATGTCCTCTCTAGAGCATAGGAACTGAGGAAAGCTCAATCTGTACAATGGTTTAAGGTTGCTGGCTAACATATTACACAGAGAAGCAACTGACCAGAATTGAGGGAAGGGACAGGGATTGTGGAAAAGGAGAACTCTGGTGCATGCAATGTTAAATTATGGATGGGCTATATGTGTGAAAAGAGACAAGACAAAGGGAGTCACAGGTCCAAGCTATCAAACAAAAGACCTAATCAGGCTGGACGATACACACCTGCAATAGCAGTATTTGTGAGGGTAGATAACAACACCTTTTCTGCTCACATTTTATTGTCCAAAGTTATTAATAGCCAAGTTTTATCGTTTGAATATGAAATGTCTGTTCTGGGCTTGGATGTTTGGTCCCCAGGTCATGGGAGGATTTTGGAAGGCAAAAGAAACTCTAGGAGGTATGCCCAGATGGAGGAAGAAGTCCTCAGGTCTCCTCTTGTCCTTCCTGTCGATGGGATAAGACATTCTGACCAAAAGCAACTTAGGGGAGGAAAGGGTGTGTTTCAGCCTCCAGGTCACAGATCACCTTGAAGAAAGTAGGGGCAGGGGCTTAAGCAGGAACTCGAATAGGCTCCCTTAGTCAAGATATTCTGCCCAAGTACAACTATGGCCTCAACCCTCTGAATCAATGACCAAGTCTTCCTTTTAAGTTGCTCTGTCAGGTGCCCTGTCACAGTGGAAAGCAAGCTCACTGATGTAGAAAAGATGACATGAATGAGACATGACAAGCAGCCACTTTCAGTCCCCTGACTGTTCAGAGCATATAATCCTCTCAGGAAAAAAAGAAAAGGTTTTTGGGAAGAAAACCACCACTGACCACACTTGTCCTACTGAGCTGTGTGGACTGACCACACATGTGCCTATATACAAGACCTTAAGAAATAATCCTAGCTGGAAGTCATGGCACATACCTTTTAATTCCAGCACTCAGGAAGCAGAAGCAAGCACATGAGACTAGCCTGGTCTACTGTTTCAAGATATTTGATCACATTATGAACTCCAAGTCTGTGTTAATTAAATAAAATCAACCCTGGGGTCAGGAGGCAGAGCCAGCAACTAGTTGACAGAAAGTAATCATAGAGAGCAGAGGGAGTCTGGAGAACGGATAGAGAGATGCACATAGAGAGATGCACAGGAAGTTGTAGGGAGAGACTTTGAGTGTTGGGGTCTTTTTTGGTTTGGCAGCAGGATGATTTCTTTCTGAGACACTGGCAAACAGGGAAGGTTAACTAGCTGCTCTTCAGCCTCTCTGAACTAGCAGGTTTTCATCCCAGCCTCTGACTCCCAAGTCTTATTGACAAATAGAGCAATAGAGATTTAGTTAAAAACTACATTTGGTGGCAGTGGCAGGAGGCAGATGCAGGGGGACATAAAAGTCCTGCCTGGCTGCTGCCTGAGAAGCAGGCCAGTGACTTCGGAGCTGCAGTTACTGTTTGAAATAGCAGTAGACTCAGGAGCGGCTGTGATGCCAGAGGAAAACCAACAGTCTAGATAGTGAGTTCTAGACAAGACAGGAATACAGGGACACCCTGTCTCAAAACACCAAAATTAAACAAATCAAAAAACCACCACCACCACCAAAGTAGACTGAAATTTAATAAAGCATCGATCCAGAATAAGTCACTTCATCTCTCTAAAAATTTTGTGGGGGCTTCCTCTATCAAATTAAATGAATATATTGCATTATGATTTTCCACCCTCTCGTGCCAATGCATTTTGATCCTTATCAACTTTCCGAGTCGTGGCTATTGTGCTTGTTGGAGCAGGCACTATACTGAGGATGTGCATCCAGCTAAAACATCTTAATCATTATGGTAAGCAAACACTCTATCCGACGGCAACTCCTAGGAAAGTGTGAATGATGGCGCTTTTCTCCTGGGATTGCTAATTAACACTTGAACAGATCTGTACTGGCTCACAGACGGATGGGGGCAGACATGCTAGCTTTACAGCATTTTTTTTCCCTAGAGTTATGGAATCCTGAATATATACTACAGCCTCACTAGTATCATAGATTATAATTACCTGTTTATCTGTGTGTCTGTCTGACTTAGGGATGTCTTGCTAACTTCTGTAACACTGGGACTTAATCCATCATTCATTATTTCTAAAGTAACTGGTAGAAAGATTTGTTTATTTATTTAGGGTGATCCCAGGACCTTCTACATACCAGAAGTCTATTGCTGAGCTATACTCAGCTATGTAATGCCTTTTAAAGCTCATTATTGTCTGTCAGTCAAGCCTACACATACATTTGAAAATAAATGTTGCTTATACACATGAGCAGATTATATTATATGTTTAGCTAACAGATAATGCTTGATTTTGGATGCATTATAATTCCTTGTGATTTTTTTTCTTAACCTTCCAGGGACTTCTACTTCTGTTCAGATCTGTGAACAGAAAAGACACAGGCAACTCCATCCTACAGTACAAGAACTAATACCATGTGTTGCTGCTTTTAGTTCAGCTCTCTCTTCAATCCAACAATATTACTCACTCAGGAACTGTATTTAGTTCCCAAGCAAATTTCCCATGAGGGGTGGTAATCAGCCATTAACATAAAAATAATGTTGTAAAATATCCAATTGTTAAACAGGACTTAAATTCAGATCTGCAGATGGCTCAGTCCTGGGTTAAAGAAAACAGTTTAAATTTGAAAACCAGAATATGTTCCCCTCCTTTCCCAGATCCTGTAAGTTTCTTATAGATCACAAATATACCCAACTGCATTATTTACTTGTCTCATTGCTGATAAAAGCAACTTAAGGAGAGGGGGGTTTATTTGGGCTTACAGTTCCAGGGGATACAGTCTATCATGGCAGGGAAGGTGTGGTGGTGTGAGTAGAAAGAGGTTGTTGTGCACGTTGCATCCACAGTCAGAAAGCAGAGTGATGATTTTTTTTTTCAGCCTGAGTTCTTCTTTTTATGCAGCCCAGAACTTGAGCCCACAGAATGGTGCCACCCACATTTAGGGGAGATCTTCTCACTTCACTTAATCTATCTAGGAATCCCCCACAGACTTGTCCCACAGCTACTCAGTGCTAGAGCTCTTCTACTCTACTGATTGGATTTTTCTTCTATGTACCCTGAGCTATCCTCAAACTCACAATCCTCCTGCTTTAGCTTTCTGAGTAGCTGGGACTGTAGGAGTGCCCTGTGTCCCTCAGCTGCACTCTTCTGTTTTGAAAACTCTCGTTAATGTTTCACATCTCTTGGGTTTTTTGTTTACTTCAAATGCACATAAAAGCAAAGAGCACAAAAGAATCACTTTAAAGCATGTGTGTGTGTATAAAAATTCAATACAGAAGGATTCTAAGAGAATTCCCATAAGGAGAACTCGTAGGAGACCTTGTAGAGTATGATGATCGTGAAACAAAGGGGAATGCATGCATTTCTGAACAACTGTTTCACTGCTCTGTCCTCGATTGACTCAAAGCGTTGGCTTCATCACCGTTTTACTGCACAAATCTAAACTGAAAAACACAGTTACAAATGGATCCCTCACTCTGCTCACATGGCAGTTTGGACAGGCCAGCCCTTTATCATATTTCATCAAGACATTGCCTTAGTTCATTTTGTGTGGTGGTCACAGAGTGCCTCAGACTGGGTAGTTTCCAAAGTAAAGACTGTGGGGCTTGTCTCATGATTGTTGAAGTTGGCACACCTAAGATGGAGAGGCTGTAACTGGTGAGTACCTTCTTGATGTGTCACACAAAGTCTGGTGAAGGCATCACCACCTCTCATCACCATGGTGAGAGTCAGAGCGCGATGGTGCTGAACTTGCTTTACCACAGTCCACTCTTGTGGATAACCGATACCCTTGTCCTCAATAACAAATCCATTCATGAGTCAAGGCCTCATGGCCCAGTCTCTTTTATTAGGCATCACTTCCCAACACTGTTGCCTTGGGGATTAAGTTTACCATACACGAATGGAGAGACACATAGAGAGAATGTGGAAGTGATGGGCTTCAGGGTATGCAACCCCCAAATGTGCCACCTCAAATATGCTTTTTTTTTTTAAACCACAAGGCTTATTTTCATCTGGTTATCTTGAGCAAATACATCTAAAAGAGGAGCTCTGAAAATTTGTACTTTCAAAGGAATTATCCCCTTGTAAGACTGTCCCTCTCTGACTTGGAATAGGGTAACCTTTAGAGACTCCTCAGTGTAGAAGACCTGGGTTTAACTCTGCTTGATCCCAGGCTCCCCAGGCTCCCAACCAATCCAGCCTTCTACTTTCAGTAGGCTTTCCTGACACCGTTCTTCTGCTTGTTCCACTAAACCATGGTAATTAACTCTGAAATCTCAAGACAGTTTTTGAGCAACTTTTTTTTTCTTGTTCATCTGTGCCTTGTTGTGGTGGATTGAAAGAAAAAGGTCCCCACAGGCTCACAGGGAGTGGCATTATTAGGAGGTGTGGCCTTTTGGGAATAGGTATGGTTTTGTTGGAGGAAGTATGTCACTAGGGGTGGGCTTTGAGGTCTCAAATGCTCAAGCCAGGCTCATGGCTCACGGTTTCTTCCTGCTGCCTGTGGATCCAGATGTAGAACTCTCAGCTCCTTCTCCAGCACCATGTGCTGCCTTGCTTCCTGCCATGTTGATAATGGACTAAACCTCTGACCTATAAGCCAGCCACCAACTAAATGTTTTCCTTAGAAGAGTTACCATGGTCATGGTATCTCTTCACAGCAATAGAGACTCTAAGACAGGAGTTGGTACCAGGACTAGGGTATTTCTGTGACAGACCTCACCAGGCTTTTGTTTGGAGGAATATGGACTTTGGGACTTTGGATTTTAAAAAAGTAGTTGAATGCTTTAGGTGGGGCTTAATGGGCCATCCTAGTAGTAACATGGAAGACAGTGGTACTGAGCGTAATTTGAACTATGGGGGGGGGGTGCGGCTCAAGAGGTTTCAGAGGAGATTAGTTTTATGTGGCCTAGAGACTATTTTTGTGATATTTTGGTGAAGAATGTGGCTGCTTTCTGCTCTTGTCCACCTCCTCCCTATCCTTCAAAATTTGCCTGAGGCTAAATTGAAGAGTTTTGGCTTAATTGTATTTGCAGAGGAGATTTCAAAAGACCCTAGTATTAACTCTTGTGAGGTTATTAGTGTTCTGTTCGCTCTTAAGAAGATCAATAGTGAAAAGGAGCAAGCTGAGCAAGAGAGAACACAAAAAGTACAGTTGAAGGAGAAAGGGGGCACCAGGAAATGGAACAGCGATGAATCCTGTGTTTAAGGAGATAAGCAGATTAAAGAAAATCCTTTATTTTATTATTTATTATTAAATGGGATAAAGGGAGTGGTGACCTCAGGCCAAGACCCCACCCAGCTAAGCTTCCAACTTGTGAAAATGAATTAAAGGAAAGCTTAGAGCCTGGTGTGACGGTGCATAGCTTTAATCTCAGCACTCATGAGATAGAGGCAGGTGGATCTATGTGTTTGAGGCCATCGTGGTCTACAGATCGAGTTTTAGTACAGCCAAACATAGGCAGTGAAGGAAACCATGGAAACAGAAAGCTGGTGAAGAAGTAATTGAATAAAGGGGGTTGTGTTCCAGCCCCAGCAAGCAGCAGAACGTGGCAGCTTTGGCCATGTGGTCCTGGCTTTAGAGTCAAGGATAGAAGAAAGGGGTTATGGAATCTCCCTCCAAGACTAAGGAAAGCCCCAGAGGCCAGATGTATGGCAGGGGAATCCCTGCCTGGAGGCCTAGAGAGGCCATTGTGTGAAGCTGTGAAGGTGAAGCTCGATTGCCTTGGAGATCTCAAGATGTTGGAGATGCCAGAGTCGTGGGATACCTAATGAGGAAAGCTGCTAACAGGGAGTGGAACCAGCGCAACAGAAAGAAGTATGTTGCAGTCAACTAAGCTGAAAGAGTGGAGATCTGGAGCTGGAGATCTGAAGAGCATTTTGACACCAGACATGGAGATGCAGAGTTTGGAGTTTGCCCAGTTGGTTTTTGGTCTTGCTTTTTAGTCCAGTATTTCATCACTATGTCCTCTTCCCTCCCTTTTGGAATGTGTTGCATGAATCCTAATTGGTCTTATAATAAAAACTCAGAGCCAGACATTGGGGTAAATGCTGAAAGATCAGAGAAACAAAGGAACAAGCCACAGCCACTTCTTACCTTGCCAAACTCCTCAGCCGTAAAGGGAAGACCCTGTCTCCATAAATCCTCAAACTGAATGTCCCTGAGTCCTCAGCTGAAAGGGCACCGAACTCCTGTCTCCTCCTGCCTTGTATTCCTTTCTCTGCCTAGCCATATCATTTTCTGTCTCAACCTTCCTAGTGCTGGGATTAAAGGTGTGTGACTCTCAATTACTGAGATTAAAAGTGTGTGCCACCACTTCCCAGCTCTGTTTCTCTTTTAGACTGGATTAATCTCATGTAGTTCAGGGTGGCTTTGAACTCACAGAGATCCAGATGGAGCTCTGTCTCCCGAGTGCTAAGATTAAAGGTGTGTGCCACTACTGCCTGGCCTCTATGCTTAATCTAGTGGCTAGCTCTGTCCTCTGATCTTCAGGCAAATTTTATTTGTTAGAATACAAACAAAATATCACCACAGGAATGGAAATGTATATTCTGTGCCAATACATGTTGGAAGTATGTGATCAGTTTTTTTTAATCTTAATTTTATAGATTATACTTAAGAGATTGCCATAAGTTTTAGAAGAGACTTTGGACTTTTATAGACTATGGGGACTTTTAAAGTTGGACTGAATGCATTTCTACATTATGATATGGCTACAAGTCTATGGGGCCCAGGGAGTAGAATGTGGTAGTTTGAAAGAAAATGGCCCCCAGAGACTCACAGGGAATGGCACCATTAGAAAGTATGGCCTTGCTAGAATAGGTGTGGCTTTGTTGGAGGAAATATGTTACTGGGGGTGGATTGCTCAGATGCTCAAGCCAGTAGCTCACAGTCTTTTCCTGATGCCTGTGGATACAGACATACTCTCAGGTCCTTTGAGAATACTATTATCAGCCTGTGTGCCCCCATGTTTCCTACCATGATGATGATGGACTAAACCTCCGAGCTGTAAGCCAGTTCCAATTCAATGTTTTCCTTCACAAGAGTAGCAACTGTCTAAGATGTCTGTGTAAGTTTTCCTGTATAAAAGTGGTCATGGTGTCTCTTCGCAGCCATAGAAACCCTACCTAAGACACTCTTTATAGAGAGTCTCAGCTCAGAACTAGGGGATGATGGGTGGAAAGAATCTCTTCCTGTTCCTTTAGAAGTTAGCTTTACCAAGATGAATTGCTAGGTTTTAGCTGATAATCTAGTGAGGAGAGAATCAATGGGAGATGGCAGGATCCATGTGGCCAGCAGGAGTTCAGTGGAGATCTCGGCAAACCTGAGGCCAGAGAGATGGCTCTGTGGTTAAGAGCACTTGCTGCTCTCACAGAAGACCCGGGTTCACTTCCCAACACCCACACATGGCTCACAACCATCTATAGCTCCAGTACAAGGGGTTCTTTCCCCATCTTCTGACCTCTGCGAGCACCAGGCACACATGGGGCCACACATACACATGCAGGCAAAACACTCATATACATAAAATACATTTTTAATCTAAAAAGAAAAAAATTCTGTAAATTTCAGGAAACCAAAGTAAAACTAGAGAATTTAAAATATGAACTCCCAAATTTCCTAACTTAACAGCAAACTCAATACACATTCATGGCAATATCACTACATAATTTTGTGAATTTTAACTATTTTTCTAAATTAAAAAAGGTCATGAGGATCCCGGCACTCCTTCCTTCCTTCCTTCCTTCCTTCCTTCCTTCCTTCCTTCCTTCCTTCCTTCCTTCCTTCCTTCCTCTCTCTCTCTCTCTCTCTCTCTCTCTCTCTCTCTCTCTCTTCTCTTTCTTTCTTTCCCAAATCTCTTTAGTGGCCGCCTTGATGGACCATAGTTGGGTTCTCATATCAGTTTCCACACTCTATCTACTATGATATTACATGTCATGGGATGTCCATCTGAACAATTTGAATACATGAGAGAGACTAGTGAAAAGGTGACTATTATGAAAATCACCAGAACCTCTGCACAGTGACTCCTGGAAGCCCTGGATCACACTTTGAGGACTGCTGGCTTACAGCATACATACAAAGGCAACTTCCAGTACTGATTCCATGGACCACCTAAGGATTGTGGAGGCACTGTCGGGGGAGAGGGGCATGTTTCAAAGCAGAAATTTAATCACTGGAACTGATCTACCCTGTCATGTCTTTGGAGTATTTGAAGCCAGCTTTATGGCCTTGAGGATCAGTGATTGCCTTTGGTTACTCAACAAGGTTTCAGAAGAGTATGATAAACAGAGAGCGATTCCATACAGGTTATAAGAAGGTGGTGAGGTTTCAGGGGGTAGAACTGATTTGGAAGGATTTTCGTTGGTTACTACAGAGCTTGTGTCTTCAAAAGATACTTCCATGAGACATGTTTGAGGGGGCTCAGGAGGAAATAGATGTTCTGGGAGCTCACACTGTAGTTATTAGAAGCATGAGCTGATCTTACAACACACGCTGCAAGTGTTAAGGGAATTCCCAGAAAAGAGCTGAAATCCTCGGGAGAACCATTCTGGGTTTCTACAGAGATTTAGGAATGTTGGTGTGGGGGTGAAAGGAGGAGCAGGGAGGAAACACAAACTATCAAGGGGGCATTGTGCCCTCTTCCAGTCCACAAACATTCCCAGCAGAGATCATGCATTAAGACAAACTTGGATGGAGCCAAGAGGCCAGCAGGATAAAGTACTTGTCATCAGTCCTGAAGACCTGAGTGTGATCCCTGGGACCCACATGGTAAACAGACTGACTCCTGCAAGTTATCCTCTGGCCTCTAGGCGTGACAGTTGCCAGAGTCTCAATGGGGGTTGGAACTTCCAGATCCAAGCTGGAATGGCTACCCACTACAGCTGTGGCCTGCATGTAAGTGTGTGCATGGGTGCATACATGTGCATGTATACACACACACACACACACACACACACACACACACACACACCAATAATAAATTAATTAAAAATAAATAGTAATAAAGACCAGTACAGGAGACTGAAAAATAGTCCTTTATAAAATGATGTGCATATGGAAGCCAGTTACAAATGATTTCAGCACAAGATGGGAAAGAATAATGGATTGAAAATTATTTTATTGAAAAACTTTTCCATACAGTATATTCTGATCATGGTTTCTCCTCCCCCAACTCCTCCCAGAAGCTCCCCATGGAGTGATATATTTGAATTGTAGTGAAGACTTTCTGTAAAGAAGGAAGGGTTGTAGAAAAGAAATACTTCCGCATGGGAGAGAGAGCGAAGCAGCTGAGTATGTTCAGAGCACACACTGCTCTTGCAGAGGACCCAACTCTGCTTCCTAGCAACCATGTCAGCTGACTCACAACCACCTGTAACTCCAGCTCCAGGGCATCCCAACACCCTCTTCTGGCCTCCATGGGCATTTGTACTGACATGCACATACCCTCCTATACATAATTAAAATATAATAATTCTTTAAAAAATAAACACTTTGAAAATACATTTAAAGTTAAAGACTCACACAGACTATTGAAAAATCCTGCTTCCTCACCTTTGCACATGTGTTTATTTTGAATCTGCCTTTTAAAATAGGACTCAGAACAGTGGGTCTGCAAGATGGCTCCTCACATTTACAGAGCCTGCTGTTAATGCCCGACTACCCGAGTTCAATCCCTGGAACCTATAGTAGAAGGACAGAACCAACTCCCCAAAGTTGTCCTCTGACCTCCATGTATGCATCATGATACACTAGCTCTCCCCAACACACAACAATAACAATAATACTAATAAGAAGAAATAGGAACTCTATGTTAGCAGAAAACACAAATGTTTTCAACTCTCATGAGCTTACATGCCACTGTGTATACATGCTGTCACATGTAGGGAGTCACTAGCTTTGACCAGGATTCTTTGAATTAATTTCTAAATAGAATATAATGTGTCTTGAAGGATAAGTTATAAATGCGCTGCTTCAATCATTATTAAGACCCAATGACCATCACAATACTTGTTTAGAACTCAACAGCAAAAACATTTTTCTGGGGAGGAGTCTAATGTCACTAATGGCAAGGCTCAGGGCACTGTCTCAAATGCGTCACCTTGGCGTTTTAAATAGTTTAAATTAATGGAGTTTGAAGGACAGCATGTGTGGGAAGGATAGACTGGCCTTCCCTTATGGCAGGTCATAAGACCTTCATTTGAGAGGTGGCTTCCTGCTGACAGGAGAAAAGACCATTCTTACTCCCAAAGACACAAGGACACAAAGGGGAAACAGAGCCCAGAGATAGGTTATGCTTACCTCCATATGGCAATCACTCTATAAGCTACTTCTTGTAATGTACAAAACATACAAAATAGTGTCTCTAGGCTGCTTCTGTTTTAGGCGACGATTTAAGACTTTAAAAGACTGTATCATGTGTGAGTACAGTTACATGCATGTGATGGCATGTGTGTGGAGGACACCTGTCAACTTTGAAGAGTCAGTTCTCTCACTCTGCTTTTATGTAGGCCCCGGGGATGGGACTTCTGGCATCAGGCAAGCATCTTCACATGCTGAGGCATCACTTTGCTGGCCCATACTCTAATTCACAAGCAGCATTTGGCTCTCTTTTGAGTGCAAGTGCAGAGGCAGGCTGACTGTGCTCCTTGTACATGCATACACCATCACCTATCTGCACCAACCCAAGGACGATTAATGAATTCCCTGTTCCTAAGAATACAATGGTTCCACTTATGAGCTTATCAAAGCAGATCAGAAACATACAAGAACATGGGCATATTAAAGTCATATCAGAAAAATCAGGCCCAAGAGCTTACTGTACACTCTAGGCCAGGAAGGTTGAACACCCTTACCTGGACTCCATAGAGAGGAGAACATTTAATGTTATGATCACGATGGACCCACTGACCTGACCTGTCATTTGACCATAGTGTATGGTGTGTGTGTGTGTGTGTGTGTGTGTGTGTGTGTGTAGAGGGGTGGGCCAGGGTAATTTGTAATGAGAGTTAATATGAGAATAAAAGAATCTATATTTGCCAGTGGCCCATTGTTAAGGGAAGCAGGAGTACCTGGCAAATTGCAGCCATTGAAACTGATGTAACTTGTGAATTTATTGTTATTCTGAGATTATGGAAGGGCACAAGCATGCCCATATGTTTTTGGCATGGCACATTTACACTCATGATACCCCCAGTTACTACCTTTCCTCAAATTTTCTTCATCCCATCCCATTGGTCCATTCTTCTCCATTCTTCATGAAACCTAGAATTAAAACTCCCAGGTCTAACTCCTTATATTACGGTAGTCATAGGCCAGAGGTCAAACTCTGAGTGCCCTAATAAGTCAGGTGCCCCCCCAAAAAAACCAAACAAAAGAAATGATGGAATGCTGTAGGATATTTGTACACTTTGTAAAAATGTATTACTGTGATTGGCTTTATAAAGACCTAAATGGCCAATAGCCAATGGCTATCCATCCTAAAATAGCTTCATGGTTAAGATTACTTAATCCCCTACTAGAGGACTGGAGTTTATGTTCCTGGAGAGATAGCTCCATGGTTAAGAGTACTTAATTCCCCCATTAAAGGATCAGTGTTTGTGTAATTTGTGTAGCTCATAGTGCCTGTAACTCCAGTTCTAACAGATCTGATGCACATACGCACACAGAGATGTATGACTAAAATAAAATATAATCTTTTTAAAGGATAATTATCCATGAAGTGTTGTTTCTGGAGTCCGGGGTGAGTGCAGAAGAGAAGGAGCCAGCTAAGAAGCCCGATGCTAAATAAAAGTAGAGACACCACATTCTGATTCTGACCTGATGGACACTGGCAGGCCCAAATGAAAGCCACTGCTTTTAGCAGATGCTGCCTCTGTCCTTGCTTCACGCACAGTCTTTTCCTTATCAAGGTTCTATGTCCCATAAATGTGTGTGCAATAAATCGATGTGCTTCTTCTCTCCTTTGGTTTTCTGTTACAGGGACCCAGCTAATGAGCTTAAGGCAGTTAGAAGGAAAAAGACACTGCCCCTTTTCTATGCTCCTACCCTCCAGAACTGCTGGAATGAGGTGATAATACAAAGCAGACACAGCCTCTGAGGCTGCTTTATTGTTGTTTTGAAACTTTGTACAGTGTGCCCTTACTGCCTGCACCAGGGACCGGGGGCTACCTCACCTTGGCTTCCCATCAGAGCCTTGGAAATGGAAGCTAGGATGATCCTTCAAAGGATGAAGCCAGGGCACCAGCACCCAGAACACCCCTACTCCACCTCCTTTTGTTCCCCAGAGAGTCTGAGACTATCAGGCTCCTGATGTGGGGGAGGAACCGGTGGTGGTGGGGTACTGTTGTCCTTAGAGCCATTTCATGGTCTCCACTATGCAGCCAATCCCATTCACCTTGGGAGGCAGAGAGAGTGGAAACACCCACCCAGGAAGACAGAGCAGGAGAGAACACACCCTTCTCAGCCCCGTGGAGATAGAAAAAGTACAGCTCCTTTGCTCAGGGTGGGTAGAACGGTCAGCTGAGAAGGTTAGTCTGAAAGAAAATATCTCTAAATTAAGAAAAAGAAACAAAGGAACAAAGGCGTGGGACACATGCTGGAGGTCACGTGGGCGGCCTTTGCTGTCATGTTCCAGGTTCCAGCTCTGCCTGTTCCCTGGGCTTTGGAGCTCTGGTGTCGATATCACTCACAGAATAAAGAGCCTTCAGGGGTTCTGCATGGCTCCATATGCTTAGCTGTTCCTGGGGTAGACTGTGGGGACTTTTCCAACTTGCTAAATACAGCTGCTGTTCTGTCTCCTCTATATAATTAGATTCACTGATCCAAGCCAACAAAATATTGAGGATTGAAATTCAAAGTAAGCCTCCAGGAAACCTTTGGAGAGCAACATTTCTCATTTCTGGCCCTGAGCTCCCAGGCTTCTCTCTCTCTTTGTCTCTCTCTGTCTCTCTGTCTCTGTCTCTGTCTCTCCCTCCCTCCCCCTCCCCTTCCCCTCTCTGATGGACTGAATTATATTCCCTTTATAGCTTTCTCACAGTGCTGGAGCTTGCAAGTCACTTTGTCCTAGACTGAACAGCCAAATCCACACTAGGCACCAGGCTTATGAAGGCAGACACAAAGGTGCTTTTCCTAGGACACGTTTAAGTGACCTTTCCTTGAATAAATGGAAGGGAAGCAGGTGGTTCGCTGAGAAGAATGCATTTAATCTTCAGGCTAAATGTGAGTGAGAGGAAGAGAGTTTATCTGGTTGGAAATACCTTGTCACCCAAGTGACTTACTCATTTACGACTAGCAAAAGGCAAGAGTCAGAACACAGTGCATAGAGGCAGGAAGGTTTGCAGCAGAGAGTTCCATGAACGGCACTGTCCTAAACAACGGACCTTCCTTTAGAGATGTTAATCCATTTTCTCCCATCATGATTTTCCATTGCGGCTTTCCTGCTCTATTAACCACAGAGCTCCTGAGGGATGCTTGAAGCAAGGGTGGCTGTGCAGGTCAAGACCCAAGGATCTGACATTTGCTTCAGTGACAACTATTTCCTGGGTGAATACCAAATGAAGAGTCAGGTTCGCGTTTCATCCCTCACGTTCTTTAACTACGGATCCCTAGTCATGTGACTCAGATGCTTTAACTGTTTCCCACTTGACTTCAACTTGAAATAAATGAACTTGGTGTTGGGGACTATGCAATAAATCCTTTGACAGCTGCCAGCCCTATTCACTCCTCAATACAGCTATGCCTACATCTGCCTAGTTTGTCTTCTTAAGTCATGGTCATTCCAAATGAGAAAGGCTGTAGTTAGTCAGGAAGTCAGAGACCAGGAGCCATGGCCAACTTTCTCATTATACTTTCCCCTACCTCTTTTACATACGAGGCAAACTGCCCTTCCCTCTTGCCAGCCAAAGAAAAGGAGGAGTACTAGATCTTCAAAATAGTTGCCAGTTGCACAAGACCAGGGGATGAGCAGTTCCCAAGTTCCTACCAGATGATGCATGTAAGACCTTCCACTGATGGTGAGTGTCCTTAAGACTGGTAAGGACAGACTTAGGGAAATGTTGGCTGTATTGAGCAGGTTCTACAGCTTCAAGTCAATAACATGCATGTACCCTGGGCATTGCTATATAACTGAGCATGTAACTTAATTATCATGAAGGTTGGAGCTAGTTAAATGATCCCTCACCAATATTATCTGAGTTTACAAAAAGCTATCTACAGTGGGGTCCTCAGGAAGTCTCCCAGGCTGCTGCCTATACATATGCATCCAGTTTCTCAAGCATTCTCTCTTCTAAGTAACTTTTTGCTGATTGGCCACTTGTGGCCATATATGAATTTTTTTTTTTAATTGATGAGAACAAGCACCTGGATCCAAAGGGTCAGCCCCACCCACTTTGAAATGAGCAAATATATTGATACTGAAACAAGAGGTTTAGGCAAAAGCTTGGCCTCTGACAGCACAAACAAGACAGACTTGGGGACCTGTCCTAGTATTCAACCACAGAGAAAAGTAATGTTGAAAGCCGAGATTTATTCAACGTGGTCACATTGGAAAGAAGAACAAAATAAGTGTTCAGTGACCACCCCCTCACCCCAGTCCATCTTTGGGTTACTGATTTAGGTCCAATAAATAGAGAAATAATTGGGGCAAGGGTCAGGAAGCATGTATGATTAAGCAGTCCTTATCAAGGTAAGCTCTTGTTCTGCAAAATGGTCAGAAGATGTCATATAACTGGCGATGCTTCCGATCTGGTTAGTTACTGAGATGATGGGTTTGCTGTAATTTTAGCCTTGCTGTGGTTTGAGTCTGGACCTTGTTCATGTAGTGGAAGTTTGTTTCCCTATGTGGTAGCAGTTAGAGGAAACTTGTGGAGCTGCCTTTAGGGGAGGGGTGCTGATGGCCTTCTGTAGTGGGTCAGCTCTTGTAGAACAGAGCTGTTACAAAGTGAGGCCAGCCCACCCACTTGGCTTGGCCCTTCCCGCATACAGTGTGTTCCCTCTCTGTTCTTTCACTGTGTTGCGACATGGCCAAGGAGGCCATCACCAAAGCCTATCTCCATGGGAGCCAGTGCCAAATGTCCGGTCTCCAAACTGTGAGCTAAATAAATCTCTTTTATTTATAATGTTCCTAGCTTCAGGTATTTGGTCATAAATTTAAAAAAAATGAGTCATATAGGCCCACTCTTGCTCTCTCTCTGTCTCGTGACTGCTGCTTGCCCTTCCACTGGGCTCCCACACAGCGTGTCTTCCCTTGTCAAAAGCTGGAGCCATGCTCGTAGCCATTCAAGATTCCAGAACCTGAGCAAAGCAAATTGTTGTTTATAAATTATCCAGTGTTTGGGCAGTATTCTGCTGAAATAGGAAAAAAAAAAAAAAAAAGAGAGGGGGGTGGGGTGGATTAAGACAACCACTAAGGGAGTGTCCTGTAAATTTAGCAGCCATGGTGACATATATATTATAAATTTCACTAGCACAGCAAAGCCCAACAGAGCCAGCTCTGTACAAAGGCTGCTTCTCATCGAGGACTGGGTCTGTAGCCCCCTCCAACTTTTTTGCCTTTAGCCCTGTACCTGAGCTTACTACCATGAGTAGCTAGACCCGTGTCAATCAACTCCCCTGCTTCTGTCAATCTGCCTACAGTTAGTTAATTTATAGCACACATCCCCATCCCAGGTTGGGAATAGAAAAATGTTTTTCCTTTCATAAAAGCAAAACAAAACTTTGAAATGAAACAGGACATAATTTGTCATTATGGTGTATCTCACCCATCAGATTCCAGCATTTAAAACCACGTTATGTTAGCATCCGAACATCATCATCTGGCTCAAAACGTTCAGTGGAGTTGCTGCAATGAGACAGGCCCTGGGAAATGCTTTTAGTGGACCTGTAATTGGCACCATTTTCTGGAAGGCAATTTTCATGTCTTTACATCTAGATATTATAGGAGGGAATCAGAGAGCCTCTCAAATATTTATTTGAAAAACTACCCAACACGCTACTTACTATTCACCAGAACAATTACAAATAACTTATAAGTCTGATAATAAAGATCAGTTAAATTAAATGTCATGGCGCAAAAATCAAGCCATAGAATTGCGATCTAAATGGTCTGACCACACATATTTGGAAAGGTATCTAGAAGGGAATATCTTGACGTGTAGGCATTTTATTTTCTATAATCTAGAAAATTACAGGTGAGCTTTTTTGCCCCTTTAGAATAAAAACAAAACAAAACTAGAATATCAAAAAAGAAAAAGATGGAGCCACAGACAACAGAATAAAAAATGTGTCCTTGTTAGCATGGACCCAGGGACAAACACTGGAGAGGGGGCTCAGAGTCCAAAGAGGGTCAAACACATTTTCAGAATAAAGCACAGGGGCCTGGGGTACACCTGGTATAATCTGCACATGACTGAATGGCACCCCTGTTTGACCAACATTATTCAGATTCCCACACAATCCCACCTCAAGCCTTTCTTCGCCTTTTGTGTGTGTGTGTTTTTTTTTTTTTTCTGTTTGCTTTGCTTTGCGTTTTATCTTGAGAATGGATCTCAGGAATCCCAGGCTGGCCTCAAACTCACTTTGTAGCAGAGGATAACCTTGAACTTCTGCTCCTGTCTCCTGCCTCCACATCTCCAGTATTGGAGATTATGGGCATATACCACTATGCCCACTTTATAGGGTACTGCCTCCAGGGCTTCTTCCATGCTCGGTAAGCCCTCTGCCAACTGAGCTGCATCCCTAGCCCCAAAGGCATCCTTTCAACAGCTAGGCTTAGCCACTAACATCTCAGGTTGTCAGAGCAGGAAAGCACCTGCTCCAAAGGACAGACCCTCTGGCCTGGGTGGAACCCTTACATTCCAGGTGGTCTGGCCCCTCACTTTGTCTAGGGGACCACTCCTTAAGAAGGTGGGCTCACCCAAGACATGCTAAAGAGATGGGCAGACTAATTAGTTCATTCATGAGACACTGTACTTTTCCTTCCCAGAACCCCCTCACCCAGTGCAGGAGCTCAAGGGCTTCAGACATGTAGGCCTGCAAACGGTCTGCTTTTCCGGATTATTAAAAACACACCTGTAACTTTTCCTTTACTTTTATCTCTTTTTTACAAGAGCTTTCTCAACACTTGGAGCTCCCTGCCCCCCCAGGATTTTGGGTTTCCTTACTCTTTCTCTATAGCAGTGGTTCTCAACCTTCCTAACGCCGTGACCCTTAAATACAGTTCCTTAAATACAATTGTGGTGACCCCCAGCCATACAATTATTTTGTTGTTACTTAACTATAATTTTGCTACTGTTATATGAATTGTAATGTAAATATGATATGAAGGATATGTGATGCCCCAGAGTGGTCAAGACTCACAGGTTGAGAACCACTGCTCTAAAGAGTCCCATCTACCATGTGCCTGTTCGTTTGACATGTATCTGATCCATATTGGTTTCAGTGGCAGGACCTGCCCCTTTCCTCCACTCACCTCCTCCAGGTAACGCTGAGGTCTTACAGCTTACTTGCCATGAAGTTGGTTGTTGTTGTTTTTTCCCCTAAACTCCTATAAAAGTATTGCTGTGCTTCCAGCTGAGTCTGTTCTTAAATGCTTTTATTAACTTGACCAAGAACTCCAAAGAGGAACCCCAGTTAGACTGGTTAAACTTTTAAATACTCAGCCACACAGTAAATATATTATAGAAAGTTCTGCTGCAAACCACATTTTAATAAAGAAAGGAAGTACAATTAAAAGCCTGTCTCAAAGTAGGATATACTCTTACAATGTGTGGATATAAAAACATCAAACTCTTAATATAATGATATGGAAGCTTAAATATTTGTTATTTCTCATTTTAATATACAATGTGAACACTCCCTGAGTATGGGCTAGCTAGGTGGCAGGTAAGGGTACTTGCCACATAAGCCTGATGATGAAGATTCAGTCCCTGGAGCCCACAAAAAAAAGGTATAGGAAGAAAACGGACTCTTTAATGTTGTCTTCTGACCTTCACATGTACCTGCTCACATACATCTTTTGCACGCACACACACAAACACATACACATAATAATAATAATAATAATAATAATAATAATAACAAACAGAATAAAGTTCTTAAAAGCTTCTGAGTAATCTACCATACTACATTCATATCAACAACATTAATCAAAGCAGGAGAGCAAGGCACCAACGAGGTTATCAATTTAATTAACAGCAATAACTACTAACTGGGTGCTATTCTCACAGCCTGAAGAATCATAAAAGACTGTGCTGTGGCTCAGGATCTGAGCTTTTCACCCTGGGTGAGATGGATCACTCTTGAGAGCCAAAGACCATATTGGAGGCACACATCAGCATTAGGGGTTTATTTAGAGTCCCCAAGTAAATCCTCTGCTTGACTTGCCAATTCACAGCTTCACCATCACTGAGGGTGAGTGTCAATGGGTGCCAACAAAGTTAAGGAGGTTGAGCAATCATACTTACTCAAAAGATTCCCTGAAATGGAAAACTCAAGATTCCCACAGAAATGTTAGGCACCTGGGAGGAGACTGGGGAATACATGGACACAATCTGTTTGACATCAGACACTCCAGAGTCAGTGAACTGACTTAACAGAGGTTAAGAGCACCGGAGTAGGTTACATACTTCAAAGTGTTTACAAGTGGGACTCGTGTGTTCAAGAATGCACATAGCACCCTTTTTTCATGGTAACTGCAAATGGGAAACAACCCAGGTAACCAATGATGAGTGAACTATATGCCTATCCTTATAGCAGATCTACTTGGTAGGATTTACTTACATAAGAAGACTTATTTAAAATAAGATGAGTGCAAATTATAGACATAGACACATACATACAAGAGATGGATTTCAAAAGTATGCTGAGTAAAAAAAATAGCCTATGTTGTATGTACTTTCCCTAAAAGATACATACTGCATGATTCTAGAACTGTATGAATTTCTAGAACAGGCTAAAATAATTCATGCCAAGAAACCTGAAACATTGGCTGCCTCTCTATACAGGTAGGGTGGGAATTGCCTGGGAAAAGTCATTAGCATAAACATTAGCATCTGGGCAAAAACAGAGTCTGTAATTCCATAAGGACCCACGTCACACGTTTGTATGCACTTGTCAAAATTCACTGAATGGAAAGCTTAGGATCCGTGTATGTCACTCTATGTAAATCTTACCTTAAATATAATAACACTACATAATGATATACATGTTGAACTGTTGAGTGGCAAAGTGTACTGATTTGTGCAGTTTAATTCATAATACATGAAGAGGATGTATACATGGACAGAAAAATGAACTGCAAAATGTAGGTGGTAAGTGCATAGGTACTCACAGTATGACCACTCTTCTGTTTGTTTGAAAATGATCTTAATGATATGTTGGGATGGCCCCTCACCATTCTCCTTTTCATTCTGATGAGCCATTTTAAGATAGAAAATAAAAATGTGTTGCTGAGTGAACATGTGTTTCAATGTGTCATGGAAATCTTGTTTGTACCCTTCAACTACTGAAGAAGGTCTGGAACTCTTTGTAGCAAATACCTGCATTTTATTTGGATCAAGATATTACTTTAAGAACCCAGAGAGAAGACTCAGAGGTTAAGAGCACTGACTGCTCTTCCAGAGGTCCTGAGTTCAATTCCTAGCAACCACACGGTAGCTCACAACCATCTGTAATTAGATTTGGTGCCCTCTTCTGGAAATGTGGGCAGAACACTATATGTAATATATATGTTTTTCAAGACAGGGTTTCTCCGTGTAGTTTTGGTACCTGTCCTGGATCTCGCTCTGTAGACCAGGATGGCCTTGAACTCACAGAGATCTACCTGGTTCTGCCTCCTGAGTGCTGGGATATTACTTTAAGGTCCTTTAGGAAATTTTGTAGGAAAAAAAGTTATTTTTCTAATACAATACATTCAATGCCTCCTGTAAAGGAAGATCAGATAGGTCGTACTAGGTACTTGAGTTAAGATTTTATGGGTTACTCACAGAATAAAATATGTAAAATCCACTTGCATGTCCACTGTATTAGTTACTTTGATTAGTTATCGCTGTGATACACTATCCAAGAGCAAGTTATTTTGGCTTACAGTTGGAGTCCATCATGGCGGGAAAGGCAAGATGAGCACAGTGGCTCTGGCTGTGGCAGCAGGAGGACTAGGCGGCTGGTCACATTGCATCTGTAGTCAGGAAGCAGAGAGGTGCATGCTGGGACTCCACCTACATTCTCCTTTTCATTGACTCTAGCACCCCAAACTAAAGAATGGTACTGTGCACATCCAGGGTGGGTCTTCCCTCATTAGTTAGAACTTTCTGGAAATGCCCTTACAGACAAGCTCAGAGGTATGTCTCCTAGGTGATTCCAAATGCTGTCAAATGACAACTAACCATCACATCCAGCAAAGAGCTATCAACTAGCAAGGCAATAGATTCTTGTGGAGTCCTTTAGTCATATTCTGGGTTCAGGGCTGTCAAAGAGCAACTTAATTTCTCTGAGACATCAAGACCTGAACTGTGGGTGGCTGCTGCCAGGAAATGGCATCTTGGAGTGTGATATTATAGATAGAAATGCATGTAGAGAAAAATAAAGAAGGGGGAACATGATAAAGGAAGTAGAAATTGCATGACTCATCTGGCTTCAGATATTATCTTCAAAGATATAAAAATGGGATAAATTACTCATCAAAATTAATTTCAATAACACCAGAAAAAGGTATTCAGCATCCTTGCTTCCATACATCACCAGCTCCAGTCTCCTTAGGCCAGGTCTTTGTGTGTGTGTGTGTGTGTGTGTGTGTGTGTGTGTGTGTGTGTGTGTGTGTACATGTGTATGCCTGTAGAGGCTGGGTCAACTTTGGGTCTCAACATTGATTTTTGAGATCCCTCAACATTGATTTTTGAGACAGATTCTCACTAGGGCCTGGAACCTGATAATTAGGTTAGTCTGACTGAGAGATCCAGGGATCCTCCTGTCTCTTGCCTCCCCTGTGTGGGTTTTTATGGGTGCTGTGGACTGAACTCAGGTCCTCATCTCATGCTTGCATGGCAAGCATTTTACCAAATGAGCCATTTCATCAGGCTGGCTATTTAAGAAGTAGCATATACAAGAGCTCTGTTAGACACTTCCTAAATTTCACTTGCTATCATTTTAGCTCAGATCATCTCTGATTTCCCTCCCTTTCTCTGCTTCATCAAGCTGAGGGTGGGGTGAGAGATGGTCTCGAAGGCCAGACAGACCTCGAATGGAACACTTGCTGGACTGGTCTTTGTACAGCAGACATTCACCCTCTTGCCTCACCTCCCTCGTACCTTATGTGACTCCGGGTGCTGGTAAAAAAAGCAGTGAATAAAACAAAGACCTGTTCTCACAAGTGGACATTCTAATGGAGGCTTAGACCACAACGAACAACTCAGAGAATTCCATGAGAAATCACAATGGGACCTGGGAGAGTATAACAGGCCAAAGTAATTTAGCCAAGTTTACTTAACTGTAGAATGCAGAGTAACATCACGTCTCAGGGGAAAGATGGTAAATGACATAGTACCTCCCTCCCTAATTTTTTTTAACCTTCCCCACACATTGATAGTTGGAACTGCAACATTATCTTACCATCCCGATCCAAATGCAGTAGACAGACAGAATGGTACATAGAGACATCACAACACCGACTCGTCACAGCAATAGAAAAGTAACTAAGACACCCACCCCAGGGGGTCCAAGGGACACCAGCAATCTAGGGACTATGAGGAGTGTGATATTTTTCCCCTCTAGAGTCAAGATCCACCTGCTCAGGGCTTGATTCTTGAGAGCCATTTATTTGTGTGCAGGGAAATGACTTGTGGGGGATTGGGTGAGTTAAGGGAAGTGGCCATTTAGAACTTGGCATGAAAGCATACAGATGTTTTAAGTCAAAATTATTCACAGATTATAACATTTTAGAAAACTCGTTTTTTACAATATGCTACCATTGGGGATGGGGGGTCAGGTATAGTAAACACACTTTGACTCATGATGTTTTTAGCATATGATGGTTTTAATTGCAGGCAGCGCCATCATAAATGGAGGAAAATATAGTAGTGTGGGAAAAGAGTACCAAAGCCTTTAAGACTACCATCATCCAAAATGCTGACTACTACTAGGTAAAAATGAGGAAGATTACCACCAAACATGATCATGAAGTCAAAGGTTCTTTTCCTTCCAAATGAATCCTAGTTACTTAGAGAGAGGCATGGATAGGGATTATGAAATTATTTGTTTAGTCTGATTTATTTGTGTCCTGTGACACCGTGCTTCTCAAAGTGTCAAGTGTCTAAGAATCACCTGGGGACCTTTTTAGAGACTGATTCAGAGGCATGGTGGGGGTGGTGATGGAGGAGGAGGCGCGGTTTTACTTATCAAGATTCAATCCACTGAGGACTCTGGTCCACTGACCACATGTGCACACCTGAGAATTTGCAGGGTTTACAGGATGTGCATGTGAAAACACAGCTCTCAGGTCTCCAAATGCGGCATCCGATCATAGCTAATAGGAAAGTTTCTTCTTTCTCTCAGAAGCTCCATCCATCCAGGCACACCTAGTCATGTGCTGTAGTTTAGAGAGCTAGAAGGCATCAGGAATCATGTTGTTAATCTGCCCCACTTTGGAATGACATCTATTTCACAGCTGCTAAAATACACTAAAGAAGAACAAACCAGAGTGCAGCGGCGGCAGCGGGGGGGAAGATGGCGGCGGCTGTTCCCCAGCGTGCATGGACCGTGGAGCAGCTGCGCAGCGAGCAGTTGCCCAAGAAGGACATTATCAAGTTTCTGCAGGATCACGGTTCAGATTCGTTTCTTGCAGAGCATAAACTATTGGGAAACATTAAAAATGTAGCTAAGACTGCTAATAAGGATCATTTAGTTACAGCCTATAACCATCTTTTTGAAACTAAGCGTTTCAAGGGTACTGAATCTGTAAGTAAAGTGTCCGAGCAAGTGAAAAATGTGAAGCTTAATGACGATAAGCCCAAAGAAACCAAGTCTGAAGAGACTCTTGATGAGGGTCCACCGAAATATACAAAATCTGTTCTAAAAAAGGGAGATAAAACCAACTTTCCTAAAAAGGGAGCCGTTGTTCACTGCTGGTATACAGGGACACTCCCAGATGGAACTGTTTTTGACACCAATATTCAAACAAGTTCAAAGGAGAAGAAAAATGCCAAGCCTTTAAGCTTCAAGGTTGGAGTAGGCAAGGTTATCAGAGGATGGGATGAAGCCCTTCTGACTATGAGTAAAGGAGAAAAGGCTTGACTGGAGATTGAACCAGAATGGGCCTATGGAAAGAAAGGACAGCCTGACGCCAAAATTCCACCAAATGCCAAACTCATTTTTGAAGTAGAATTAGTAGATATTGACTGAAACCAGTGCTTCAGACGACACCAACAATAAAAACTTGGCCTTGAAACTTAATGTGACTAAATAGAGCTTGCTACTATTTTAAGGGGAGAGTCAACTGGAAAATTCAAGGAGTTAAAGCTTGTTTACTTGATCTCAATTTTTGAGAAATGTAACCCCCTGGAAGTCCCTTTAAGTCTCAGATATTTTACTATAGCTGTGTAAAATATTAAAGAGAACTGCTTTTCCTTTTACCTCATATTGTAAACTAAAAGGCTCAATAAAAATGTCATGGATTGTCTTGATTAGACTTTTAAAAAAGAAGAAGAAGAACAAACCAATTAGAACTGGAGAGATGGCTCAGTGGTTAAGAACTCACATTTCTCTTGAGTTTGATTCCCAGCACCCACATCAGGCATCTCACAACCCCTAGTTCCAGGGGGATATGACACACTCTTCTGACCTTCATGGGCACCATACCCATGCACACTCACCTTTCCTCCACATATATGTAGTTAAATAAAATAAAAATAAATCTTTAAAAAAAATTAAAGAATACACTAATTAAAATACAATTTTAGGAATGGCTAAGTGCCTAATTAGAATTATTTCAGTGGTATTTTCAGTCTTTTCCCCTTTGAAATTCTGGCACTGAGGTCAATTATCCTTGGGGGAAGGGGTGGGCATTTGCTATAGAAATGTTTACTCATCTTAGTTTTTAAGAATGATATGGAAAGCCAAAATTACATCTAAGTACCCTTAGCTCCAAAGAATTTGCTTTTAAGCAAGAAAACTCAATTCTCCAAAGTACCCATTTCTTCAGAGACTTCAAGACCAGACTTAACAGGATCAAAAATCCTAGATGGTAATGATCGTAAGTGCAGAAAGATATACTTTTAAATCTCATTATAGAATAATCCCCAGTGTTCATTAATGAGCACTTTTGCAAATAAAGTATATATAAATACTACAGAATATTAGAAGCCAGTAAACATGATATAATAGATGTAACTTATTAAAATATATAATTAAGTATATTAGGTGAAAACAAATTTTTTGAGTACATGACAGTATTTTATTTTTAATAAATATAGAATGTTTGTTACACCTACCTCACATTAGGTGTCTTTAGACATGGTGCTATAGGTTATTATAATTTAATTTTTTTCCAAAGCAAATAATTTTAAAGGTATGATCCACCTAAGCCCAGATCAAGCTTGGGGCAACTTACCTATATCTCTAAATTAACTAAAATGACAACCCACCACCACCACACATGTACACACACACACACACACACACACACACACACACACACACGAACACCAACCTCATTCACTAAAACAGAATACATACAGAAAAGCTCAGGCTGACCCAAAGTCCCTAGAATCCCATTAATTCATTACAAATGCCTTCAACTAGAGTTTTGCTAAACATGCCTCAAAGCTTCAGTGAAGGAATAGAAGGAAGTTGGAGAATTGCCACCCAGTACAGGTAACCAGTAATATTTTTATGTCATTGGAAAGTGAACATCTTGGTGGCATTTCTGACAGGTTTAAAGGCTTGAGTCAGACAGTGAGAACTGCTGAGTTCCTGGGCATTGTGTTCATCTGAGTCATCTGCTCCCAGGCTCCTTCCCTCCTTGCTAGGAAGGACCATCTTCAGAGCAGAGGACTGACTGATTTCAGCTCAGGCCAAAGGTTCTTAAGTTAGAGTCCATGCCCAGGGGTCTGTAAATCATTAGAAATGAGGTGTGAAGCTCTGCATACTGATGCACACACATCTATGGGAATCAAAACTCATGCCTTTCATAATTTTCAAAGTGTAAGATGCCTGGAAAAAAAATGTTGAATTCCTAATGCACGATTTTCAAAAGTAGGAGAAGTACATCTGTGCACATCCATAATTTGTAGATGTAGAATATGTAAAAGGGATTCATACAGCCAGCTCAGATAGAGAAATATCACACAGAGCAAAAAAATCCCAAACCCTTTGAAGTACACACACAATTCTTTTATCACTAGTTGCAAATTTGACCTTCCCACCCCATTAGCTTATCCCACTGGTGGGAGCAAAAATCCCAACACCACATAAAGATGAGATGTTTCTCTGTGCTCTGTGGCAAGTGCTCTGTTATCTTCCCACACCCAGCCTGTTCCTCTGCCCCTTCTTGAAGGTGTCTCTTGATGTGGCTCTCAAGCCCGAGTGAGCCTGGGAGGAACCTGAGGCGCTTATTAACCCTGCAGATCTTGGGTACACCCCCCCAAGTCTGGAACACAATCTATAGGCTTCCTTTTCTATTTTTTCTTCACTCCTGGGGATCAAACCTAGCACAATCTGCTGTGGGATGTCCTGTATGCTGTGAATATATGTTGTTATGATTGATTGATAAATAAAACACTGATTGGCCAGTAGCCAGGCAGGAAGGATAGTGTGGGCGGGCAAAGAGAGAGGAGAATTCTTGGTGGAAGAAAGCTGAGTCAGGAGACGCTGTCAGCTGCCACAAGGAGAAGCATGATGTAAGATATGGGTAAGCCATGAGCCATGTGGCAACTTACAGATGAATAGAAATGGGATAATTTAAGATATAAGAACAGATAGCAAGAAGCCTGCCACAGCCAACAGTTTATAAGTAATATAAGTCTCTGTGTGTTTAATTGGGCCTGAGCAGCTACAGGAGCCAGGAGGACACAGGAATACTCCAGTTACAACAATCTAGTCAAGAATTCTACTACTGGGCTACCTCCTTAGCCCTCAATTTTTTGAAGCAGGGTCTCTGTAGCCCAAGTTAGTCTTAAAGTTGTGATTACCCCTGCTGGCTTCCTGCATGCTGGGAATAAAGGTGTGTATCACCATTTTCAGCAAGGCTTCTTCTTCTTTTTTAAACCTTGTTTTTATTTATTCGTTGTGTCTTTCACATCATGCCTCCCAATCCCACCCATCTCCACTCCCCCCTCTCAAATAAAACAAAATAAAATTTAAGAGAAAAAGGGGGGGGGAAGGGAAGAAAGGGAAAATCTCGCCGTGGAAGCTGCAGTGTAACACAGTGAGTCACACCGTAAACGCCCTTATCCATATATTTTTACATGCAGGCGTTCATTGCAAGGAATCATTGGTCTGGTTCGAGGCCCCTGGTCTCTGCTACACCATCAACACTGGGCCCTCACTGGGACTCTTCCTGGACATCTCATTGGTGCCCTGAGTCATGGAGATCCTGCAGCCGTGGGTCAGCCGGACCTCTCCCCGTTGTGTCCTGTTCCCCGCCTCACCCCACCCCTACCCAGTGCTCCAGCAGACCACAGATGGGGTGGATATTGGGGTGGGCCAATACATAATTCTGGTTCTGGGCCTGGGTAGTTGCAGGGTTGGTCAGCCCGCCAGCCCTTCCCTGTCCTCACCACCAGGGCGAGCTCTCCTGCACTGCCCTAGCCAGTTCAGGCCTTGCAGCAATGAGCAGAGGCCAGCTCTCCTGCGTTCACATCCTCTGGGTTGGTTCTCCCACAGCTACACCTTCAGGGCCAGCTCTACTGTGCTGCCCAGGTGAAGGGCAGCACTCTTCTGCGTGCTGCAGCTGATGGGGGGCAGGGACAGCTCTCCTGCTCTTACAACCTCTGTGCCAGCCATTCTGCCTGTCTCAGGCACTAATGGGCAGGGGGGAGGGGGCATCTATCCCCCACCCACGCCACCACGTGACAGATGAGTAGTGGGAACAACTCTCCCATGCTCACAGCTTCAGGGCTGACTCACCCACACCTCCGCCAACAGGGTCAGCTCTAATGTGCTGCCTAGGCGAGGTGCATGGTCCACTTTCCCAAGTGCTGCAGCTGGTAAGGAGGAGGGTCAGCTCCCTCGCCCACCACAGGTGGCAGGGTCAAAGGGGGGCTTCTTCCCCTTGCCCTCACCACCACATGGCTGACGAAGGGGGTGTGGCCAGTTCTCCCACTCTCACACCCTCAGGGCTATCTCACCTGACCTCTGCAACAGGGTCAGCTCTACTGTGCTGCTTAGGTGAGGAGCAGGGCACTTTCCTGAGTGGTACAGCTGGCAAGGAGGAGGGTCAGCTCGTTCTTCTGTCATGGGCTGTAAGGGGCGAGGGGTAGGGGGGCAAAGGCTTCCATTTTTAATAAGCTTCCTAAAGTGTCCTGATCCAGGTGATTACCCTCCTATACCATTTGTGGGGCAAGCTAGCCTACTGTAAACCCTCTTTCTGGATCCACTGAAGCAATGACCTCTCTCCTTTGGAATAAATCACCTCCCTTCCTTCCTGTCACTGGAGTGAGACCTATCTGCCATCTAAATGCCCCCTGTTTATTTCTTGACTGGGTGGTATCACCCTGCCTTGTTTATTTCAGTCAAATTTTCCAGACTACATCCTCATGAAAGGCTTTTAAATGGGTCACACTCCCTTGAAACACAACCATATGTGTTCCGAGCAGAGATGCCACTTAACGCAGTAATTAGAAGTGGAACACAAGCAGATTTCTTCACAACCTCATCAGTGACAAGGACTAATGACTGTAATGAATGAAGAGTTTAATACATTCTATTAGAGGTGATGACCAGAGGTGTGATCAAGTACTAGCAATGAATCTAATCATCGAATGTCAATGCTGTATTACCCATTGGTCTGAAACCATCACACGCATCTCTTTAAGAGAGTGAAGTTAGCTGCAAGACAACATCAAGGCCAGGATCATTAGACTGCTCCATCAGTGACTTCTGCAGGGGGAAGAAATTACAGAAACTGTCAAGAATAGCAAGGGGGTTTCCTCGTAGGGCCGAAAGGCCAATCATTTGTTTGCCGAGTTCACTGTGAAGTCTAATGAGAAAATTTCATCAACAAATCTGAACTCTTGAGGAGGAGCTCTTTACAGAATTCTAAGGAGTTTTAATTAGCATGCAGCTAAGCCTCATTAATTGGGATTCTACAAACAGAAAATTTATAATTTGTTCGGAAACCACAATAAAGGAGAACTTTGTGCTGTAAAGAACAGCCCTTTAAAGTAAATTAATGAGATAAATAAAACTGTTCAGGACATATTTAGCTTTAATGAGCACTACGTTTTGGTGCTGAAGATCATTCAGTTGAGATGATCTGTTTGTGGCTATGGCCTCGGTAAACAATTCAGCCCCTTGGGCTCCTGTTTTCTGGTCCAGAACTCTCTTCACCCCATTGATCACTACTGATGGGCTCTCTGTGAGTCAGAAGTGCATCTTGCAGTACTCGGTATAAACGAATGAGTTGGCTAAAGCCCAAATGCTCTGCAAGTGTACTTGGTGACCCAGAGTTCACACAACTGCTCTGCCCTTTGCTTTGCAAACTTACCTATGCTGCTTTGGCTGCTATGGTTGCAGTCACATCTGCCACTGCCCCCTGGACCAGACCCAAAGCATCTTAAAGTGGACCCAGTTTTTAGTGATGAGGGTTCTGTTATCTCCCCCCTTTTTTTAAGTGCTAAGAATCGAACCTAAGGCCTCATATATGCTAGGTAAGCACTCTATCACTGAGCTACATCCCTAGCCTGCACTGTGCTGACTTTTTGGGGACAGGAGGAGCTGGATCTTGTCCATCATGCACTCTATCTTGGGGACTCCTAGATTGGGCAAATATCACCCCAGAAATAATACCTAAAGAGAATGCAACATTCATAGCATCTTTGAGAGGTGGGAGTGTTCAAGTAGATGTTAAGAAGTAAATCCAAGGGAGTTCTCTACAAGGCCAGTGGGATGGATGCCAGGATGGTTCATAAGGCACCATTTGCCTAGAGAATCCCTTGGCCTGGGATATGACCCTCACCCTAAAAAACTCACTATCTGGCTTGTTGCTGTAGACAGGGCAGATAAGTTTCTGGGAGATGAGAGTAGATGATTCATATTAATCAAAGATGAACTAAAGATGCTCATTCACGAAATCTGACATATAAAGGTAGTGACTGTCATACTGAGGGCTTCCTGTCAGTAAATTAGTTCCCAATGACATAAATTACATAGAAAGTCAAATCCAACCAGCATGCTGCTCAGTCACCATGAAAGCCGAACAAAAGTGATAACTAATGAATTCTGATATCACGTCTACATCAGGAAGGCAGTACATTGAGCACTTGCGTGCTTCCTACCTTTGATGGCTAGGGTTAATTGTAAACTTGAATCTAGAACCACCTGGGAAATGGTCATCTAGGCATGTCTGTGGAAGATAATCTTGATTACATAAGTTGAGGTGGGAAGGCCTGTCCACTATGGGTGGTGCCATTCCCTGGCTTGGATCCTGTGTAAGTGGAAAGAGGGAGCTGAGGAGCATGCCTGCAAACGCGATGTGACCACAGCTGCTTCAATCATTGTACACCTGGATTTGTCTGTGTGATGCTTTTCAGAAGCATCTTAATTGACTTGAGATGTACCTGCCATGCAGACATCCATTCTGACAGTCTTTGAGCTTGGATATTCTTTTCCCTGCATGGTGTCAGAAGACACTACATATCATGGCCTCCAGGGTTTCCATCTTGTTCCATGGGCTGCCTGGTCTCAAACTTTAATTAGCATCAGAACAACTGGTATTGTTCATCTGGAAGAAGGCAAACATAGAACTCACCTGATGCCATACACAGAAAACAATCTAGATCTTGTTGGAAATATACATCAATCAAGTTTTCAGGATAGAAGTAGACATTTCACATAATTCTGGAGGTACGAGATGGGAGGCTTTACATCACAAAAGGATGGCAGACATTTGATTATTAAAGATGGTTCATCAAAATCAGAGAAACAATGCATGGAAATGAAAAATACTTGCATAACCAATGGCAAAGATTATGCAACATGCTAATTAATGAAAATCCCACAAATGGGTGAGAAAAAGCCACTTTATGGGATAAAGGGGAAAATATATGGACAGAGCAGTTTGTATTGAAATGCACAATAAGCAAGAAAACATGCTCAAACTCACTAGCATTATCAAGACAGGAATATTCTTCACACACACACACACACACACACACACACAACCACAAAATGTAAAATGTGATAGCACTGAATGAAGACAAAGGATAATGGAGAGAAAGGTGCCGTAGGTGGAAACATAGAGTCAACCCTCATTCTTTGTGGATTCTATATTTATCAATTTGCCAACTCACTCAACTTTATTTACAAACCCCGAATCAATTCTTGCAGCACTTCCGTGGTCATCTGAGTCACTCACAGACATGCTCAGAGTGTCAAAACTATGAGTCACTCAATAGCTGTGTCCCCAGCTGAAGTGGGGAAAGGTGACACTCTGCCTGGTTTCAGTCCCCATACTATAAATAAGTGTCCTTTGTGTTGCCAGCTTTGTCCTCCCGTTTCCTTCGATGGTGTGTCAATGTTTTTAAATGACTGACCTCTCCAAGCCAGGTCCTGCCCGGCTGTCTGGTGTTCCTAAGTACAAGAAGGCTAGACAACATGTTATGAAGAAACTACATGTGCCAGAGGAGCTATGATCATGTGTGGGCTCTATTAGTGGATCAACAATGTGCAATGAGTTTGATCCCTAATGTAAGGTATGGCCAGAGGCTTGCAGGAACTTCATCTGTATCTCCTTTAGGGCTAATCATTGATATATTAATTCTATGTATTTTATACTAATATAATGGTCTCATGTTTGGGTTCTTTAATGTTCAAGGTAGTTTTATAAAATATAACTAAGCAGAATGATGATTGCTGACTGAAATTTGCCACAGGCTTTTAGGAAAATAATGTTGCCATGTGAATAAAATTGAAACTCTGCCTTTTAATTCTAGAAATATTTATCATCTCTGCTAACTTATCTCCTCTCATAAAGGCATTATTTGTAATGGCAATGAAATCAAGTACAAATGACACTAGGAAACACCCTGGTGTTTGTCTGTGGGGCAATGCATCAGTATTTTAAAATCTACAAACTTCGGAAAATTACATGGCAAGTAAAAAATACATGTGCATAATTCCTCAAAATGCTTTTTAATTTTCCATTATGCCATTTGTTGATTATCATGCTAATATTTAGTCTTAGATGGAGTTTATCTTCCATGTTGGACTACATTTCTAGAAACCTAAAACAGGTGTGTGTTTGTGTTTGTGTGTATGAATGTTTGTGTGTATGTGTGTGCAATGATTTTTCTTTATGATTTGAGAAAAGTAACATTTTAAAATGTTATACATACATATTATGACCCAGAATATCTCTCTATATATCTATATCTATATCCGTATATCTATCTATCTATCTATCTATCTATCTATCTATCTATCTATCTATCTATCTATCTATCTCTATATATGTATATATAACAGAAGGAAGAAGTTAAAACAAAATAACCATAAGCATAAACCCTACATAACTATGCACTACACAAAGTTCTGCCTCTTGGACCTGCAAGCACCTGGTGGTATCCAAAAGCAAGATAGAGCTGTACATGTGTGCTTTTATTTAGTCATATCATAAATCTCTGGGTCAGATTCTTACTCAGCTCTGTACATAGACATAGTGACCACCTAGACCTGATAGCCTTCCCCTCCAAGGCTGAAGACAGTAAGGTAAGACTTGGGTGTTTTTTCAGGACTGAATAGTCAACAGATTGTAGCCACCAGCTTTCATAGTGTCCTGTTTGGGCCACAGAAACAGCCTAGGTTTCCCTGCCATTGCCTGACAGAAGGAGCCACTGCCTTTTCACTTCCTAGCAGAGTCATTTTCTGCTGTAGCCACTTGGATCCCAGGATCAGCCACCTTTGTAGATAGGTCATCCCATGATGAGACTGCCCCCCTGTAGGTGGCAGCAATTACTCCATGAAGGGAACTGGAGGTATTCCCCCTTAGCAGAAGCAACTACTCGTGTGCTATGGAACAATCACTTTGAACACTATGAATATGTATTCCTCGTTTTGCTAATAAAAAACTGATTGGCCGATAGCTAGGCAGGAAGAGATTGAGCATGAGAGCCAGACTAGGAGAAAGAGGAAGGGTGGAGTCAGAGAGTCGCCAGCAAATGCAGAGAAGCAAGATGAGAATGCCATACTGAGAAAAGGTACCAAGCCATGTGGCTAAGCATAGATAGAACTATGGCTTAGTTTAAGTGTAAGAGATTGTTAGTAATAAGCCTGAGCTATCGGCCTAGCATTTATAATTAATGTAAGACTCTGTGAGGTAATTTGAAAGCAGCTGCCAGGATAGGGAGTGGGCAGTCAGGACAGGAAACCTCTGATTACACTCATGATGGGAACCAAATTGCCCACTTCAAGTAATAATGACTTCGCCAGGCCCTGGCAGAACCAGACCTTAGATAATGCTCAACCAACCCCGGCTGATCAAAGTACCAGCCACCACAACTCTCCCCTGTGAACCTGAAACCCATGACAGCTCCCTAACAGACAGATAATGATGTCTGGTCCCTTGTCTTCCCAGTAGGGTGACAGTGACTAGAATCCCTTGCATGTTTCCCACATTACTATCTGCCATCTAATTTTGGGGGCCAAGTGGTTGGACCTGGCACAGCTCCCCAAACTTGGGCCTCCTATGACCTAGGAGTCCAACAAAATTATACTTACGTTTATGCGATTGTGGGGAATGTGATTAAAAGGCCTCATCAGACAGCTAGTCCCATTACTCAGGCAGAAGCACCAAGTCCAGTAACATTTACTTCTCTTGTGATCTCACATTCTTGCATTCTGAGTTGTGTCTGTAGAGATTAGGCTGTGCCCTACTCAGAGTTACTCCATAGTACACAAGACAGGTTTTCAGGCTGTGTCTTGCCTCAGAAGACAAGCAGAATTTCAGTCCACTTTGAGCACAGATGTGGATGCAGGATGACTCCCCACCTTGTTGTGCACACCAACACCAGTACCTGCCCAGCACCACCCAGGAGGCCACAGGCTGATGACTTACCCTAAAAGTAGAAAGGGTACCACTCTGTCCTATACATTTAGCAAAGTCAATTGGGACCCTATGAACACATGCATATCAAAATCCTATCAGGAGAACCGGGCCCATGAATTATCAAACACACCAGACCAATGAAGAATGCAACTCCCTCCCCTGGGTTCCATATGAAGGAGGACATCTAACACCTCAGTGCGTATGGCTCCACCAACCTGTCATCTGGCCACTGACAGGCAGAAAATTCCCAACTGTACCAGGCACTTGGTCTTGCTTCGCTCCCCACGGCTAGCATGGCCCACTCAAATGGCTGACCATTTGTCCATCTAGTCCTGATCCTTCTCTTTATGGTTTCAGATTATGCCTTGAAAACTTAACTCAACCCTGAGGCTAGGCTCAGCTTTGGCCCAGTGGCTTGAATGGCTGGGTCTCCAGCAGCCACTCCCTAACAGAGTTCTTTATCTAGCCCAGGTCCTTCAGAGAATCTGCACATCTCCTGGCTTTCTGCCTATGTAAGGCCTCTTTGAGCTCCCTGAATTATGATGCAGCCTCCTTAATTTTTTGTAGTCATCTCTCTCTCTCTCTCTCTCTCTCTCTCTCTCTCTCTTAGTGAGGGTTTTATCACTATAAAGAGATACCATGACCATGGCAACTCTCATAAAGGAAAACATTTAGTTAGGGCTGGCTTACAGTTCAGAGGTTTAGTCTGTTATCAGCATGGTGGCACATGGGCAGACATAGTGATGGAGAGGTAGCTGAGAGTTCTACATCTTGATCCACAGACAACAGAAAGTGAACTGTGTCCCACACTGGGTGTAGCTTGAGCATATAAGACCGCAAAGCCCACCTCCATAGTGACACACTTCCTCCAACAAGGCAACACCTCCTAATAGTGCCACTTCCTATGGTCCAAGCATTCAAACAAAACACGTGAGTTTATGGGAGCCATACCTATTCAAACCACCCTCTCTCTCTAACACATGTATGTATGTATGTATGTATGTGTAATGTGTACTATGTGATGTGAGAGTTAATATTTATTAGCAGTTAAGACTGAAATAAAAGAACTGTCTTTTCCATAGTCAGTTCTCAAGAGATCTGGCAAGCTGTAGCCAATGAAACTTGTGAATTCATCCATGTTCAGTGAATTCTGACACCGTGGAAGGGTACAAAGTGTCTGTGTCTGACAGTGTACTTATGACAATGTTCTTCTTCAGTCACAATACATCCATTTTGAAATAACCAAGGAGAAACTATAAAAACAGAAATTCTATGGAATGGGAACACAATGCAAGTTCTTTGGAACCATCCCAATCATTTTCAGAGCTCATGTACTGGAGAACTTCATCCTACAGGCTTTTTAAGGAAACCTTCTATGGGTCATCTTCTCTGCACACTGTGAGAAGCTCTGGACCAGCATCTCCTTGTCCACAGGCATGTTGCCTATGGAGACACAATTGATGAGACTGTTCCAGCTGACTGCAGCTGTCACCCCATCCCATCCTATCTCCCCGAGCCAGCTCCCTATCACCCTGACTGGAGTTTGGGGTGGTCTCAAACTTTTTAATCAAACATTGACTAATAATCTGCTAAAGCCACCCATTGTCTGTAGATTTTACTAATTTGGTCCTTAGCAGCCACCTTGATTTTCCTTATAGAAGAGGTTGGAGGAAGGAGTCTACTGACAGACAACTTTACAACTTTCCTCACAAAGGCTCTTAATAGGACAGGAGAGGCCACCACTGTCAAGTGAAACTCATATCCTTTGAGGGCCTTTTCTGTCCACTGCTGAAGAATCTGTTTATCTCCACCATGAGGGCAAAGCTTGTTTTAAAAATATACATTTATTGGTTAGAGACATGGTCCAGAAGGCAAAGCGTGGGCCATGAAAGTGTGAGGAACACATCCCCAAATCCATGAGAATGTCAGGAGGGCGTGGCAGACTACCAGCAATCAGGAGCAGAGACCAGGATGCCAGGAGTAGGCCAGCTAGCCAGCCTGGCTATGTCAGTGAGTTCTGGGATCAGTGAGAGATCCAGTCTCAAAAGATAAGGTGGGGACTGAGGAAAACACTCAACATCAACCTCTGTCCTACACACAATACATACCCGACACACATATACGCCCACACACATACATACACACCATATACACATACACAGGCAAAAGAAAAGAAATCTCACTTCTGAAACTCAAAGAGAAATCTGTTGCTCAAAGTAAAAATGATTTGTCTTACCAAAGGTTCGCAGACAACAAAAAAGGGAAGCACACATCCGAACATACAGCAAAAGGAGTAAAGCCCTTCAGTTTTTCAGGGTTGATCAACTCTTTATTGTATTTCTGCAGGTTCATTACTTCACCAGAACTGTTTTCAGCCAGAGAGTATCATTTTGGAGTTAGGGTAATTACTGTTTCCTTAGATCCCCCACTTGTAAGACCTGCAATTTAGTGTGCACACATTTGTAGTCTCCTCTACCTGCGAGTAAAATGATCTTTAAATATCTTGTTGCATTTCACACTTAAAGAGCCTGGGAAGAAATTTGCCTTATATGGTAGGATCCTTCTCTTTATGAGCCTGATAATTTATTGTGTTGGGGCTAGGCATTACATTTGTTTTGTGGTTACCACAGTAACTAATAAGTGTTAAAATCAATATCACAGTCTCCAGGAACACATCTCTGGTCCCATAAGACATCTGCGTTTAGAGAAAGTATAGTTCACACTGAAAGCCCCAGAAAGGTGGGCTGGACCAAAGGTGTCTTCCTTTGGGAGAAGCATGTGTCTTCCCAGGGAGGTTTTGAGCACACCCTTCAAGGTGTCTGGAATGGAAAGATGACCTATGGATGTGTTACATTTCAGTCCACATAGTTCTGGAGAGAACTGGAGACCAGTATATAAAAATATACATTTTTATGAACTGCCAGGAGATACCTTGAGACAACAGAATTGTATACCATTTTAGTATTTGGGATTCCTTCCATCTTTGAGAGCCTTGAGAAGATCTTCAGCAGATCTGAGGGATACTTGGGTACTCAGAAACAGACCTGGTCTCAGAGGGAGAAAGGATGCATGAAGACCATGCCTCTCTGATCGACTGACCCATCCAGAGTCAGGAAGGAGTTCATGGATGTTTCAGTCTGAACGCCGACTAGAAAAGGAGGATGCGCTTGCAAGGGAGGCAACTGGAGATAGATTGGATCCAAACACATTACACGGATGCATGCTAGTAAATAAAACAGTTAACTACAAAAGAAAAGGGCGGTGTGTGGCCAGGAGCTCCTGGTGCTGAAAACAGCCTTGGGAGCAACACACTGCCGAGGTCCGACAGCAAAGCCAGAAACACAAACAAGTCGCCACTGGCCTTTGGTTTTGACTTTATGGAAGTCCCTAGAAGGAAGGCTTTCTAGTGAAGTGGGGAGAGGCCCAGAAAATGGAATAGCTGAGCCCTAATCACAACAACTGAGTTTGTGAATGTGCGCAAATCAGAACTTTTCTCAGATGTTCTGTTTCTCACTGGCCAGTGGGCCTCCATTCTAAGAGCGCTACGCCGGAAAGGCTCACACCTGCGTGGCTTCCTTCTACCGTTCCCAGCTTCCTTCCTTCTTCCCCATTCCTGACAACAGAACTGTGTCTGTGTTCTTCTGGGTGGTACACACGCAGTCAAGCAAGCTTACCACCAGTTCCTGTTTGGAAGATTTGTTTTTCTTTTTCTTCCTTTCCTTGTTTTTTGGTTTTTTTTTTTCCTGCTAATATTTGAGTATGCCACAGGGAAAAAGACAAGATGGTCAGAGCCCACATCACACCTTAATAGCTTTTCAGATAATCAGTTCATATTATCTCGTTGGGGGGGATGTAATTTGTAAATAGGAAAGTGTACAATTTATGTACATACAGGTGCTAGATAGGAAATAAGGATTCTAGGACTCTTTTTATTTAATTTTTTTTTTTTTAGTTTGTCCCTTTGCAAAGAAGACTCATATACATTCCAGACTGGCATTAAACTTATAATCCTCCCCCTTCTGTTTCCTAGTACTTAGATTTTAGGAGCGTGCCATCATACCTGGCTAGGATTAATTATTTTGTTTGTTATTTGAGACAGAGTCTCTTGTGGTCTATACTAACCTTACACTCACTATGCAGTTAAGGCTGGCCTTACACTCTTCGTTTTCTTGCCTTCACACCCTCAGTGCTAGGATTACAGGTGTGGGCCAATATACTCAGTTAGGATTGATTTCTAAACGATGCTGTTTAAAAACTTTTCTGGTCAATGAAAGGTTTCCATTAGACTCTCTCCCCTGAGCTCAATACAACTCAAAAATTGCGTGAAAGACAAATGGGCAACACTTCCCAGAAAGAAATTGGTCCCCGTGATAGTACCAAGCTAGCCAGCCTCCCACCCAGGGCCTCAACATTGATAAGCATGTTCTGATAACACACTGGCTCAGAGACACACTTAGGCCATCACGAAAAAGGCTGTGTTCAATATACTCAGTTTTAAGTCATAACATCGAAAAAGGGGTGTCAAATGAAAACAAACCCACACATTTAGGTGAGGAGAGGCTTTATTTTAAAGTATCTTTCCAAGGGAAACAGTATCTTCTATTCAATGTGAATAGTGTCCTTATCCTAAATCACTGGGTGCCCAGATCAGAAGGAAATAGATTCTTTTTTAATAGGGAGGAGGAACAAGGCTAGGAGGTGGCCATTATGGGGGATGCTGCAGTTTGGAGTTGAATTTGGTTCCCAGGGTGGGGATCTTTAAGAGCTGGGATCTTGTGGGAGGTCTTTAAATCATTGGAGGGGGTTGCCCTGTAGCATGAATCTTAAAACGTCCTATGAATGAAAACAAACCTGGAGCCAGGTATTGGGGTGAATGCTGGAAGATCAGAGAAGCAGAACAAGCCACAGCCACCTCACCTTGCTAACTCCTCTGCTGATCCTGTTTCCTCAGACTGGAAGCTTCTGAGTCCTCAACCAAATGGATCTCAGCTGAACTGTTTCTTGAAAGCCTGAAGCTTATCCAGACTCTAGTTCCTGGTCCTCATGCCTTATATACCTTTCTCCTTTCTGCCATCACTTCTTGGGATTAAAGGTTCACTTCCTGGGATTAAAGACATGAGTCACCATGCCTGGCTGTTTCCAGTGTGGCCTTGAACTCACAGAGATCCAGGTGGATCTCTGCCTCTGGAATGCTAGGATTAAAGGTTTGTGTGCCACCATTTTCTGCCCTCTGGACCTAGTGGCTGTTCTGTTCTCTGACTCCAGATAAGTTTATTAGGGTGCACAATATTTGGGGAAACACAATATCACCACAGTGCCCTTGAGGGGGGCTATGAGGCCCTGGCCTGTTCTTCATTTATTTTTCTTCCTGGACTTAAAGAGAAAGGTTATGTTCCAGTTGTGATCGTTTCTCTCACCACAGGCCCATGCTGTGGGGCAGTCACTCAGGGCTGGGGATTTCGGAGTTGTGAGCCAAAACAAACCCATTCTCTTTGCAACTCTAACATCTCATGTGCATTTGTCATCACTACAGAAAGGTCAGAACACAGAGAACTGGTGAGTGGTCAGTCTTGGCGGTGGGGCGGGAAAGGTGTCTCCTCTGCCTTCTGTGGAGATGCTCTGGGAGACTGACTCCCCAAGGGAGACCTTGCCTTGGAGGAGGTGGGATTGGGGGGTGGATTGGAGGAAAGGGCTGGGGAGTGGGAGGAGGGAGGATGGGGGAATCCATGACTGATATGTGAAATTAATTTAATTATAAAATAAAAAATTAAAAAAAAAAAAGAATGGGATGCGCCAGCGACAAACCGCAGTCTGAATGCTCATGTCTATACAAGCACCGCTCTCATCCTTAACCAGAGAAGCTTCTCCTTGCAGTGAATACAAAGACTCATGGCTGCTCAGATGTTTAGAATGAATGGCAGGTGAGTGCTCAACCACAAACAGGACATTTATACCACTTGGAGCACAGAAGAGGAAGCAGAGAGAATGTAAGAGCTGAGATAAGGAGAGGGGCTTCCAAGTGGTATCTTCAGGGCATGACACAGCCATTCCAAGCTTGATCCTGCAGCGGCTATGATTGCCTACACTGGACCTGCACATGACTGGACATGTCAGCTGCCAATCAGGGATTAGGGAGGACCCATGGAGTCCCACTTCTTCTTGCTGAACTACTGATGACTGATGGATTCTGGGGGAAGGATGGTCACTGCTTTCAGTTGTGTGCCAAATCATGAGCCCACCAGACAGCAAGGGACAGTTCTAAAGCCTTGGCTACACTGATGGCCCTGGCTAAAACTCAGTGGGTCACAGAACAAAAGGTGTAAAGGAGGGGGAGGGGCAGTGGTGGGAAGAAGAAAACAGGCAGTGAGGAGTGAAAGCAAGCAGAATGGGATGTCAGCCAGCAAACTTAACCAATCAAAACTGAAAAGAAAGAAAGGGATGTCCCACACCCAGTCCTGGCTCAGCCTCAGGGATGGACCCAGCTCAGGGGCCCTTGGAAAAGAAGAGCAGCTTCACAACAGTTTGGTTAAGTTGAATTAGTGTCAGCTAGGAAACAAAGAATGAGAATTTGGAGGTTGTGTGTCTGTCCTTACAGGTCAGCAAGAGGCTGTTCTGCGGGTCTGATACACAGCATATGGGGATGGAGATTCTTGGCCAATGGGGATGGAGATTCTTTGCCTATGGGGATGGAGATTCTTTGCAGCAAGTTGTTTTTCTAGAACACAAAACTGTTTTCCTAGAAGCAGAAGACCCAGGTATAGTTAACTCAGTTAGGGGTGAAGGTAGATTTCTGCATAAGCCCAAACTACTGAGGCTGGTGACTGAACCTCACTATGGAGGGCCGTGTTTTATCTCACACAGGGAAACTGTAGCAGCTGCTGCTTCATTGACAGTGCTCTGATAGAAATCTGAGAATCTACCCTTCTACACTGACTCTCAAGATGCTGTTGAAGAAACCTGGTGAGGCAAATGTCTTGAAGAAGGTTGTGTTTTTCTCTCAGATACTGCTGTTGTGCAGGACCAGTTCATAGGACCCCCTTACCAGCTTGAATGGATGGCAAAATAGAGTGCAATTAGAGATAAAAAGAAGTATGTCACTTAGCTAAAGATACAAGGAAGTCTGTGGTAGTTTGAATGTATTGGTTTCCATAATCTCACAGGGAGTAGCAACTATTAGGAGGTGTGGCTTGGTTGGAGTAGGTGTGGTCTTGTTGGAGGAAGTGTGTCACTGTGGGGGCGGGTTTTGAGGTTTCATATACTCAAGCTACTGCTAGTGTGTCAGTCGATTTCCTGTTGTCTCAGCTTCAGCATCACCTCTGCCTGCACACCGCCATGCTCCCTGCCACGAAGATAATTGACTGAACTCTGAAACTGTAAGGGAACCCCTTCAATTAAATGTTTTCTTTATAAGAGTTGCCATGGTCATGGTGTCTCTTCACAGCAATAAAAACCCAAACTAAGACAAGGTCCCAGAACATCTCTTCCCTCTTGTTAGAAGCACCCAAGAGTAACATCCAAGAAGCATTCACAGAAAGTCTTAAGAAGCAAATCTCTGCCTGCTTGGTGCTTCCAATGTAGAATATAAGGAAGTCTTGTGAAGAATCAGGACAGCAGCCTAAAGAAATGCAGCTAATTGCAGAGAGCTCACAGGTAAGGACTAACATGGGAAAATATAAAATAGTCCTGCACATTTCAGAAAAACATGGTCCCAGTGTAGGAGAACTGACCCCCAAATGTAGGAGTACCAAAAGATGGAATAAAGAGAAGACAAACCCAGGATTGTTTGAGGCACAATCAATGAGAGGCTTGTGGATGAAGCGTGTCTATGGGACCATCAAGATAGAATGGCCCCTGAATCCTGAGAAAGGAAGAAAAGGTTTTACTCACAGCCAGTCAGTAAGTACTGGGTTCATTTCTCAAACTATGACGACTGTCAGTAAAGAAACAACCTAAGCAAAAATAGCCAACGGAAAATGCTTGACTAACTATCTTGACTTAATTTTTTTTTTTTTTTTTTGCTTAGTTCGGGCTGCATGCCAGAGTTACCTGGTAGCCAGATGGAAGCTATGACCAAGATGGCTGTAGACACGGCAAGCTAGATCCCCACACCGGGAATGCTGGTCCTCCTGACATTCCTCTCCCCCCAACTCCTCCCCACATTCCCCACTTTACTTGGCGATGGGATATGGTTAGTTCACTGGAGCCTTTCAGGAAGCGACTCTGGGGAGACACATGTACATGGTCCTAGTTTTGTGTGTTTGCTTTCCTCTGAAGTGTCGTGAAAAGGTCAAGACAATGCACCTGCCTCCATGCACAGTACACACACTGACAACCCTTAGAACTGGGTTTATCCCACATCTATGGAAGCAGCAAAACCCTACAGAGGGGCATCTTCTTTGTTCCATTGAAAAGACTGGAAGATCATTCCTAGTCAGCAGGTGCTAGGTCGGGGCTTTTCTTGTACCTTTCAACATTAAGACGAGTGATAAACAGAGAACTAGGAAACAAATGTTGGTTGAGCTTAGGAAGAGATGCCATAGAGAGCAGGAACACAGAATTGTAAAAGTTTACTCAATTGCTGATGTTTCATTGGAGAATTTCCAGATGCAATATGCTTGCCAAATTTTTAGAAATCTCAACTATGTTCAGCTACCTGCAACATCTATCCACAGCTCCTGCTGACAAAAACATTGCTGCTTGGCTCCATAAATCAAACACAATCTGCCTCCAATTTTCCCATTACCCTCCTCTCTGATGAAACTGCTGGTGGCCAGCTAATAGGCAATTCAGAGAGGTCGACTGGGCTGAAGGATCTTTGATTAGATTCCGTTATCAATGTAAGTACAAGGCTACACAGCCAACCATGAGCCTCATTAGCCATGCTGTGTCCTCCAGGGCATTGCCTAGGGATACATGCTTCAGAAATCCTGGTGCAGAGCCCTCCAAATGGGTGCAAGGGAGGGGTCTGTAACTGAGGTAAGTGAAGTCATTGGTCTTTGTGACCCTGGCTTTTCTTAGGCACCGCAAGATCTGGGGCTAGGGGATTTCTTCCCTAGGGAATGCATTGTCTCTGCTTTATTTTCTTTGACAACAGTTTTAAAATTTCTAAATCCACCTTAGGGTAAAATCTGTTAGATTCTGCCATGCCTCTCTCCAATAAGCTAGGATTCACCTGTCATGAATTTATCAGCTTTGTCTAGTTGATTTGAAAAATTAAAAAAAAAAAACCTGTGACAGAACAAAACATGAATAGACTCGTGTGTGTGTGTGTGTGTGTGTGTGTATATTTATTTATTTATTTATTTACTTACTTATTTATTTATTTATTTATTTGGATACATCTATTATTTTACATCCTGGCCGCAGACCCAGTATGAGAAGTAGAGTCCCAAATGCCTGTAAAAGAGCCAGAGACAGCCCCTGCTCCCACTGTTAGGAGTCCCACAGGAGCACCAAGCTACACAACTGTAACACGTATGCAGAGGGCCTCAGTCAGTCCCATGCAGGCTCTCTGATTGTCCATTTAGTCTCTGGGATCCATTAGGAGCCCAGGTTAGTTGATTCTGTGAGTTTTCGTTGGTATCCATTGACCCCTCTGGCTCCTACAATCCTTTCTCCTCTTCTGCAGGATTTCCTGAACTCTGCCTAATGTTTGGTTGTGGATCTGCATCTGTTTCCATCCTTTTCTGGATGAAGCCTCTCTGATGACAATTGGGCTAGGGACCAATCTTGTAATAGGAGGTGGCCAGTTCAAGCTTTATATCTGCTACTGCTAGGAGACTTAGCTGGGTTCATCCTTGTAGATTCCTGGGAGATTTGCTGGCACCAGGTTTTTTAACTGACCCGGAAATGTCGCCCTCATTCCAGTAGTCCCCCCATTTCAATACTATCCCCTTCCATCCTCCCCACCTCCACCTGATCACTCATGTTCCCATCTCTACTTGTCCTCGGTCCATTTATGAAATCTCTTCTATTTCTCCTTCCCAGGGAGATCTGGCATCCTCCCATGAAACCTCCTTGTTACCTGGTCTCTCTGGGCCTATGGATTATAACATAGTTATCCTTTGTTTTACAGCTAATACCCACTTAATACCATGTTTGTCTTTCTGGTCTGGGTTACCTCACTTGGGATGATCTTTTCTAGTTCCACCCATTTGCCTTAAAATTTCCTAGTGTCCTTGTTTTTAACAGCTGAGTAATACTCCATTGTGTAAATGTACCCCATTTCCCTTATACATTCCTCTGTTGAGGGACATCTAGGTTGTTTCCAGGTTCTGGCTATTACAAATAAAGCTGCTATGACATAGTTGAGCAAGTGTCCTTGTGGTGTGATTGAGCATCCTTTGGGTATATGCCCAAGACTGGTATAGCTGGATCTTATGGTAGTTTGATTCCCAGTTTTCTGAGAAACCTCAACACTGACTTCCAAAGTGGCTGTACAAGTTTGCACTCCCACCTAAAATGGAGGAGTGTTCTCCTTACTCCACATCCTCTCCAGCATGAGCTGTCACTTGTGTTTTTTGATCTTAGTCATCTCAGAGTCATTTTGATTTGCATTTCCCTGATGGCTATGAATGTTGAACATCTTCTTAAGTGTTTCTTTGCCATTTGAGATTCTTCTGTTGAGAATTCTCTATTTAGATCTATATCTCATGTTTTAATTGGATTATTTGGTTGGTTGACATCTAGTTTCTTGAGTTCTTTATATATTTTGGAAATCAGCCCTCTGTTGGATGTGGTGTTGGTGAAGATATTTCCCATTCTATAGGCTGCCATTTTAGATCCATATCTATCACCCTGCACAAAACTGAAGTCCAGATGGATAAAAGACCTCAACATAAATCTAGATACACCGAATCTGATAGAAGAGAAATTGGGAAATAAGCTCAAGTGCATTGGTACAGAAGATAACTTCCTGAACAGAACACCAATAGCATAGGCACTAAGATCAACAATTAATAAATGGGCTCTCATGAAATTGAAGTTTCTGTAAGGCAAAGGACACTGCCAATGAAGAGACTTTTAAATAATCATTAGTTTTTCTAAGCAATACAGTATAGTATAACAACTATGTACACAGCATTTAGATTTTGTTAGCCATTATAGGTAATGCAGCGTGTATTTAAGGTATGTTGGAGTACATGCATAGTTTTGGTGCAAACACTCTGACATTTTATGTATAAGGGACTTGAGGATCCCCAGATGTTATGGTAGATTCCTGGGACCAGACTCCACATACACCAAAGACAGACCACACTCAAATCCGCTGTGTTATAATCATTGCATAAGGACAGTTTTCCAAAAGCTCCAAAAAGCTAGCCTAGAGCAACATGATTTGCTCATGGATGGAGCTAGTGTCTTGACTTTGATCCCCTTGCTAGTGTCTGGCTTCTGAGCACAGTGGGTCAAGGCACAAACAGAGAGAACCTTCTGGGATACCAGCTATTGAGTGTTTCTCTCCCCAAACAAAACGTGACTGGTGTGGAGGATTCGCTCGCAGTGTGGAGAGGGGAAAGGTTTTCTGTTGGCCCACCTTTACACAATTCTATCACTTAGCTCAGAGCACTCAGTAATTGGGTTCAAACATATCAATTTATAGAATTGTAAGGGAACTGCCAATATAAATATTTTACTATGAAAGTGCCATGTGTTAAGCAGTCACACATTTCAGTTTATAAAGCAACAGCACCTGAAGGTCAGAAGTGCAAATGCTCCACCAGTGTCTTGTTCTTCCTCTGCCTCGCTCTGGGCAAATTAATTCCTTCCCCACTCCTGTTTTATCTTCTAGACTGTATCAGCAGGTTTTAGCTCTGGCTTAGCCAGCACCATTGGGTAACTCATGTTGACAGTCAAGGTGTCTTGTTCACTCAGTAGAAACTCAGCATCTAACACAGTCACATGCAGTGCTGGGAATTGGAGACGCAAAGGCGACCATTACCCAGGCCCTGTCTTCACCGAGCTTAAGATCCAGTGGGGAGGCAGATCAATAAAAGACCACTACACAAAAGCATTGTGGCAGTTAGACATAAGGTACATCTCTCAGAAATCTAGGTTGCATGGATGATAACCCCATTTTAAGTGGTCTAATCCAAAGGGAGCATTTTGGATAAACATGGTTAAAGAGTCTATGGAGAACTGGTCAGAAGTGGGTTCATAAGAACAGGTTGTTCGACCAAGACATGACACCCTCCCACTTGTCCTTCCTCTGCCCGTTTAGTTCTGTGCTAGCTTGGTGCTCCTATAATCCCAGACCACATCTCTTGTCTGGAACAGAGGTCAAGCCTATGAGTAAAAAATTCTCTCTCTCAAAACTGGAAGTCTTCAGTGACTCTCATTGTTCAAATTTGGTTCCTTCTCCTGAACCAATGACAGAATCTGGAAGAATATTGGCCAGTTACTTTAGCTGTGAATGGAACCAATCTCCACAAAGCCAGGCAGACTGAGTGAAAAGCAGACTATTCCCTGGGACAGCAGGCACTCATGAGCCCTTAGATGCGTTCATTCCCTTTCTCAATAACCTTCAGGGCAGGTACGACCAGTGCACAACTAATAGAACTTTACCACAGGCCTCACCCAATGCCGGGTCTTTTCAGGAGAGGGCAAACCTTCTTTGTTTCTAATTCCTAGTTTCCAGCAAGCTTGTGCTTAAAAATTGTATAACCACTCAGAATACAATCAATGAATATCTAATAACACATACATGTGTTTATTGTCTAGCTCTTTAGGAAATAATCACACTGATTACTTATTGTGAAATAAAAGAAGTCCCTTATTAAATAACCCATATAGCAGAATTCAATTTTAAAAATGTATATGTAGAAAAAGATAGAAAGATTAATGGTAATTGTGTTTTGGAAGAGAGTTTATTATAGGATTTTTCTTTTCCTTTCTTTGCTTAAAAATAAACATATACTAGTTCTGTAATAAATTTATGAGGCAATTTTAAATTGTTTCATAAGACTTACAAAAGCAATAATAATAAGAAATTCAAAATACATGCAATAAAATAGAAAGCAGTCTTGCCACACTCTAGAAAATTCTCTTCTTTCTCTAACAGAAATAGCAACCCCTACTAATGAATTAGTATGCGCCTGTCCAAAAATATCTATGTTGGTATATACATATAAATTTTTATACATATATACTGATACAATATCATATAAACCCATATATATGCATATATGTACATATATAGGTACATGCAAAAATAACTTCTCTAGGACTTACTTCTTCCAAGTAACAAAATGCAATATCCCTATTTCTTGTAAGTTCATAAAGATCTGCCTCATCAGTGCTCCTCCAGGGTAGAGACACACTATAATTGATTCATCTGTACTATTGTAGATGAATATTTGTTTGAACACTATCCTGCAAGCATCACAACAATCATCCTCATCAAAACAGATGTGGCTGCTTGCAAGAGACCCTCAAAATCAGACCTGCTAATTGTTGATGATCTCTCCTTAAGGAGTGGGTGAGGAGGGCCACTGGACCCTCATCTGAGATTTTAGACACTCAATTCTGGCCAATTGTATATAATTCTGCCTTAGCTGTACATAGCCCTGTGGTCTCAAGAGAGGCTGGAGTATAAAGCTATGGAAGATGATTCTATCTCTGCAGATACAGATAAGTCATCATCTGTGCCAGGGTGAGACCTTTCAGTGGTGCAACATGTTTGGGGTCACTCACATTCCTGTAAGTAATGCTCACCCTTGCTCTGTAAGTAATCTCAATAAACTCATTGGCTTCCCAAGTTGGACTTTGGTGGCATCATACTTTGGTTTGTCATTGGTGCCTTATAAGGAGGAGTAGACATTCGTCTATGCTTCCCCAAGGACAGAGTTCCCATGATGATCTTTGTTTCCAGTTCTTTATTAAAACCAGCACCATAATGAAGACAAACAGATAGGATTATACACTTTTGTGCAAGGGTAATTTAAAATTAATTATTGTGGATTACTAGAACTGCTGGGTGGGAGAGCATATTTTGAAAACTATGATAAATACTGTCAATATGCCTCCCATGTTGACAAGCCCAGTTTCTAGTCTAGCAGCAAGCAGTCTATGCTTGCTTCACCACATTCTCATTATCCCTAGAGATTGGCAGCTTAATTTTGATTAGTCGGTAGGCACACAGTATATTTTATTTCCCTGGGTAAACTTAGGAAAATGCTATTTAGTGGTTATTTTGGGTTTGTTGAGCATTATAAACTTTTTTAAAATTTCAAATACATTTTAATAGTATTTCCATCCAAAATATTCATCACTGGACACCTTTATACAGACAGAGTGTCAATTTATATCTTTGGCTTAAAGGTACAGTCATCTGAACTAATTTTCAGCTGGTTAATTAAGGATCAGAATTAGTAGCATCCTATAGGTTTTTAAAAAATAGGTACAAAGATACAAATAGACTAGACAGTGACTCAAAGTACACCCATGAGCTGGTGTTTGGAATGAAGCCTTGCCTCACTGAGGGCTGATGGATGAAGAGAGAGAAGAATGGGATAATATATGGCTAGTTTGGGGAATTTTTAAGAATAGCTGTTAAAGCGTCCCTCTTTCTCATATATAACCCCATGCAAGAGCTCCAGGGGAACTGTTTCTTATTCACTGCACAGGGCAGCTCAGCAGGAAAGAGGGCGATAGGAATTTGCACCGAAGAAAGAGAATCAATCACAGAGCAAACAAGAAGAGCATCTTGGTGGTGAATGTGAGCAAATGAGGAAGGTTGGATCCATCCTTGGAAGTGGCTCAAGGAGGGCCTATGGACCAAATACACCCAGGGCAACCTTGCTCTTCATTAGAGGGCTGCTCTGCTCCACGTGAAGGATAGCCACATAGATTTAGGGATCATACTCATCTCCACGGTGCTGTCCATGTCTGTCTTCTTGCTGCTTATGTTGTCAAGGGTCTAGAGATGTGAGGCTACTGAGCATCATGGGGGAATCTAAGGGACTATTCACGAAGACACTGTGACTATCTTCATGGCTTGCTGTGGTCAGGCTGGTGAGCAGAGGCCTAGGCAGAGGGGCCTTCCATGGATGTTGAATATAGCTCTATGAGATAGGTAGTATCTACCTCTCATGGTCTGAGTGTGTATGCCCCCCCCCCAATTCACATGTTAAAATCCTAGCCCCAAAGTGCTAGTAATTGGGGGTAAGGTCTTGGGGGAAGTGATTAAACCTTGGGGACAGTGCCATTTGCAACAAGATTGATACCTTTAAAGGGAGGCCTGAGAGAGATCCCTTACATTTCCAACCATATAAAGGCATAACAAAAAATAACTGTCTGTGAGGGATAAGCCCTCACCAGACACAGACAGACTTCATCTAGTAGCAATTCCCAGCCTCAAAACTTTGAGAAAAAAATTCTCAAAGTGGTTTAGAAGCCACTGGGAGTGTGACATTTTGTTACAGCAGCCCAAACAGATTAATATGCACCATCCTTCAGAGATTAAATCTGAGACTTAGAGGGATTTCTAAGATGCCTAAGGTCACACAGTGTTCGTTGTGGATAGCTTCTAGCATTTACATCAAGGATGCCAATCTCCTGGCGTCCTTGGCCTGTATGATCTCCTTCCCATGCATGTGGACTAGAGTTGGTGACTTGCTTCCAAGGAAAAGAACATAGCAGAATGGTGTCATATCACTTCTAAGGTTAGGTGAGATGGACACAGTAGCTTTCAGTTGCTGTTTAGGGAGAGAAGAAATGGTGGTAATAGCGGCAGAACATTGTATGCCTAAAGCCATTGAATTATATATATATATATATTGCTGTGAATGCTCGTTGTAGCTGACTGGCCCTTCAGAGAGTGAGCAATGCCCGCTAAGGAGGCTCTGGTATCATTATATTGGGTACTCCCAACATCATTTAGTTTTTACCTACTCACTATCTTCTGGTAAGGTCCATTTGTCAGTGAACATCTCCTTTTGGCTCCTGTTTCTGAATCACATTTTGCCTTGTACTGCCCTCTGCCCATTTTCTAGGCTGCCTTAAATCCTCTCCAAGTGAGAGCTCCAAAGAGCCTCTCCATCTCCCTACCCACTCAACTTTATGTTCTCTTCCCTCTGTTAAAAAAAAAAAAAAATGAAAATACAAAACCATAAACTCGCTAAGACAAAAATACCAAAATAAAACAAAAACCCCCTCCACAAAAAAAAAAAAATAGTTCTGTTTTGTGTTAGCCATCCACTCCTGGGCCCGGGGTTGCTCTGGAGTGTGGTTGATATATCTAGTCACACTCCATTGGAGAAAACCGATTTTCCTTTTCCTGGCAGGTATCAACTTCAAATAGCTTCTTGGTTAGGGATGGAATTTTATGTCCACTTCTCCTTCTCAGTGCTGAGATTTCATTTGTTTTGAACCTATCTAGGTCTTGTGCATGTGGCCACAGTCTCTGTGAGTTCATAGATATATCGGTACTGCTGTATATGTAAGACTCTGTTTTCTTAGAGTCCTCTATCACCTCTAACTCCTTCTGCCTCCTTTTTCCACATAGATCTCTGAGTCTTGAAGACGAGGTTTGATAAAGATGTTCCATTTAGGATGAGTGCACCAAAGCCTCTCACTTTCTGCACATTGTCTGGTTGTGGGTCTCTATGTTAATTCCCATCTACTGCAAGAAGATCTACTTCTCTGGTGAAGGTTGAATAATGCACTGATCTATGAGTATAGCAATATGTCATTAGGAGTTATTTCACTGCTATGTTCTTTTTTTTGCAGAATGATAGTAGTAGGTCTTTCTCCAGGGCTCATGACTTATCTACTCAGTTTTTAGGCCACTTTAGCAGTGTCAGGTATGGGTCCCATCTCATGAACTGGGTCTTAAATCCAATCAGAATGTGGCTGGTTACTTCCATAACATTTGTGCCACTATTTCACCAGTGTGTCTTGCAGGCAGGTCACTGTTGTAGATAGCAGAGTTTATAACTGGGTAATATTGATGGTTATCTTTCTCTTCTAGTATCGTGAAGAATACCTTCCAACACCATGAAATTCACCAGTAGGGGTGAAATTCGTAGTTGGGTGCCACCTCAATTTCTCCTCGTTTGATATTATAAGTAGTGTCTTCCAGCAATAGGGTCTTACTACAAAGGTGTGGGGTATAACCAACAGCCTTGGCAATAGCCTGTGATGTTTGGAGTGGTCTATGGGACCCTTTTGGCCAACGATTCAATAATATGTAACCTATTCCTGGCATTGGAGGTTCTACTTGGTAGCATACGATATCTAGTTGGGGCATTGTCTCCCTCATTACATGGTCACTCCATTTAAACTCTTTTCATGTATGTATACATTTCTACAGTAGTAGAATGTATACATCCATATGGCTTTTCTCTCCCCATATTCCCTCCTTTACTCTGCCCTCCCTTTCCCTTCTCTATTTAACCCTTGTATTGTAGTTTCTCCATTATTTCTTTATAGTACAAATTCTATTTCCCCTTCCTTGAGAAAGCTGCTCTTCCACCCTGGTTCTTTACTAGCTGCCTAACCTCTATAGTTATTATATTATAGTTATATTATATATATAGTTATAGTTATTATATTATAGCTATTGGACATTCTGAACAGGACACCCTATTGGGTATCAGATATTCAGACCAACACTTAATAAATGGAACCTCATGAAACTAAAAAACTTCTGGACAGCAAAGGAAACTATCATTTGAGCAAGGCAGCAGCCTATAGAATAGGAAAAAATCTTTATCATTTGTATAGGGGTTGGTATCTAGAATATATAAAGAGCCAAAACAAACAAGCAAATAAAAAGAACTGAACATCAAGAAAACAAACAACTCAATTAAAATTGGAGTGCATAACTACAGAAAATTCTTGAAATATGAAACACAAATGGTCGAGAAACACTTTTAAAATGTGCAACATCCTTAGTCAGCCTGGAGAAACACCAATTAAAACTGCTTTGAGATTTCATCTTACTCCAATCAGAATGGCCAAGATCAAGGAAATAAATGACAACACATGCTGGTGAGGATGCAGAGAAAGCATTTATTCACTGCTGGTGGGAGTGCAAATAGTACAACCAATACAGAAATCAGTGTGGATGTTCCACAAGAATCTGAAAATCAATCTACCTCAGATCCTGCTTTCCTCTTCTTGGGTATATACACAAAGGACTCTATATCTTATCACAGAGATACTTGCTCATCCATGTGCATTGCAGCTCTTAATAGCCAGAAATTGGTAACAGCCTAGATGACCATCACCTGATGAACAGACAATGAAAATGTGGTATACTTAGGCAATGTGGAATATTATTCAGCTGTTAAGAAAAATGAAATGATGAAAGTAAGTGGATATATCTAGAAACAATCATCCAGAGACAACCCAGACAGCCAAAGACAAATATTTCATGTTCTCTCTTACATGTGGACATTAGCTTTTAAGTTTTTAATATGTATATTTCAAATCACTTTAAATGTTTACAAAGCTGAGCTATCATATCCTTCGTTGATGAGGCTATGAGAGAAAGTAGAAAGAGAAATCCATGAATGAGAGGATGCATAGGAGGGGCTATTGATGAAAACACAAGCATCCAACCCATGGTCCAGCCTAAAGCCAGATCTGGCAGGCAGGCAGCTTGAACAGAACAATAGCTTGACAGTCTCCATTTCTCAACTATTTTAAGAAAGTAATGACTGATGTTTAGAATGACTGAATTTCCTCATTAAAGAAATCAACACATCTTCCACAAAGCAATAGCCATGTAGAAATTTTCAATTATTCAAGCAGGACAGGCTACTTAAGTCACTTTAGAGAATCAAAACAAATTAAAAGAATGTAAGCCAAAAAGAGTGTGGTGACAATCACATGTAGACTGTGCGACAGGACCCATCCAGTGGTAGAGAGTTTAGGCTTTGTGGGTCGTTGGCCTCAGTCTAACAAATGGCTATACTCTAGTAAGTTTATTTACAAGAAAACAGAACGAGCCATATTTAGCCAGTGTGCTGATCTCTGGCTTATGTCAATCATGTTAAGTGGAAATTCTACCCCCCTCAACCTCAGGCCTGTGCATCATAATGTCTTCCCAAAGATTTAGTTCTCAAGGCAGCAAACAACAGAATTCCCCCCTCAGGCTTCAGAACTGCCTGTGGGAACAGCCACCTACTGCGGGAAAAGCATAGTGAGGCTCCCACACTGAGTGCCTCCTAAGTGACTCTCTTGCTGACAGCGAGAACTCACATTGCTGAAATCCTCCCCCATGCCAGCAGTTTCTTATAACTGTGATTCACAGGCTATAGAAGTCAGTGTTTACAACAACCCTGAATAATGCATGGACTCCTTTTAAACCATCTTTCTTTAAGTCCCTTGGACCTTTGGCATTGTCTTAGATTAGGCAGGCCTATATGACAACAGTGCTTGCACACACACACACACACACACACACTCTCATATATGTGTGTGTATACACATCTATATACATACATATACAGATAGATACAGATATATGGTGCAATACACACATATACATTCACTGACTATATTATTCACTGAAATAATGCAACGCATGAGAGTACTTTGCTTTCAATGTAAAAACATAATGGTCACTGCCCCAAATGGTAGCAGAGCATCCTATCACACCATCGCTGGTCCTTCACTTGCTGTGCACACTCATTTATAAATCAGTTCCCTCTCTTCCTCCCCTTCATTGGCAAGGACACTGTCACATTTACTTACGGATTCAAACAGCAGCCAGGACAGTGGCACAGAGACACCTATTTGCAAAGGGGATGTGGGATCTCAAGGGTGCACCACAGCACCCCAGTTTGGGAACCACTACTATAGGCACTGGGTTTCTTAGTCCTCATTATATTTCTGCAGTGACTTCTGATCTCCCCCAAGGTCCTGCAGCGTGTGTTGTTTGCACTACTTAGTACTTCCAGTCCCTTTGAATAGGCTTCTTTCCCATTGCATTGATCACAGGATCTTTGATGCCAGAGAAGAAGGCAGAGGACTCTTCACTGGAGGCTCAGGTCCAAATCTGTCACAGTCACTCATCTTCCCTGAGCCTCAGTTTATCTGTTTGCAAGCTACAGAGAGATTCAACTCCAACGTCTTATCTGCCTATGTCTCTATTACTGTGAGCTAAGAGGGAAATAAACCAAAGCAAGGCATTCATACTCAGGTTTATGTAGAGGCAAATACCCTGTCTTACACCAATAAGAGCCCCACGAATATGCATATTTAATGAGAAATACCAGAGCAATGGAATATTACAACTAACATGGATCCCAGAGGTCACTAGATCTATTGGCCTTATTTTTTGCCTGTCAATTTATATGGATATCTTCACAAGGGCTGTATCTTACTCTTATGGAGATAAGATTATAGTGGAGGAAACTGGGATACTTCAACAAAAATATAAGATAATGAAAAATATATATTGACTATATGATCTATGCTACTTTGGTGCATCTGTGGGAATCCAACTCAGACCTAGGGAACCAGGGTGGCCTCTAAGAGGATGTCACCCACCAGTGAGTCCTAAAAGACCTCACAGCTGTATAGATAGTGAGGTGCGGTGCAGAATGTAACCCTCTAGGAAGACGCAACATCATCCCACAGGCTGGAACTTTCTTTCTGGACAAACCAGCAGGGAATAGGCTGAGCACCAACATTCACTTCTCTGCTCCCTGACAACAGACTCAACATGACAAATGCTCCATGCTCTTCTTGATCCCCCACCAGGAACATGCTTGGAACTGGGACATGGAAAGGGATATCCTGATCATTTCTCCAAAATCTACAGTTCCTCACTGCTCCAACAAGAGTCCAGAATGTACCTCGTACATTAAGGCAACTTAGGTCTCTGGGGACTTAATAAGTTTCAAGAATATCTGACAGACGCATGGACAAGGAATGCCATGTATCTAAAGAACAAGGTTGCCATGGCATCTCTGCAAAAGCCGCCCTCAAGAATCGTCACCCCACACTACACACAGCTCCCTCTTTCTCTGACTAAGCAAGAACCCGAAGAACTATAGTAAAAGAAAAACCTGACATTGAGGATAGCTCTTCCGAGCTATGTGACTGGGACAAGTGGGTGCCACCACTGCATAGCCTCTAAGTGGCCCCTCCAAGATGAAACTCAGCAACTCAGGATGGCTCAGCGCCTCTCCTCCCACCCCATGGGGGGCAGGCAAGAGCATTAATCAGCCAGTGCCTAATTACCAGCTAACTAATTATTGAGGAGAGGAGCTCCCAGGTCCCCGCTGATTCTCAATAATTAATACATAAACTTGTTAATGTGACAGCCCTTCTCCATCTCTCAGCAAAACTCCACTGTGAACTCTATTCCCCAGTCACAAGGCAGAGGCCCCAAGGATGTCTTCAATACTTCTTCTTAGCAACCCTTTCCACACTCACCGACCATGTGTTGCCATGTCTATTGCCCAGTGTCTCTCAAGTCCATCTTCCTGATAGAGTTTGGCCCTTGAACGTCCCCTGCAGGGCTATATGTGAAAGGCTTGATCTCCAAGGTGGAGCTGTTGGGAGGTGGCTGAACCTTTGGGAAGTAAAGCCTTGTAGAAGGTCCTTGGGTTATTTAGGATATGCCCCTGGAGGATATTTGAGGATGCTGGCCTACCTAATCTTCCTCTTTTGCCTCTTGCCCATGAGGGGAATAGTTTAAGTTTATCAAATGTGCTTTCCACTTGTGATGTGTGGGGCCTCAAAGCAGAAGGCTGCCCACCTGTGATACAAACACAGCTTTTCTCTCAATGAGTTGATTGCCTCAAGTATTTTGATACAGTAACGGAGAGCTGACAGGCGCTTCTCCCCTTAGTGTCTGTCTCTCCAGAGTAGGCTGCCACTCCTGAAGTGGGCTGCCTCCCTGGAAATCTGCCTTGTTACCTCTCCTTCTTCCAACCCATCCTCCTCTCTGTTCCCCAACATATCTATTTTAAAAAGATTTAATCCTTCGCCTAGAAGATAGAATTGAAAGTCCTGGATGTGGTCTTCAAGGCCATCCTGCTTGGTATTTATCCAAAAGTCAACCACATAAGTACCGTCAAACACCAAGTTAGGCCCCCAGTGAGAAGGCACCTTTCTGGGGTCCTAAACACCACAGTGAAGAGGCTAACAACAGGATAACTTCATTGCCTACCATTTGAGAGGCCTGTAAAAAATATTTCTTAGTTAGCCTCCTACATACATACACACATTCTCTTACTGGCCATGTTGATGATCTCTCTTCCCACCCCAATGCTTCCTCTACCTCTTCCTTGTTACCTCACTTCCCCTCACTGTTCCTTCTGGGACTCCCTCCATTCTTCTTTATCTCCCCTTGGAGGATGATGGCCGGTGGTCCTTTTGCTTCTTTCTCCACCCATGTCCTTGGAGATGTAATCTAGTCCGATTTCAAAGACCTCCTGGATGCAGCAGGCATAGCAATTTGTATCTGTAGCACTGCCTTGTCCTTCCGTCTCAGGCATGAATACCCAATTACCCAGTCTTCACTAACAGACACCTCAAGTCCAGCAAAGACAGCAGCCACCTGTTTACTTTACCCACCAACCCCCCCAACCTGCTCCTCTTTCCAGCTGTACTCATTCATTATTGACAGATATATCATTAAATAGGATTGGCATCCATAGAACTAATAAAACACCAAACCTAGATGACCTCTTATAGGTCCTTGACCATCCTAGTTGAAACTACAACTCTTCCCTTCTCCATATTCCTCCTTTGATATATTTTTGTTTTCATCTCCATTACATCCTATTTTATTTTTAGGAAGCAGATACATATAGCCCTCATGAATGAAATTGTAATTAAAATATATCAAGGTTTATTTATTATACTTATGTGTATGTGTGCATATCTGCATATGCTTATATGTACTATGTGTGTTCAGGAGCCTGTGGAGACCAGAAGAGGACATTGAATCCTTTGGGAAAGGAGTTATGGGTGGTTGTGAAATGCTTTGTGAGTGCTGCGAACTGAACCTGGGTCCTCTGTAAGAATAAGTAATGGCTCTTTCCCAAGTAGTCATCTCTCCAGTGCCCATAATTTAAAATGACTTAGAAAAATTCACCCACAATCAGTTTCTGATTAGCCAACCACTCCTCAAAGAACATGTTGCTGTTCTTCAAAAGAGTGTAGGATCAATCGATCTAGTTCTCTCTTAGGTGAGTGGGAGAACTGAGTCTTCAGGAGGCAACAGGATCTCCCACATCCATGCAAATGCCATAGAGGGTGTTGAGGATTTGAGTCCAAAACTTTTAACTTAAGAGCTTAGGTCCAGAGATGTTTCCTTCACTAGCCAGCCTCATCCTCTCTCACACCAAAGCAGACATCACTTTCTGATTCTTTCGGGAAGCAGATGGAGCCCAAGAAACTTCACAACATAAACAAAACCATCTCCCTTCCTGAGCCATGCTGTAGGTGTGTTGCTAGGATATAGATGCACTTCATCATGCAGGTGAGGTATAGCCACAGTGTTCAGAACTATCCTGTGGTATGTCACCAAGGTCCCTAGCATTCATCTGGAAAGCGCTCTCAGTAAAAGGAGGTGGATCTAGAATGGAAGGCTTGGATGAGTTGAGCTTGTCTTCCAATTTGGGTCTGGGAGGGGAACGAGCCTCTGCTGAGTACCCACACCTTTTATTTCTCACCACACAACAACTTCAGTCTAATTGGCCAACTTTGAGTGAGCTGGGGTGACCTATTTTTGTCTGGACTAACAAACACATTCCAGATGACTGACATCTTTTATTGGGGACACTTTGACCTGATTTGCACCCCTTTGCTCTGCCTGCCAAGGGAAAGGGTCACTGCAGGCCTTAGTGCCAACCTGTTTTTATTTTGTCTAAATTGTTTTTCTATTTTCTTGCAAAAATAGCGAGCTTCCCCAAGTGCCTAGCTACTATGGCAATAAGTGTGATTTAAATAGATGCTAAACACGTGTGTCCCAGCTCTGCGTGGAAGCATTTGGGGATCTGATTGCATAAATACAGAGGCAGAGGGACCATGCCTGTCTCTGGGACAGCAGAGCTTTTTTTTAAAGACATTCCATCTTATTCCAAAGCCTTCATTATATCACTGTTCATTTAACATAAAAGGGAGACCCAAGAATGTGAACACGTATCAAAAGTCCAACTGCTTTTTTTTTTTTTTTTTTTGTAACAGACAACTGAATTCTTAAATTCATAAGTAAACACAAAAGACTCCAAATAGCAGCCTCTGAAAATCGAAAGTCCTATTCATAGGGCCTGATCCAGCTGGGTGCCCCTCAGCCTTTGGTTCATAGTTCATGAACAAATGTGTTTCCATTCGTTTGGCTATTTTTTTTTCAGTAATTGAGTAAAACCAAAATTTATTATAAGCCACAGTCATCCTAGGGACCTCCATGATATATATATATATATATCCTCCATGGTTCTATGGGTTGTGGTCTGATTGTTCTTTATTTTATATCTAGAATCCACTTATGAGTGAGTACATACCATGACTGTCTTTCTGGGTTTGAGTTACCTCACTCAGGATGATTTTTTTCTAGTTCCATCCATTTGCCTGCAAATTTCATGCTTTCATTGTTTATCTCTGGGACAGCAGAGCTTTAAAACCCTTGAGAGTGTTGTGTTCAGACACAGAGAGACTGACGTGATGAGCACACACATACAGGCATGAGGTCACTTTCTCTCCAGATGGAATGTGTCAAAAAAAAAAAATACCCCCGGAAATAGAGAATGAACAGGAAAGCTATCAAAAGATCTAAAGGGCTTGGTTGTCACTAAAGTACTCCTGGGTAATGCTTCAAGAGATAAACAGGACTGTGTTTCAATAAAACTTTATTTACGGGGCTAGAGAGATGGCTCAGTGGTTAAGAGCACCAACTGCTCTTCCAAAGGTCCTGAGTTCAATTCCCAGCAACCACATGGTGGCTCACAACCATCTGTAATGAGATCTGGTGCCCTCTTCTGGCTTGCAAGGACACACGCAGGCAGAACACTGTATATATAATAAATAAATCTTAAAAAAAAAAACCAACAACTTTATTTACACTTAAGGTACAATAGCAAACAGTGTGTCTGGATGCTGAAGTGGGCAGGATGTTTATGATTTTGTTCTTCAACTGGACTTCTAGTATGTCACAGTGATGTCAGCAAGAGCAGCAAAGCAGGACTTTCCATGCAATGTGAAGTTTCTCGTCTAGAGGGGCATGAGATCATATGCAGAAGAGAGCAGCTGGCAACAAGAATAAGTGGGATTTGGTTAGTGAGTTTAGGAAAGCCACCATACTTTGAGGCTGTGACCCACAGCTCACTGGAACAGTGGGACTTTAGGCACCATGAAATACGTGGTTTTTATGAACAGAACTGAAGGATGCATATACCCATCAGTAAGCAGATGCCCAATCTGAATAGATTCATACTCATTATTTGGCCATTAACCAGCTGAAAGTCTTTTACTTTAACCTAAAGTCTTACAGATGATCTCTGACCTTAACATCCATGGCTTCCCAGAAGCATTGGGGTGAAAGGCTAAAGCACAGACACAAAATGTGAGTATCAGAAACAGCCAATATTCAAGATAAACTCTTTAATGAGCTCTCTTAGTCCATTTTCTGTTGCTATAACAAAATGTCTGAAGATTGGTACTTTATAAAGAAATGAGGTTTATTTAGCTCACAGTTTAGAGACCTAAGATCATGAAATGGGCATTTGCTTGGGTCTGGTAAGGTGATTCTTACTATATCACAGCATAGCCAGAAAGGGCATCATTGTTTGAATGTATGAGGGGAGGGGCTAAGTCAATAAATTATATAAGATGAAATGTAAGAGAAATAGAGCTGAGACAGCTGAACTTGCTTTACTATAGCTCATTCTGCTAAGAACTAGTGGAATCCCAAAAGACCTTTGCCAATCTCTTCATGGGGCACTACCATCATGACCCACCTCCACTAAGCCATCTCTAAAGGTCTCATCATCTCCAAGCAGACTTCCAGGAGATTGCACTCTAAGGGACATACACCAGCCACATTGAAACCTTAGCAATTTAATTGGTAAATTATACAGAACTTTTGGGAATTGAACCTGGGTCCTTTGGAAGAACAGCCAGTGCTCTCAACCGCTGAGCCATCTCTCCAGCCCTGCAGAACGTCACATCTGTAAATGAGCCCTTTACTAACATGGTTCCCATGACTAAGGGGCCACTACAGTGGAGCCAGGCCTCTGCACCCTCTCCAGCCTCATTCTTACTTCCTCAGCTTCCCTGGTCAGTGCTCTCCACACTGGCCTCTCTGGTCACTTTCCTGTCTGGAACATGAAATCTTCCCAGGTCCTTACATGGGTCATTCCCTTTCTGTGTCCTTTCCCTGTGCTGTCTCCACCCACTCTGCAGAACGTGCTCGCATGGCCTTCTCCATGTGATATTTTCCATGAGGGTCCATCATGGCCAGACTTCTCTGCAGCATATCCCCACAGAGCTGGCTGTTGGGCCTAGCAGACATGCAGGCATGCTGTTTGCTCTTTGGTGTGTAAGTCCTATCGTCAGTTATAAGTTCCAGGAGACAGAGATTCATGTGCTAGCTCCTCCCGGCATAGGGGCTGGCACATGGTGATTACCAAACAATGAGTGGACATTGGTCAAGTGTGATTCAGGCATAGTTCTTTGGTGTTGGAGAAAGTTCTTTGGTGTCAGGAGACTAAAACGACCGTTTCCCTGGGGACGGATGTAACACCACCACCTTGTTCACTGTTTATGGGGCCCCTTTCTTTTTTACAAACTGGTAAGTCAATTAAATTGTGCCATCATCCCTCCTGGTGTCTGTCTCAAAGGGGGACACATGGTAACAATGACAAATGAAGCCGTTGGTCATAGATGAAAAACTGAGTTGTGAGGAGATTAACCAACATGCCCAGAAGTTTATAACTCAGAGAGAAAGTAGAAAGTAGACCCAAATTCTAGACCTCTGACCTTCACATTTACCACTCCTCTGAAGCTTGCCCTATCAGGAGAGTTCACTCTGACTTTCCAGAGTGTGGATGGGGTGTTTTAGAAACTTCTAGCATTCATTTTTGTCAACTGCTGGATTCCTTCTCCTCTTAAAACATGCCATCTGTGCCCCTATGCAGCTTTGTTTAAGCTCTTCAATAAATAAGGCAAGACAACAGATGAATGGAAAGCAGTCAGAGACATCTCTAGTAGAATATATATACATTTCATCCCTTGCTCATTCTCTCTCCTCTTTGCTAGGTGGGACTTAATTGAGATGACCTCTCTTATAAGTTCCATGATCAACTGGCATCATAGAGGGGCTGTCTCCGCTCAGGCACATTTATTAGAGCTTCATGGAGCTTTCACCAGTGTGTGGACACCAAACACGGGCAGAATGGCTTCTTGTGGCCATGGCAGATGCCCTTGACTGCTGTTCATCTCTAGCCTGGCCCCAAAGTGGTAAAGGCCAGATGTGGCTGATGTTGTTTGCAACCATCATCCCTCTGAGTGTGGTGCATCCTCGATAGCATAGGCACAAGTGAGGTCTGAGTGCTACTGCAGGAATGGAAGGACCTCCATCTATTCATTCGACACACATTTACTGGGCACTGCTGTGTGCTAAGCCCTTCTGAACCAGGGGATGGAAGGTGAACAGTTCAAGGCTCCTTGCCCACCTGGAGCTGAATACATAATCCAATCCATTTTACTTCTTAGCACTAAATTGCATGGAT